>NC_045701.1:4842887-5142887 GCF_009834535.1 Camelus ferus | reverse complement strand
CTCAGTAACTAATCCTTTTTGTTAATGATTTTGTGAAGCCACCAGGTTTTCCATTAGGATTCTTTCATTTCTTACCCAGTTCAGTAGTATGATCTGAAATTTATCAGAGACCCGTACTTGTCAAAAAATCCTTCCCGGGAATCTTCTTGAAGATGAAGCACTTTTGCAAAAGCAACAGAGAACAACAAGAAGTGTCTATAAATGGCAAAAAGACATAAAAGGCATGGTTAAACACGTGATCACGATGTCATCGACAAAGAAACTTGGTTATTGCTGTGATACACAACATTTTAAGATAATAACTATAATTATGACAAATAACATTATATACCAGGACATATCCAAATTTTAGAAATTTTATGTAATTTCTAGAATGTCTATATTAATAACATTTCCCCATACAATATAATCTGAAAAGACTTGTCACTCATTTGACAATGCTTCCCATGTAATTTAAGGTTATCAAATAATCCTAGTTAATTTAATATGTCTCTCTGAGATGCCTCCAGGTTCTTCTGTAGCATTAGAAAGTTAGCCGGAGGTCAGAAGAACTTCAGTTAGGATTCAGTCCTTTTACTAGCTAAAAGAACACCACATCACAGTACAGTTGTTTATGAAAATAGATTATAAATAAGGAGTGTTAACTAGCTTCTGTTTATGATCCTTAACCAGGTCAAGGAATTTGAAATTTTTGAAGAGGTAGGATATCATTAGTACCATTAATGTATTAATACTATTATTTTATTGAAGTCCAAACATCAGATTATAATTTACTAGTTACTACAAATACATTTATCATTATGTACCTAATATATGCCAAGTGTTAGTCATTAGGGGTACAATGTGCATATAATTCATGTTCTCAAGAAATTTAAATAATTCATCTTTAAAAATGTATTTTGGGGAATATCATTTTCCAGAACTTTAGATGTCACTGTAGGGAGTTAGCCAGTGTGTGATGTGACTCTATCAGCTATCCTATAACTAACTCAACATACAAAATAATAGAAAAGAAAGAACATGAATGTTAGTTTAATTACTTGACATTAACCTTTTTTTCTGAAAAAAACACAGCATCCAGAATGTTCATTTAAAGATCTAGTATTTTGCACTTTCAGAATTCTGGGTTAATTTGCATCTGCACATAAGGTGATTTTCATTTCAGTTTAGTACAGTGTCTGCCAGTCGTCCAGGACTTGGGGATAAAGCTGCTTCCCCAGGTGGGGAGGGAATAGCCATTGCAGGCCCCCATCCCCTTGGCTGATCTTTCTGTGGGTATGATGGTGACAGAGGCAGCAAGAGGGAGCCCTACCCTGGGAGTCAGAAGAAACTCAGGAGGCAGGGACAGGTGCTCTCAGCCCAGTCTGTCAGGACCTCTGGTAATAGATGCTGCCGCCCTTCTGGTCAGTTTCCTGTAAACATGCTGATTTTCATCAGGACAGTAGGCTTTACAGTTTAGATATTCACATCTAAAACTAAGGGTTTAGATTAAATTAGGGTTTCCCAAAATGTATTCTGGAAAACACAGGTCCCATAAGATGCTCCATCAGGAAGGGGCCTGGGGCAGAAGTGTGGGGTGGGGAAGGACGTGCACCATACCCACTGCTGGAGAGACAGAAGGCACTTCAGCCTATGAGCAGTTCTGAGAAGCTGTACCATCAAAACACCATGATAGTAAGTCAGACAGAGAAAGACAAATAGCATATGGTATCTTAAAAATGTGGAATCTAAAAAGATTATAGAAATGCACTTATTTACAAAACAGATATAGACTCATAGACATAGAAAACCAACTTATGGTTACCAAAGGGAAAGAGGAGGGATAAATTAAGAGTTGGAGATTAACATACACACACTATACATACACAACTACTGAAACAGATAAACAAGTTCCTGCTGTGTAGCACAGGGATCTATATTTAATATCTTGTAATAACCTATAATGGAAAAGAATGTGTGTGTGTATATATATATGAATCACTTTGCTGTACACTTGAAACTAACACAACATTGTAAATCAACTATACTTCAATTAAAAAAAATTATGATAGCAGCATTTCTCAAAAGCATTTAACCATGAAACCCTTTCTTCTGGTTTCACCTACTAACATTTACTGATTTGCTTAGGGTTCTGAGGTATGAACTTTGGAAACATTAGGATAAATGATCTCTTATATTCACTAGTTTTTTGGCATCTTAAAGCAGAAAATAGTCTTAAAATGAGAGGTCTGTGGCTTTCTGCACAGTCACGGCTCCAGGAGGCACGACAGTGGACTGCGGCCGGGGATGCTCCAACCCGCACGATGGCCCCCGCCATGCAGCCTGCCGAGACCCAGTTGGCTGAGCGCATGGCGTCCCACGGGAAGGGCATCCGGGACCAGGCCGTGAAGAAGCTGCTCCAGTACATCAGCAGGAAGATGCAGAGGGAGACAGGAGGTTTCAGTCAAGAAGAACTTCTAAAAAATATAGAGAGGGCTCTTGTATTGCATGTGGGTGCAGGATGAACCTCTTCTGCAGGGGGATCTAGTGAACGCTATGTCCCAACTCATCTGTTCGTTCAGGCCTCTTGGCAAACCACGAGCCGAGAGTGGAAGAAGATACACCGACTGCATCTGGACAGATACTGCATACCGATCCGTCTGGTCCTGAATCAGTCCTCTGAAGTTATGAAGTGAAATGGCTGGGAAGAAAGCCAAATCAAGCTTTTCCTAGACGTCTTGATGAAGGAGGCCCTGCTTCGTGAGAGTCAGTCTCCTAATGGAGTGAAAGTCCACTTCATTGATGCTTATCTGGATGAACTGTCCATAGTGGGACAGATCAGAATCTCAAATTCATTGATGCATTCTGCAAGATCGCTGCCAAGCTACACAGGCTACAGCTGGGGTGCTTTTGAAGCCATTGTAGATCCGTCTCCTTTTGTACCTGAAGAGACAATCGAGGAACAGAAAACCAAAGTGGGTGGCAGTGACCTCCATGAGGAAGAGACATCTAAAAATGACATGATGTGGAGAAAAACAGTCAGTAAAAAGAAAACAGCCCTAGACAAATATCATTCCAGAAAAGACGATGTCAGCGATGAAGGTGAACAGGTGGACAGTGGGCCGCTTCTCCAGTTTGACTGTAAGGCAGTTGCTGACCGACTCCTGGAACTCACCAACAGGAAAAACATACCTCCCTTCGATAGGAAGTGTCTGTCCAAACTAATCAAAAAATTTCAAGATCTGCCTGAAGTTTTGCCGAGGGCACGTCTACTGACATAAATGACAAAGCCCTCAGTCAAGGAAGGCATAAGAAAAAAGGACATACACTTTTGGAGACAACAGCATAGAAAGAGAGAAAGGAACCAAGTTCTTTCCTGCTTAGGAAGAGGAGAGTGAGGGTGGTATTCTGAAGAGAAAAAAGGACGAAAAAGAAGAACCACCTCTGGCCTGAATATTTAGGGTCCGTTGGTGAAGCCACATGCCCAGAATAGAATGGGAGTGGTGAGCGAGGGACCAGTGGTGGGAAGACTCTGTAGTGGAGCTGGGGGCAGTGGCCACACCTGGCCCCTAGGAGTAGAGTGGCTTGGAGCAGCCCTCGGTGCACAGCAGGAGGAAGTGATCACAGAAGAAGAGCCTGAGGGTCCAGGTGGGGAGCTCAAAGTCAGCAGCATCACCTCTGGAGGACACGTCTCCAGGTGGCTCTGGCAGTGGTCCTACTCAGGGAACAGCCCCTGAACCTGCCCGGCCACTGGTGTCCCGGTCCTGAAGAGGAAGCAGATGCTCAGGGCTCTCCTGGTCAACAGCAGATCCCCCCACCCCATCCGCCCGCTAGCCTGGCCCATGCCCTAGAGGGAGGGCCCTTCAACCAGCCCAGCATATGGAGATGACTGCCCTGCCACCCCACCCCAAGGTGGGAAACCAGAGAAAAAGAAGAGGAAATCCAGCCGTCTTGACCTCTATGACTCGTCCACTCAGAAAACTGCCATCTTGAAAAAGAGGAAGAAGGTGAGAGATGTCAGACTTGGTGGAGCACAGAGGAGCCAGCTCATCCAGGTTCTGTGGAGCAGTGGGGCGCTCAGCTCTTTGAAGAAGCTGAGGATGGAGAAGAACTTTGTGAAGTGCGATACCCTCTTCTCCCCGAAGCCCCCGTTCTTCAGGAAGGCCAAGAGCAGCGCTGCCACCACCTCACCGGGCCCCGCCCTGCAGCCAAACAGAACACCATCCAGCTCCAAGAAGGTGACCTTCAGGTTGAACAGGAACACGACCACAGAATTCAAGAAGACAGGCAAGAGTATCTTGGTCAGCCACATGGGTCCCTCCCAAGTGGCCTTCAACCCTGAGCAGAGGCTCCTCCACTGGGTGCTGGAGACCCCCATGAGCTCACCAGCCAGCACCCCCTGGGGACCAGGAAGCCGCTGACTGCCTCGCCAAAGAGAAGGCCTATGGCTGTGGACTTCTTCTCGGATAGTAGTAGAGCCCTTTTAATGGCAGCTTTTGTACAGAATGCTCTATAAATTATAGTGTTTAAAAAGAAATCAAAGGTCCATGAGCTTAGGGCCTCATAGCTAGTCAGTGGCCAAACCAGGTGCTGTTCATTTGTCAATTTTTTACATTCTATATGTTAACAACCCCCCAAAAATGAAATTTTACTCTGAGGAGGGCCAGAAAAAGCATCAGTAATTGAAATCTACAGATAATCTTGAAGCTTCAGGGTTTCCACTTTGGGTTAAACTGTTGATTGAAGTTATTCCTGATGAAGCAAAATTAATGATGTGTATCCATAGGCTAGAGAAGATGTTACTGCGTACAGAATTATCTACAATTCAAGAAGTTAATGACAAGGGGGGAGGGAGAAACAAATATCACAGTGTCCAAAGCCAAGGTAATCAGGTCCTGGGTGACTAAGAGTAGGTTACTTTTTGTGTGTGTGTGTGTGTGTAATGTTAAGCTCAAGGAGATCCTTTTTTTTTTTTTTTAGTATTGAGTCATATATTCCTTTGGTGTCAGGACTAAGAAAAGAGAACTGATGCTTGCTATACTGACGTCTAAGTACAGTGTCCTGAATAATGTTTCCACAATGCCAACTCAGAAAAGCCTCACCCATCACTTCACACTGGTCTTTGCCTCTATTTAAAAGGACAGGAGTAATTTTAGGTTTTAATTTCTTTTCATGCTGTTTGCTTGTAAAGGGCTAAGCAAACAACAGAATTCTCCTAGCAGTGAATTAGCTGTCCCACTGTCCCAACTAGAGTGTAGCCTAACCCCAAAGTAATTAAAGAACCAAGTTATTTGCATCCTTTTTCTACAAAACTACTCTTGAGTAGCAGATGGCAAACACAAATGTTTTGCTCTAGAGACATATGGAAACCTCTCCGTTTCATAAAAGCCTCAATGAATATTAAACGCTGGGTGATGCCATTCATTGCAGAAATAAGATGTGATAATCCCCCAAACAGGCCTAATTAGGGCATATAGCTACTTGGGTTTCAGAAAGTGGTAGGAGGGAAATGACGATGTGATTGGGATTCCATTAGCAGTTCCTCTTAATCTGAATATTCATCCTGGCCCCAAAGAATCACCTTTGCAGTCTTATTTCTTCAGCTTGCTGTTAGATTATCACCATATTTGTAACTGTAAATCTTAAATATGAATAATCAAAGAGTTCTTCTTGATTTCATATTAACTCTTGAGTTCTGCCCACTGAACAGCAAGAGAAAGGAGATTCAAAAGAGAGAGGATGTTTTATCACAGGTTCAGGAGCATCCAGCAGGCTCCCTGATTAACTGTGCTTTTAAGCCCTTGTTGCTGTTAAACTAGAGGAGGGGGTTGTTGAGGGGAGTCTATGTTTAAGGGTATTCAAGAAATGATTTATCCATATTAAGTAGGAATTGGAGGCAGAAATCTGATTGGATATGGCTCAAAATACAAAGCAGAATTGCACTTTTCTCTTAATCCAGTAAATTGGCAGCCCAGTAAATTGTTGGCAACTCAATAACTTGTTGCCATCACAGGAAAGACTGAAAACTTTGCACTCCTTGGAAAGAGAGAAGTACTGATAACTGAGTCATAGGGTGAAGTAAATGCTATTTAAAATAAGGAACTAGCTGTCTTGGGCTCCTTTCCCAGCACCAAACCCTGCCTGGCCTCTGTGGGACTGGTCAGGCCTAGGCTGTTGATAAATTTCCTCAATTCACTAGGATGTTTGGTTGGCTTGGGAGACCTATATCTCTAAGACCAGAATCCCTGGGGCAGATCTCAGGTCATCTGTTTGCGCGAGCTTGGATTCAAGAGCCAAAGGGTTTTATAGACAGAAAGGGATTATCTAGACCAGCCTCCTTCATTTTACAAATGAGGATGCTGAGGCACAGACTGGTTGTTGTCCTTGTTTAAAGTCACAGATCTAGTTGGTGGCAGAGCTGGGAACGGAACCCACGTCACCTGATGCTTTGGCCAATCCTCCTTCCATTAGGGAATCCCAAGATAGGCTTCTCAGAGTCTGACAGAGAAATTAGAAAGTTCAAGGCTGCCCAAGTGGTAAACCTCAGCTAGTTGCTGAAGTGGGGTAGAAAAGGGAACAGGTGTCTAAGTGCCTATGTTAATTCTTGCCTTGGACCACTCATCCCCTCCTTAAGGAAACAATATTTCCTTCTTGTTTCTTCCCAGTTCAATATCAATTCATCTGTTTCAGAGAATGACAAGTCAGAATTTTCCTGGATTCAGCCCCAAAGACTTCTCCAGAAATTCCAACATAACCGAACACGATACGAATAGGCATATAATTTGACACTGACACTGGTGGTAATATGTTGCTTCCACAGCTTGTCCCTGTAAGCAGACAGGGTAAGAGTTCCCTAGAGAAAGAGAACCAAGCATAGGTTTCGTGACAGAAGAGAGGTCATTTTGGGCCTAAGTCATTTTGTGATCTAAGCCTGGCCACAGTGCTTGTCTTTGAACAGGTCTCATAATTAATGATTTTAAGGGAACAAAAGAATGAGGAAACAAAGGACTGTTATCTCAGGCAAGAGAAGTAACAAGAGCGAAGATAATATATCGGTTGTAAAGACTCCCAATTCTGTTTCAGTGGTAGAAATTAGCCTAAAGCTTCAACGTCCAGATCAGCTGGAACCTAAGGGACATGAGGTTGACCTCTTCTGACTTTATTCAGTTAAAGCTTGGATTCTGCCAGCTGCCCAAGCCCTTTTATGAATATGCATGTACCCTTAGCTTAAAACTTGCCCAGTTTTGCTGTCTGGGTTGACACTGCTTTGGGAAAGATCCCCAGTGTTCTCCTTACTTGCTGCAAGTAATAAATCCTTCCTTCTCCCAGTCTTTTGCTTGGTTTTGTCTTTTGGCTCAACCCACCACGAGAACAACCCAGTTTTCCAGGTAACATCTCCTCCTGTCTTCTCTATTTCTAACAGAACCCTGTGATTTAGGGTGAGTTTGTCCCCGTACTCAGCTCTGGTGACTTAAGTCAGTTGGCCTACACATTCTCTTGGACCCCAGGATTGATTCACAGAAGGGCAGTCAGGGCCCATGTAACTCATATTTCTAGAGTGTTTATTTGCACTCCTGAGAAAGAGGATTCTTTACCTTCTGCTATCTTTGAATCTGGAAGCAAGGAGTCCCAGGAGTTTAAGGAAGACATTTTACAACCCCATAGGGCAAGCCTCTTGAAATAAGTGTTACTTTGAGGAAGCATTGCTGAGAAACCAGGTCCCAGGCTTGTCATTTGGGCTGCAGGATTACTCACCTGTCACTAGTTCTAGATCTGATTATTTTAGTATATGATTAAATGAATTTTTTTTTATTTAAGTCATTTAGTGTTCTATTCTTTTTGTTTGTTTGTTTATGGGCAAGGGGAGGGAGGTAATTAGGTTTATTTATTTATTTTTAGAGGAGGTACTGGGGATTGAGCCCAGGACCTTGTGCATGTTAAGCATGCACTATACCACTGAGCTATACCCTCCCCACCAGTGTTCTATTCTTTACTACCATAAGCATCTCAATACCTGTTATGATGCTGATTGTGAGTTTCAGCACATCTTGACTTTTTCAGCGTCCACTTTAAAGTTGGTTCCAAAAGGCTTCCTTTAATCACTCAATTTTTTAAAAACTGAGGAAGTCTAGTTGGTTTACAATGTTGTGTTACTTTCTGGTATACAGCATAGTGATTCAATTATACATATATATATATATTTTTTCATTATAGGTTATTACAAGTTATTGAGTGGGGGAAGGGTATAGCTCATTGGTAGAGGGCCTGCTTAGCATGCACGAAGTCCTGGGTTCAATCCCCAGTACCACCATTAAGACAAACAAACAAACAAATTTTTAAAAAATCTAATTACCCCTCTAAAAAACAAGTTATTGAATATAGTTCCCTGTACTATACAGCAGGACCTTGTTGTTTATTTATTCTGTGTATAGTACTTTGTATCTGCTAATCTCAATCTCCCAGTTTATCCCTCCCTCTCTTCCTTTCCCCTTTGGTAACCATAAGTTTGTTTTCTGTGTCTGTAATCACTCAATATTATAAGAATCTCAACCCCAGACACATAATATTTACTGTATGTATTTGCCTTATTTGACACAAAATCCTATATAGCAATGCCTAGGTTAATGAAGGGAATGAATTTAGAAATATATTTTATTGTCAAAAACTTTATTATCAGAGAAACAAATAATATAAGAGGTATTAGAATGGATTCCTTCCAGTCCACCCTATAATAGAGTAAATTTCATATAGCAAGTTTTTGTACTAGCATGTCATTCAAAATTTAAAAAAAAATTTTTAGTTTTTTAAATCATAGCATTTTAATTTAACTTTTGCATGCAGTGGCGATATGCAAAATATTGAACAACCAGTGTGGCATGAACATTCGACCAATCAGATTGGAAGCCTGACCAATCAGAAAATATACCCAAATAATCAAAATGAACGCCCAACCAATCCGAATGGATGCCTGATCAGTCCGAATTAAAAACCAACCAGTCAGAATGGACATTTGACCTATAGAATAATGACGTGTATATCTGCCAAATATCTGCCTTCCATTTATCACTGAACTTCTCACTTGTGGGATCTCTCCTCAATATCTGGGAAGCAAACTGAGGGCAGAGACCACATGATAGATACCTTTGTGTCCAAAGGTATTCCAAGTGGCCTTGCTGAGCTGGTTTCATAGTTTGAGCTTAATGAGTTTTTGTTTGAGTGGACACTATTCAACCAGTGATTGCTCAGGAAACATCAGTGGGTGGAAAGAGTGCAGTATGTCCCTCTCTGATGAAGATAATTATAGAACTGTCCCACTGGGTTATCACTAAACAAATACATGTTTTTGGATGACACACAGTTGATAAAAGAAATTGGTATTTTTGAGGGGTTATCATTCAATATGATCTTGACAAGCCAGAGAAATAATTACACTGATTTTTTTTTAGACACAGCAATGAATAGTGTACTTACAGAATGAATAACACATAAATTCAAGGTAGAGTTCAACCAGAAAGGTATTGATGAGGCCAAAAATACCCAGGTCTCATAGCAAATAATAAACTGAAGGTGTCTCAGATGTTTAAAAAATTCCTAAACTGCTGGCATGATAATCAGATGTTTATTCATTCATTCGCTCAACAACTTAACTGAGTACCCACTATGTGTATGTGTAAGGTGTCATGCTAAGCATTGCTGATGATACAGTGAGAAATCAGCATGCCCCTTTCCTCAAAGAGCTCAAGTTTTAAGGGAGAAGACAAAGAAGTACACAAACTAGTAGATAACAGAGAGAGAACTTATTTGATGGCTGAATCATCAGTCAGTGAAAATGATCACTATGAAGGACATCTTTGTAGCCCACCGGGACAGCTGTGCTCAGCAGATGGCCGAGGACCAGAACCCAAGGGTTGTTGGACAGAAGCGTCAGCACTGTTGGGTGCAGACTTAACAGAGGCTGCTGTGCCCCTAATTTTTCAGGACCATGGAATAAGCACGTGAATTCTCATAGGATACAATTAAGGAGAGGAAAAGTCCCAGTAATGATTGGTACCAGTTTTGCCAACCCTTGACAGGTAGAGAGGTCTCAGCCAAATTTAATTTCATTTCAGCAATTAAGAAAGGTGACACCTCGCACTCAAGTGTCATGGAGCAATTTAAATCAGTTAAAGAATGCTTGAGTAAATTTGAAAATTTGCCTAGGGAACACACAGACCTTCAAGTATATGTTTGTAGATTCTTGGGGGTCCCCCAAGATAAGTAAACTATTGTTAAGAAGTGAATTATGGCCCTTGGAATTGTGCAGCATGGCACTTGCTACCATGAGGAAAGCCAGACTGGGGACAAAGTAAACACACAGAGAAGGAAAGCAACAAGAGAATACAGGAACATGAACTAGAGCTCTGATCAAAACCAGCCTGAAGCTCACACAGACCTCACGCCAGACGGACCTTTAAGCATCATCATTCCACCTCATTAGGAAATTCTCGGGGAAGAACTCGGTTTGACCCAGCCTGGTCATATGCCCACCTCTGTGGCCGAAGGAGCAAAGTACCATGATTCAGAGCCACTAGTCGGGGAGGAGCAGCTTCCCAAAAGCAGTAAGGAGTGCTGGCCTGACAAAAACCACAGAGAGTAAACTCCCTGGACAGATAGATTTCTGTAAGTCAAGCTGCTATGTACATGTTAACCTTATCAAAGGCTTCAGTAAACATTTACAGAATCAAATTGAGTGTGCTGGTCTGCCTTGTGTTCTGCAATGATGTAACATTTCAACAGTGGGTTTAGGAAGCTGGCAAAAAAGTACTGATGTGGTTTCCTCAGTAACATGCCACTTGGAGAAAGAAAAGAAAGTCGCCTCCTGTTATGTGTGGCTCTACAAATATACTTCTTGTCCAGTCTTTTGAGCAAAGTGCCTTGATTCAGTAGGAGTTACTACCACCAAAATCTGATCTTTAACATGTTATACAAAATATGGAAACGCATAATTCACAAAAGGAAAAAAATGGGATTCTTCTCGAAGTAATGTCAATATATCAAAATGCTTGAATGGTTCAACAGTGGTGCACAGACTTAAAAGCTAGAAAGTCCCAATGTTGTATGTGCTTTCTAACAGAAAAAAAAACCAGGGAAGTGAAAACAAAACAGAAAAAAAATTTTTTTTTAATTCCCATCAATTAATAAAATTCCCCTAGGGAAACTTAGGGACTAAAATTTCTAATCCTAGCTTCTCTTATGAACGTAAGTTCTTTGCCACATAGTGTGTTCTTATTCATGCAGAGAGAGAATGCCAACAGTTGCATGCAGGTAGTGAGACTAAAAGTTATTTTAATCAGTAGACATTTTATAAAACAAAGATTCCAGTGGCCTTTGACAATTTCTTTTTCTTCTTTTCCAGAATGAAGAGGAAGGTCTAGAACTGAGCTGTGCACATTTGTTCAGCCGGGGCTGAGGCCAAGTTCACAGACTTGCCCAAGAACTGGCTAGGGCAAGGAGGCTCAGCCTGTGCCAGAGGGCAGAATCCTTCCTCATTACGGGACAGAAACTGTGACTTTGACTACCTTAGAGCTTTGTTCCCATCAAGAGGGCTCTAGCAATTAGACAACAGCAGCAACCCTCTGGATGCTGTATGATCAAACAGTGTGAGTTAATGATACATTTCATCTTTTTTCCACATATAATGCAAAAATGACTACTAGGGCCAGTTGAATTTTCTGCCGCAACAAGACTAAGAGTGGAATATCACTGGTATTGTACATGAAATCACAAGACACTCGAGATGTGTTTTAGAAAAGCCTGCTGTCTTGTTCAACTAACTGTCCAAGTTTTTTCCTTATTTCACTAACGGTTGAGTCCACCAGTTCCCTTAGACTTAAGAACCATAGACTGTGGTTCTCAAATATTTTGGCCTCGGGATCCCTTTATTCTCTTAGAAATTATTGTTGTTGGTATTTGACATACAAGAAATTAGAAGAGAAAAGAGATGAGAGGCACAGAGCCCTGAACGGATAGAGCTTCTGGTCCCCAATCTCCTTACCTATCTGCTTATCCTTCTGCTTTGCCTGAGTCAATAAACCTGCAACCCACCTCCCCCTCCCCCCGCGGCCCCAACCCCCGCCCCGTGCCACCCCACCTCCCATGAGAGTTTGATCTGATTGAGTTTCTGCCCCTAGCGAGTGAAAGAGATCTGAATCATACATCCAGAAAACAATTAAAGAATACTCTAAGATATTAAAGAAAGGATTAAACTGAGTATAACAGCATGCTGCTTCTCCCCCATTTCTCACCCATTAAGTGAGAGCCTACTGAGGGTTGAAGAAGGTAACTAACATTACTAACACTTCTACAGTGCTTCATGGATTTCAAAGTACTTTCACATTCAGTAGCTCATTTAATTTTCCTACAACCCATGAAACAGCTTGTTTTATACCCACTTTACAGATAAGAAAACTGAGGTGTGGAGA
Organism: Camelus ferus; assembly: GCF_009834535.1. NCBI lineage: Eukaryota > Metazoa > Chordata > Mammalia > Artiodactyla > Camelidae > Camelus > Camelus ferus. The sequence goes on along the minus strand of NC_045701.1, from coordinate 5,130,447 downwards.
GCCTGTGTGCTGTTAAGCAGCTAATCCAAAGCTGAGATAAAATCCAAATCTTAGTCTCCAGATTCCATGGTCATAATTCCTGCCTCGCACAATGCTTGTAGTTTTATAGGACACAGACCTGCAGCACAACCCTTAAAATTTGCTGTTCCCAGATATTTTGTCCATCCTCCCGCGGGGGGAGAGGAGCGGTCTGCAAGGCAGAGTCTCTAAAAATACCCATTGTATTTTGCTCTGGTCTGGAGGCGTAAAGAAGAGAACATGAGTGGGGTTCAAGTTGGAACGGCAATCATTCTTTTCGAGCTCTGTAACTGAGGGGCCGCGGGAGGGGGCTTAGAGGTGGTGCTGGGCAGGACCTGGAGAAGCCAGATAAGGCACTCTCCAGATAATCCACAGGCTTCGCCTCGGCAGCGTGACGGAAAGAAAGCATCTCAGCTGCAGCTCGCCGCAGAAGAGATGAGGGAACTCAGATTCCGAGGTCCTGGGTTTGAAAGAAGCCCGCACACAAAGAAACGACGAAGTTAAGTTCCAGCGGCGCGACACGCAGAGTTTGAAAGCCTGCCTCCATGCCTAGCTCCGGTGGAAACGCCTAGTCTACCCGGTCACTCAGTCCACAGCAGGTCTTCTTTTATCCTTTGGGGCCGCTGGGACAGCCCGCCCCGGGCACGCCCGAAGCTCCTCGAAGGAACTACAAGTCCCATAAAGCACTGCGGCGCGGGCGGTGATGACGAAGCCCCCTCGGATTGGCCACGCTGGGCGGGGCGCGCAGGCCTTCTCCGAGGGAAGGGGCGGGGCACGGGGCGGAGCGAGCGGCGGCGGCTCGGCAGGCACGCCCCCTCGCCCGCGGCCCCCTCCCGGCTTCTCTCTGTTGCTTGCCTTGCTCTCCGATCAGAGGGCCGGAGCGAGAAGATGGCGAAGACGTACGATTATCTGTTCAAGCTGCTGCTGATCGGCGACTCAGGGGTGGGCAAGACCTGCCTCCTATTCCGCTTCTCCGAGGACGCCTTCAACACCACCTTCATCTCCACCATCGGTGAGGGAGGGGCCTTGCCCGGGAACGGGAAATGAGAAATGGGGGGCGGGTGCGAGGGGGCCCGGGAGAGAACCGTGGGGAGGGCTTGGGAGCCCCAGGTAGGGGACCCGGGGGACGTCAGGGCAAGTGAGAGCAGTGGGAGAGGGTGAAGGCGTGAGAGAGAGGAGCGGGCGGGGGACGTGAGGCTGGGGTGTTGAAGGGAGGAACTGGAGGGCGAAGGATGGGGAAGGGGAGCCAGAGGAAGAAGGATAGGGGTACTGGGGGAAATGAGAGTGTTGGGGGTGTGACAGGGAGGGATCTTAGAGGGACAAAGTTGGGGGGGACACAGGAAATCTCACGGAGAGGGAGAAGGTAATAGTGGGTGTGAAATGGATTGAAAGACAGGAAAGAGGAAGGAAATGTGAAGGGGGAAATGAAGGGTTGGGGGAATGGTAGGTCCATGAAGTAAAGGGACAGAGGACACAGGGGACAAGAGAGGTGAGAATCGGAAAGGAATTCAGAGGATGAGTGATCAGGAGGGGAGAGATGAGGGACACTGGCTACAAGAAGTCTGATCAGAGATGTCATGGGAGGGGGCAGAAGAAAACTGGAAGTGGGAGAAGAGTTCAGGGGAACAGAGTACGGAAAGAGGATACTTGGTAGATAAAGTTGAGAGCTGGGTGTGAAATAGGAGAGAAAAAGGGAAGCAGAATTTACAGTAGAGAGGTTGAGCAGAGAAGGGAGAAAATGGGAAAGGGAGAGGAAATGGAAAGTAAGACTTTCTCCAGTAACTAGGATCATTGGTTATCATTTTCTCTCTTTTTACATCCTTTGGGTCAAGTGCTGGAGAAACAGCAAAAGTGACTTATAGTGGAATACTATCTATGGAGTGTTAAATTGTTCTGTGGATGTTAACGGGCATTAAGGGAACTGGTGACTGAAGGGGAATGGTGTCGTCAGGAAAATGTGGTTCACTCCTTTACTATCTCCTTAGAAGAAACACCTCAGTTTTTACAGTTACTACCTTGAAGTTTTAATAACTTCTCAGCTGAGGAATTGATCTTACATTCTGCCTCCCTCCCCGTATATTTTCCGTTGTTTTAATTATTACTTGCTAAATGAATCACAACATGCATGTAACACCCACCCTCCCACCCCATTAGTTTCAGTTGATTCTCATTTTTCTGATCTCGGCTGGGACCTATCCTTCCTACTTTTGGAAGACTTTGTGTTCAGGTAACAAGATCTCTTATACTTAACATAAACGGAAGAAAAGCAAATCAGAGCTGGTTTTAAGCTGCCTATACAAGTGACCTTAACGTCATTTCCCTTGTTAAATAGCTGCAGTTAATTAAGTACCTTAAGAATCTTAGCTCTTGGTTGTCTGGGTGATGTTTGTGGCTTCTAATAGTAGCTCACTTAAGCATCTTTCGGATGGTTCTTACGGTATATTTCACCAAGAATTGCTGGGGTTCTTAGGGGGCTAGGACTCTGGTAAATGAGTGTATTTGAGTATTTGTATGTTTTAAGGATAATTTATCAAAGGCTAGGGGTATAGAGCACTCTTCTGCCATGTGCTAGGAAAGGCTATGGTTTGTTTGTTCTGGCGTCTTTCATATGGATTTAGTGGTCTGAAACCTCCCGGGTGTTACGCTGTCTGGGCTTAGGGAAGTTTGAGTTGCAAGTTCTTGGCAGTCATTCTTGAGTGGGACTTTTTCTTTTCTGAGGAAGCAGATTTTAAATGTCATGTCTCAAGTATATTCCTAAGAGATTTGGTGGGAGCTGTTACAGCAACCAAAGGACTTTAATTTTTGATGCTAGTACTAATTTCAAAACCCCAAATAACCCTTTTTCATCGTTGGGTGCACACTGCAGTCCAGATGATAAGGGACAGCTTCTAGCAAGTTGAGTGGGTTGCCTTTTGTCCCTTCTGTGTGTGACCCTCCCAGAAGCATTCTCCTGCATTGAAAATGAGTGACTCTCGCTGATGCTCTTTCTGTTAAGCTCCTTGAGTGACTTTTGCTTGTTGGTAATAATTTATTAGTTGCTTCCTTTATTTTGCCTTAATTTTTGTCCCACCTTTAATGTGAGAGTGTCTGCTTCCTTTTGCAATAGTAGCTTTGAAAAATTACTTTAAAAATTATTTAATTTTATTTTTTTAATGAACGTACTGAGGATTGAACCCAGGAGCTCATGCATGCTAAGCAAGCACTCTACCACTGACCTAGACCTTCCCCCTGAAAAATTACTTTTGTTCTGAAGGATTAGAATTTTCCTTGTGTGGATTTTTTGTTTGTTTGAATTAAAAAAAAATTGTAAGTGACTGAAATTCGGTTTCATGGTGGAGGCAGGGGTTGCAGCTATTAAGGCAAGAGAATCTGAGTCCTGAAACTGCTTAGAACAGGAGGTAGATATTAAATGAGGTGAATCTTATGTATGATGTTGGCCTTTAGATTTTCTGTGGGGTGGATGTGGTAAAAAGAGGCTGTGAGCTGTGTCTTCGGTTGACCTGGAGGAGGGGAAATCCCTGCCTCTTATTTAGCCCCGGAGCTGTGACAGGAAGTGGTAGCAACCTGCCTTCAAACGGCAGAAAAACGAATGCACCTGCAACCTAATGCTTTGGAGTTGAAATTAAGCTTGGAAAATAAGGTGAACGTTAACATCATTCTAGTGAGGAGCTCCACATACTCTTCACTGACCACAGACGCAGGCTGGGAGGGTCCACCTCTCTAGCAGCATTATCTCCCTGCCCTCCCACCCTTCACCCCTCTGGCCAGGTGACCTGAAGTTGTTGAGGGGAGGGCTGGTGGTCCATCTCCTCCCGGTCATAATTATTTCTGGGTGTGGATGTTCCTGGACTTTTCTGACTAGGTTTTGACAAGGTTTTGACCACATCGTTGCTGACAGAACTTGATAAGGTCTACGTCACAGGAAAGATCCAATTTCTTAATGCCTGGGGTTTGTGTGTGTGTGTGTGTTGGTAGATATGGAGGCGTGCCTGTTTCTTCCGGTGAAGGCGCGTTTCAATTTCAATTCAAAGTCAATTTCGCTTTGCTAAAATTGAAGTAGTTTTAGGAAAGGACATCTGGCACCTCTATAGACACCGTTCTGGTAGGGGTCCTGCCATCATGAGAGGACAGAGACAAGTCATATTGATACAGACACAGTTGTCTCGCCGAGCCTTTCTTCCTTCACTTCTCGAAGGTTCTGGTGTCTTCTCTGATATCCTGGCTCCCCTTGTATCTTTACTGTTCTTGGAGGTGATGGAAGGTATATATTTTTTCAACTGACTTGTTGGAAATCTTCCCGTGTGTCAGTGAGATATTCTTTGTTAGCTATTGAGAAGGGATGTTTTATCCATTTGAAGTTATAGGCCCGGGGCCTGGGACCAACGACCAACTCGCCTTCCAGTTCAAATGTTTAAGAACCGGAAAAAGTGTTTCGATTGACTCCCAGAACCTCTTACATAATTATTATTAACCATTAATTAAATGTATGTAAAATGTAACATTAAGACAGGTGGGAAACGGCAGCACAGTTAGCTCTGTATTGTATTTCCTGTGGGATGTGGGGGTGTTTGAATACTGTGGATATCTTGGAATGGCCTATCCCGAACAAGGGGCCAATAGAACAAAAAGAAAACCCAGCCCCGGCCTCTAAGCTTCTTCTCTTTGCTGTCTCTCCCCTGCCCTGCCCCCTTCTTCCTGTTAGGGTATTTCCTGAGTGGTTTTGCTATTCAGTATAGTCATAGTCTGACAGCAGCAAGAGTCTTAGAAGTTACCTGCTTCATGCCCCCGCCCCAGTTTTATAAGCAGGAAGACTAAGGCTGATGAAACCCCCAAATCCAAGTCTGTGTCACTTTTCGCAATTGAGTTGCTGCCACTTCTGATCGGTATGACCACCCCCATGAATCAAAGTCACCGCCTTTTCCAGGGAGGGATTAGATTTTGCGCGCTTGCTTTTATGTGGGGTAAGTTAAGATGTTCCCGCCTGGATTAGCCGTATCTCCTCGGGGAAACAGTACCTGCTAATACAGTGACTCAGAGCCCTATAGGAGTGCATATGGGCTAACTCAGCATATTGCAACTGTCTTTTGCCCTTTCTTTCTATGTCTCTAGTTTCAGGTTAGCAGCTCAAAGTGTGTCCTGCCATTAAAATTCCTTCCGTGGGCAAAAAACTAATGAAATCATATTAATAATGTGCTAGTAATTGTTGCAGCCTCGTCTCATCAGAGTCCTTTTAGACATTTTATTCCCTAACATTGCATTTTTTTCTTCTTGGCTTCACTTTCTTTAAAATTAGGAGTTGGCACACTATGGCCCACAGGCCAGATGTGGCTTGCAGCTTGCTTTTGTGCAGTCCACAAGTGAAGAATGGTTTTTACGTTTTTAAAGGGTTATTAAAAAATGAAACAAAATAAGGAAGAATATGCAACTGAGACTGTATGTGTCCCACAAAGCTTCAAAATATTTACTAACTGTTCCTTTATAGAAAGAGTTCACCCGACCCCAGCTTAAAATTAAAAAAAACTGTTTTTGGTTGGTAACAATTCAAAGCTTTTATCAAGACTTATTGACTGCAAAACAAACTTTGTCATATTTACATTTTTATCCAAGATGATATCAACATTTGGCTGAGCATAATCCAGATACGTCGTGCAAGTTGATTTTAATTTTCATAGTTGTTTTCCTTGGTTTCAATTTCTCAAACAAAAATGAGCAAGGAACATGCAACTTCAAATTGAACATTTTGTACATACAGCCTTATTTTAATGTCATTGTGTTCTTTCAGAGCTGTCAGTAGACTTCCCATCTAAGTGATAGCTTTGAAAACAACACTGTTTCCAAAAAAGGAGAATTTATTACTAGATTATGAAGGGTTAAACTCATCTCTTCAGTTAGTGTTCTTGTGAATGAAAAAAAAAAAAAAGCCATTCAACAAATTAAGGATGGGAGTGGGAAACTGAGTCTTGGAGACCAACGTGGGTATGTCTTAAGAATAAGTGTACTTTAACAAAGAGCTTCGCCAGCTGTTCTGCAGCAAATCTGGGAAGATGTTCTCTTGGCAACAGCACCAAGATTGTTTGGATCCACTGAGAAAAGCTGGAGGGAAGCAGGTTTGAATATTGTCTTAGTGGAAGATGTCTAGTCTTTGAAGACAAGAAAAAATTTAGCAGTTGATTTTTTTTTCAAGTAAAAAATGTATCTATCTATCTATATTTATTGAAGTATAATCAGTTTACAATGTGTCAATTTCTGGTAGCGCATGCTTCAGTCATACATGAGCATACATGTATTCATTTTTATGTTCTTTCTCATCATAAGTTACTACAAGATATTGAATAGAGTTCCCTGTGCTATACAGTATCAACTTGTTTATCTATATAAAATAGATATGTAAAATATATTAGTATCTGCAAATCTCAAACTCCTAATTTATCCCTTCCCACTGCCTGCCGCAGTAACCATAAGTTTGTTTTCCATAACAGTTGATATTTTAATTAAATCCAATAACTGAATCTGAAAAGAGCCATGGAACCAGAAGTGGGAGACCAGGGAGCTGCCAGCATGGCCCAAGGCTGGCTCTCGGTTAGGCCTGCCAGCCTGCACACAGGACGGTTCTGGGGACCAGCTCTCTGTGTGTGTTAGAATGGCTCTGTGAGAAAATTGTGCAGGAAAGAGTTTCACAGCAGGATGAGAAGAGGGTGGGAGTGGGGATGGGGAAGTAGGTTTTAGGTGGTGAGTAATATTGGGGAACATCACATGGAGCTTCTGAAATGTGAGTAGCTGGTGAAGCAGCCTGGTTCATGTTTGGTGTCTGGGAGGTGGCATATGAATTCAGGGGGCTGGAGTCATGTCTGCACTCAAGTCATGCTGTTCCTACTCTTCTGGCCTTTAGTGAGTCAGTTGTCCTTCTAAGGTCTTAGTTCCTATAACACTATACCAGCTTTTCAGGATTGCTCTGAGCTCCCTAGGGCAGGAATCAAGTCTTAATCACCTTCCAAGTCTCCAAGGCCTGGATTAAATGACTCATCCATGGGATGGATGAATGGCTGGATGAGTGAATTGTGAAAAGCACTATGTGAGCTACAAAGCATTGCTTGAATTATAGTTATTATTATCTTTTGTAGTATTATAGATGATTAGAAGATGTCTGAGGTAAGATGAAGAATGCTTGATTTGAATTCTGAACACAAGAATGGTATTTCCCCCAATATAAAATGCTGAATACCTTTCTATGATCAGTTTTAAAGGGCTATTTTAGACTCGGAAAGATATTCCACTTATCTTTCGGGCTCCATAATAAGCTGTTTAACACCCTGCTTCCAACCCCCCACTAACATAAATACCAAATAGAAAATGAGTGAAATCACTGGGTTTGCTTTAGAAGAGCCATTTCAGCTTTGTCTTTGCCCGTTAGCTTCAAACAATGCAACAGATGCCTGTTAACAGTTTCATGCCCAGTTTTAATTAGCAGATGGAGCTGTGTTTGTGTCTGTGTTCTGCCCGGCACTGGTTTGAGTGACAGAGTAGTGAGTGGATTGGAACTGGGCGGGGCCTTTGGGTTGAAAAAAGACATTCTATTTCTAAGAAGTCGAATATAAACATTTATTATATAGAACTACTTGTGTATCTCAGTAGTCGGCATGGTGTCTAGGGTACAACTAACGTTTGCAGTTATGTTTTCTGTTCTTATTATCCTCTTTGAAATTAAGTAATATGGACAAAATACTGTTTTATGGCTTAAATGAAGGTTTTGGGTAGTCTTTAAACTATCACGGAGTGGCTTTCTTTGAAGATCCGTTTCAGTAATTGGCATAGTATGTTGAGGACCGTGCAGAGCCAAGATGCAGTGGGCTTCAGCATGAAGGCCAACACTGATGGACTGAGATCTGCCTCCCGGAGTGCTGTGTGGTGTAGAGGTCTGAGGTCCCGAGCTCAGCGAGACCCAGGGCTGTGATGGATTCCCAATGTGGGCGACGGGGAGCGTGGGTGGCAACGTCCTGTGCCTTCGCTGTCTATTTTCTCAAGTGAATAGGTAGTATTTGCTGTCCACTGTGTTACAGCTAAATTTCAGTATTAAAATATAACCTGTCAATGATTATTGAGTATATTGTGTCTGGAGAGGTGTCCTTTTCCTGTGTTCGATTTTGAGTTTTGGAATTTTTCTTATTTTGCGTTGAATCTTGAATTTTGCAAAGAACCTTAAAGGAAGTAGGTGCTTGCTTGTCTTTAGAGGAAGAGACGTCTGCACTTTTTTTTTTTTAATTAGTTGCTCAGGACTTCCTTAGGGAAGCGACATAAAGTGGTAGAAACGCCTTAGAAACGGTTCTTGCAGCAGCCCTGTTACTTGGCTGCCACTAAGTATTTTCTTGCCGTCTTAACCTGTAGCATCGGTTTAATGAGGCGCTTTGGTATTTACCTGTTGCTGAACTTTTGGACATTTTCCATGAAGCTCTCATCTTCCTCGGCCCAGAATTTTAATTCTTGGCTCCCAGGAGAAAACGTGGAAGCTCTGCATGTCCTCATGTTCCTCAAATTAGGCTTGCTGTCACTAAGGCTGGATGCCAGCACTGCGTGCAGTCCCACGGCGGCACTGCAGTATTTCAGAGCACTTTGCAGAAGCTGGGTTAGGTATGGAATCCCACCTCACGATGATAAAAACCAACCACAGAGTTGTTAAGCAATATGTAGTGCTTCACAGCTTTCTGCTGGCAGAGCTGGGACTGGCGTGACTTCCCCACATCACATCATAATTTTGCATATTTGGGAGAAGAACTTGGCAGTAATTATTTTTATAATTCGTAGATACTTTCCTGATGTATAGAGTGAAAGGGCAAATCACTAAGATATAGGATCACATTTTGACAGGAAATATAGAGTGATCTGTTTAAAAGATGACTTATAAAAGTTCATTTCTTATGACCCTATGTAATATTTGTTTAGCTGGAATAGGTATTGCAAAATATTCTCATACATATTTCATACACAAACTCCATTAAAAAAAAGTTTCCATTATGAGATGTCAGTGACTAACCCTACTGTAATTTGTTTGTTGCTTATGAATTTGGATGGGATAGCTGTTTATGATTTTCAACAAGGAATTTTTTATTTTTTCTCCTCTTAAGGTCTCTAAATAAAATCTTGAGATGACATGGAAAACAGTTCTTTACTGAGAGTTCACTATTCCATTTTTGGAATGATTCTGACCACTTTCTCATTTCACTCTCCATTAATACCCCCTAAAATCGGTGCTTGTCTCTGTCACAGCCAGTAATGAAACAGATTAGGGTGTCGTCCACAGACAGAATAATTTGAGTGAGTGCATTTCCTATTTTGTCTGTCTTGGCCCATCGAACTTCAACTTAGTTAAATACCATTGCGTTTTAAATTTATATTGGGATCTCATTATATGATTTACCGTATTTTTTTTTTGTTGTTGTTCAGATAATCTCTTTATCATTACAAAGTAAAGTATATAGTACTTTGAAAAACAGTTGGTGTGTGTTTCCAGTGAGTGATGGCACAAGCCCCTCCTACGGCCATTAGACCAGGCCTGTTTTCTCCTTGTGAAAGGCAGGTGCAGGCTTTGGTGGTCTCCAGAGTTTTCTTCTGGCTGCAGCGTTCTGTGAGTCCATGAAATCCAGCAGTGTCTGTAAAGAAAAGAGGGTTTGTCCAAAATGTGATCCTGTATCTTAAAAATTTGCCCTTCCACTTTATACATCAGTTAATAATTGTGGGGAGGTGTCTTTTTGCAGGTGGACACTAGCATTTTGATAACATGATGACAGAAGGAAGAAGAGTAGCATTAGTTACTTCAAGCCAAGCCTCTGTTGATCTTGTAATTTGGTGACACTTTTTATAATACCAAAGAAATCACTGAATTTAATTTTTGAATTCTGTCCTTAAAAATGTATTAGTTTAGTAAAAGTAAAGAAAAACCCAATAAATAAATAAACAACAACAAAGAAAAAGTAAAATGGGGGGGGGAACCCCAAAATGTCTTGGTTTAAATAATTAATAATAAATCTAAATGTCACTGGAAAAATAACTACAGTCAGTCCTCTGTATCCACAGGATCCACATCCACAGATTCTGCATCTGTGGATTCAACCAACTTTGGATGGAAAATACTCAGAAAAAAAAAATTCCAGAAAGTTCCAAAAAGCAAAACTTGAATTTGCCATTCACCAGCATCTCTTTACATAGCATTGTATTGTTTAGGTATTACAAGTAATTTAGAGATGATTTAAAGTATATGGGAGAATATGCAGAGGTTACATGCAAATATTACCCCATTTTATATAAGGGACTTGAGTTTCTTCAGATTTTGGTATCCATGCTCCTGGGTCAGGGAGTCCTGGCATGAATCTCCCACAAATACAGAGGGAAGACTGTACTTGAAAGCTGTAAAAATACTTCTTTGAGATGTATAAAGTATTTTCAAATTATCTCATTTTCTTGACACAAAATGTGATAAAGTAGGTGAAAAGTAATCTAAAATAATAGTAAACCTCTTACTGCTTAGGTGTGTTAATGCTAAATTTCTGTTTGTCTGTTGAGGGGCCTGAGGTCCAGAGGCATGGAGATTGTCCAGGGTCCCACAGAGCTTGGCCTTGAGCACTAGTTTTCTGACTTCAAGTCTCTTTTCTCTTACAGCTCCTCTACCTTCAGTTTTCTTGCTATGGAAAGACATAGATGGTATAGCATAAAGTCAGGACATAGTATTTTGTGGGAGAAAAGTCAGAGACTGAACTAGGAAATGAGGGGTCCAAGCACATCTCTGCCCTTGATTAATCATTTGTTTTTGGCCAAGTCTTTTAGCTTCTTATGCCCTTTGTTTTCTATGTTTTCTATTATCTTTTTTTTTTTTTTTGCGTTTGTTTCCTTATCAGTAAAAAGGAGAGGCTGGGGGTGCGAGCTGCAGTGACTTGTTCGTAGGTTACTAGTGTCAAACACTACTTCATTTTCACTAAATTCAGTCATTCAGTGAACAACATTTTTTAGTTCACAGAATTTTGCAAGGAAAAAGAGTAACTAGTATCCGGGCAGTTTCAACACAATGATGAAAAGGACTTCAGAGGAATTAATGTAAGATGTTGCAAAAGCGTAGAGGAGAGGTGGAGGCGGGCTTCCAGGAAGGAGTGACATCGCAGGTGAAGTCAGAACCCAGGGAGGAGTTAGTTGGGTGGCCTGGGAGAGTGTAAGGAGGGAGGGTCTGCCCTGCAGGTGCAGGGGACACAGCCGCCTGGAGGAACTTCTGTTTGTCTGTGGCCTCCAGGGAAGTGGGGCGTGTGACAAGAGGTCAAGTTGAAGGGTAATTAGAAGGCAGATTGTGAAGGGACTTTAAACCTATTCAGGAGTCTGGACTTTATCCTGAGAGGAGTGGGGAGTCCCTGGAAACTTCCCACACGGAGACCAATTAGGAGATCAGCAGACGTTGTCGGTTGCCCCTTAACCTTCTCTGGGACCTTTACTGTTGGCAGCGTACTTTCACTGACATCACTGTTTGAACTCCTCAGTAACTATGTCCACGGACAGAGATCATCTTCATGTTCTAGACAAGGAAGCCAGGCTTCTGAGTGGGCGATTGCCTCTTGATCAATCAAGTAAGTAGGCAGAGGAGCCAAGACTTGAGCCTCGAACCTCAGTTCTGGACCACAGTCTGTCCACAACACCGCTCCGCTCAGAGTGGGCCCTGGAGTTTGCCGTGGGACTCAGTGCCTTGGCACTTCGCCTGCCCTAGTGGTCACTTCCTGTGGTCTGTGAGAACTGTGTAAACTGACCAGCAGCCCCTTGAGAAGTGCGTTGAGGGAACGGTGAAGTCAGCCTCTCCCTGGACAAGGCCCAGTAACAGCTAATGCAGCCCGCATCATGTTGCCCGCTGGCCCGGGGAGGTCAGTGGACCGTGGTTTCAGCTTGTCTCCGGGCCTCTAACCCAGGCCCTTAGGAAGCAATCAAGTATACACACAGCAGAATGAGGGCAGGAGGAGACAGAGTTTAATTATGAATCCAACTCTTTTGTGGAGAGGAAACTAATTATATTGGAAATCTCAGCATTGCTTCTCCACGTGGGGCCGTCGGTTTGTTGTGCTCGTATGGATGGGGTTGGCCTTGAGTCTCCAGAATGCTGCTGGGAGCCAGAAAGCGGACAGGTCCAAGCAGCTAAACTAGATATAACATAAAGTCCATTTGCAGAATTCGTGAACTTGCGTCGTTGGGGAGCCTCTGGGTCCTCAGGTAGCCTTTGCATTTTTGATTTATCCAGTGGTCGCTGGAGCAGGGCTGAGGGCCTCCTAGAGGCTGGCTACCAGTGTATGAGATGAAAAAGCGGCAGTGACATTCACTGAGTGACTTCGGGCAAGTCAGTAGTAAGCCTCCTGGGCTTCCATTTCTTCTAAGGGAAAAGGGAACATTGTGCTAGATGCACCCTGAAGTCCCTCCCAAAACACTGCTCCGAAGTGATAGTAGTGGACTCAGCGACAAAATGGGACAAGTAGACGTGAGGACTGAAGATAACATGGTGTAGATAAAAGAACTTGGGCTTTTGAGACAGAAACTCTTAAATTCGAATCCTGATCCTGCTACTTCCTACTTGAGAGCCTTGGGTGAATTATTTAACTATTTTCTTTATTGATAAAGGAAAGGTAGTAACTCTCTTGCAGGATTTCTTTAATGTTTTATTTTGAGAATGAAGTGCATTATGGAGTGTATATCATCTTCGGCACATGGAAGACACAAAAAAAGTGCACGTGTGTGTGTCTGCGTGTGAGTGAACTCAGTCCCAGTTCCCTGAGGGTGGGGCCACACCGCTCCGAGAACCCTGGAGATCTGTGGGGGCTTTATTGTTATGACTCTTGTTTTTAATGATAAGAGCTAACATTTATCAAGAGTTTATATGTATAGCACACAGTTCGAGGCATTTTATGAGAATTAACATTTTTTGTGGATTGACCCACTTAATCCTCACAACAACGTCTCAGGTATATTCTGTTATTATTTCCATTTTTCCAAGTAAGGTAATTGAGACCCAGGGTGGTTGAATAACATCTCAAGGTCACATAGCTAGTAAGTGGTAGAACCAACCCAGATTTGAATCCAGGCAGTCTGGTTCCAGAGTCTGTCTTTGACCAGTATGCCTTTCTGCCACAACAGTGACTCAGAAATATTTAAAAAAAAAAAATCTATCAAGGAGGTGATGTGGTGCAAGGTGCCTTGTGGCACTGCTCCTTACCAGCCGGCTGACGTCATCACATCATCACATCCTTTAAACCTCCTTGGTCCCTGTCCCCTATTCTGCAGAGGATTGTCGTGAGGCGGTGGAATGAAGTCCTGGAGTGAAGCATTCAGCGTGGGGCCTAGCATGTAGCCAGGCTCAGTAAATGGTGAGGATTTTGTTTATCCACGTAACTTAAAAAGCACTTGCTGGAATGAGTTTCATAAAAAAACATGAACAGGAACATTTTGGTTACTTAATGGGGTGTGCGTTAGTTTTCTAGAAAGTTCTTAAAGTTTAGGACCACATGCATTTCACCGAGCTAGAATGAGAAATATTTCTTTAAACGTATTACCGAAGTACAGGTGACTGTCCCTGGCCTCAGCTGGTGTAGCAGGCCTCGACCTCGGGGGCAGAATGTCAGTGTGATGTAATGAGCAAGTTCTTTGTAGCCTTCTAGCTCCTGCAGACTCTCAGCATCTTGAATTCCTCCTTCTGCTAAAAACAAAAACAAAATCAGTGTTGAATGCCCTGTCTAGAAAGGACAAGTGTTTCAGTTTAAATATTCCAGCTCAGTGTCCTCTGTTAGGGCCCTGAATTTTAAATGCAGTGAGTTTCTGAGTGAGGTCTCCTGAATTTTAATGAGTTTGTTTGCATACATGAATTTTGGACAATGCATTCAATCTTGGAACACCGGAGCTGATTTTAATGGAGTAAATTACCCAAATTGAAAGTGAGTTAATAGGCTTTTCTTTACCTAATAATCAAGATGATGATACTTTCATTTCAGAAAAATCATTAATCATGTTTATAATATCGATACATGCTATTAATTTCTTTTTAATCATGAAACTGTCTCATCAAGAGAATTAGGGAAATAAGTGTGTCAGTGTGAGCATAAAGCATAGCATTCCTCCTTTAACACTCCTCTCCGTTGTGATGTCTGGTACATACTGGATGATTACACGTACATGGTGGGCATAAAGCCAGAACTGGGTTTGGTTTGGTATGGCGCTTGCTTGGACCAGGAAGGGGAGGTGAGATGCTCTTCACTAGCTTAAAAGTGTTCCTAAAGATTAAAAAAAAAAAAATTTTACATATAAACATATATATATAAACATTTTATATATAAACATATAAACATATATAAGTATACACACACACACACACACACACACACACACACACAAGGGTGATACAGGAGGTGACAGGGCCCAGGTCACAAAGGGTCTCAAGGGCTGGGATAAGGAGGAGAGCCTTTATTCTGACTGTAGTTGAAAGGACGTATGCAGGGCTGTGTGCAGGAAGTGATACATTTAATTTATAATTTTAAAAGCTGCAGTGGTTTTAAGAGAGTTCATCTTGGGGCTTAATGGTGCTGGAAAACCACGCCATGGAACTCTGGTCCAGTCCATTCCCTAAAGTCATGTTGCATCCGGAAAAGTATCTTGTTAAAAATGTTCAGCTGGCCAGTCTTACCTCCTCATGAAGCATGAAAATTGTGAGGGTCAGTTCAGTTAATGCTCCAAGGACTAAAATGTGCCAACATGGTGGAAAGAGCAGAAGCTTTCAGGACGTCACATCTGAGGGAGACCTGGAGGACAGGAGCCATGGCATGCCTCTTCAGAGCTCATGTCACTCGTCTGATGCTCAGGCATGCAGTATCTGTGGAGAAACTGAACTAACACCGTACATTTCTTTCTGAGGGGTGGATCTGGGGCTCCTGCAGTTGTGCGATCTCCTCCATTAGCACGTACATCAGCTTCAAAGAACGTGTAATTATCACCTGTTATTGCTTATGATCTTCTTCTAGATGTGAGAACAAGAAAATCAACCTATTTCTCTTTTACCCAGAGTATTTACCTCTAGTCATAAATGCCTGCTGACTTCATCTGTGCCCATGCAGACATGCACAGTGTCTGGTGCCTGGCAGGCCCTCAGTACGCGCTTGTAGTGTGGATGTACAGGTGGTGGCGATGGCACTCTCCTTACGTCCACCTCTTCGGGTCTCAAATCACAGCAAGTGACTCCTCGTTTCCCCTCTTTTTCGGAAAAGATCCCATGACCCCCTAACAGGAGCTCCCTCAACATTCTTTCTTGCCATCTCTAATTTCCACGTATTTTCACCTGCCCTCATTCCTTTCCCCTCCTCTCCGAGGAGCCCGTGCTGACCTGGCGGTGGGCGCTCCCGGGCCAGTCTCTGGCAGCCCTCCTCCTCTTCTCTTCCATCTTCTGTCCCTCCTTTGTCTTTCTCTGCTGGCCCTTTCTGCTCTGCTCTCAGTCCTGCTGAAATCATCCCCGTTTTGCTAAGGAGATCCCTTAAGTTCACCACTTCAAAATTCACCTTGCTCCCCATCTCCTTCCCTTTGTTGTTTAACTTCTTGAAGGAGAATGAGAGAAGTCTTGCCACTGCCCTTTTCTCCCATCTCCTCCCTCATTAGCTCCTTGAAATCCTGCCCCGCCCGCCTCAGCGCTGCGCTCAGGCCATCCTGTCCTCCTCACGGACCGGCCCAGTGGCCTTTTCTCAGTCCTCAGCCCCTTTGGCCTCTCAGTTCCACTTGGCGCCGTTTATAACTTACTTCTTGAAACTCTTCCTCCGTCGGCTTCCAGGAATTGTCTGCTCCCATTTGCTTCCCACTCTTCTAACTGCCTTCTGGTTCCGGTGGTCGTCTCATTTTGCCTTTTAATTGAAGTCATTTTCCAAGTTGTCTGTTCTCTGTTTTTTCCTTTGTTCTCTTTTGGAAATCAGACATTCTAATACAATTTGTACTCACACCTGTCTGCGTGGTTACTGCCCTGACTCTTTGCTGCCAGAGTGGAACTGCACGCGTGCAGGTCCCAGGGCTGCTCTTCTTCAGCGTGTCTTAGCACCTAGGACAGTGCCTGCAGGTGGTGAGGCTTCAGAAATCCCTAAGTGATGCAGGTGGTAAGCTCGCCCCCTTCCAAGCCTTCCAAATGTGACTCCCTAACTTTCTGTCTCATTTCCCAGCCTTTCCCAACTTCCTGCACTGCTTGTCCCACCCCCAACGTGTACCCATTTCCTGGACTTTCATGTAACTATTAACACTACTGTCTTTTTTTTTTTTTTCCATTTATTTAGGTTCAAAATCTGGGAGTCTCATTGACTCTGTCCTTTGCCTCAAGTCCTATCTATAATTTGTTGCTAAGTCCTTTCCATTCTTCTGCCCCCCTACTTTAGGTCCTCAGCGCCTCTCACCTAGACTTTGCAGTATCCCCCTAGGAGGCCTGAGCTCTTCCAGGCTCACTTGGGCAGCAGCCCCCACCTCCCTTCCATCCCACACGTTTGAATCAAGTTAATTGTAGAGCACAGCTCTGATTATGTATCGTGTTAATCCCTTGCCCCTCCCTTAAAAGTCTTATTTTTTGCTTTGTCTAATTGAATGTATCTTTCTCAGTCTACCATGCCAAACCCCTACCGTGCGGCTTCACCTGTATTTCCTTTAGCTCCTTACAGGGGTCCTAGACTTCTACTCAACGGAAGTGCCCGGCGGACTGCGGCCAAGTTTTCACCTGACCAATGTAAGGTTACTAGCTGCCCTTCCAAGAGAAGGAATGCCATTTTTAAGTTCCTGAGATGATGTGCCTCCTATATTTTTGGAATGAAAGTGCTCCTTTACTTATAAAATGATGATGATAGCAGATAGTCATTATTTATCTCATTACCATTTGCAAAATTTAAAAACATGTGATAGAATTCTTACGATTTTGTTTCTCTGAGACAGAAAAGGCTGTTTCCAGCCCAGTTTTCTCCGCAAGCAAATTTTATGGAGTACATAGTTCCTAGCTTAGTATATTCCTTCTTTGAAGTTCTTTCATTCTCCCCACAGCTACCTTCCCCCCTGCCTTGAAATTTTACTAATTCCCCAGATTACATAGTCTAGGAATTATTGCTCTACCAGAATGGGTGGTTCCGTGAACACACTTCGTGTCTGCCTGTTGACATCCAGTCTGTCCTTCCCTGTGCTCCTCAAATGTCACTTTCTGTATGACACCCCGTTGGAGCCTTCTCCCTGCCCCTAACCCCACTGGAAGATGCTTTCTTTTTCCTCAGTGAACCTTTAGGCCCTGCTGTGCTTGAGACTTCTGTGTGGCATTTCCCACATTCTCCCTGTATTAGAGCTGGCTGCTTTCTCCACTCTCCCCACTCCCATGATAACTTTCTGCAGGACAGAGGCTCGCTGTATCTTTGAGTTCTTTGCATTACCAAACTTTGCCCCTGGCATGTTTTTGGTGCTTTGGAAAAATAGTTATTGAACAGAAATTTCAGCGTGACACTGCTGAGGTGATTAAGTAAAGCTCTCATCTTTGGGGGTAGGGGTCCTTTAAAGGTACTTGTTTGGAATATTTTTTCCTGCTGATTCTGAAATTAGAATGACAGTTGCTTACTCAAATATGTTAAGAATGCTTGCCTGTTTATCTTTTAAAGATAAAATAATCTCAGACTGCAACTCTTGGTAAGTCAGTGTGGGGTTAAGGTCCGCTGTGGTTGAGGTGGTTAAGTTGAGAAATTACACATTTTATTAGGCATTTTCTGTGAAATCTTTGTTGGAACATTGATTTTGATTTCATTTTGACTCGAGGAGGCCCTGAAGATCTTTCCCCCAGGTGAGAGGCTATAGTTTCTTTGCCCCTGGACTTCCCTGGAGCTGTCAGCACCCTGTGAACCTGGCCTGATCTAGACCACGAGACTCTCTGTGTCAGAACCATCTTTGAACTAACTACAGGCCTGTTACTTCTGTTCTTTAAAACACGACTTTTTGTTTTAGTAAGTTTGATTTTTCCTCCTGCTTTATCTTTATCTACCCTCTCTCCCCCAAATCTCTTGTTTCCGAGTTTGAATTGTGGGAAAGCAAACCTGGCTGGGAGATAGGTACCCCTCAGCTAGGCCCCCTAGTCTATGCCCGAGGCAGCCTTCAACGCAAAGCACCTTCTACCTTTGTTTTGGGTTCCTGACCTTCTGTGGTGGAGCCACTTTACAACTTCTTCCACAGAATCACTGAGGTCATCTTGGACTTGGGGACAATGGCAGGATTTCTAACATGGAAGACCCTGAAAGGAGAAGGAACAGGGTGCCACTGCCTCTTCTGTCTTGTCTTTTCTACTGAAAAAGGGGTGGAGAGGGGCGGTGAATAGTGATGGCAGCGGTGGAGGCTGGAGCCAAGAACCCAGGTAGTTCTGGGCTTTCCTTTTCTGAACTGGAAGCTGGTTTTGTGTTATGAGTGACTGATGGGTAAATAGAAGGTGAGAAATTGAAATGTCTCTTGGAGAGACTGAACACCTAACATCATATGACAGGCCTCTTCTGGCAGCATGCTAAACGATGCTATGTGATGTCGTTCTAATTAGCTTTGAAGAGCCAAGACTTAACCCGAGGAAAGTTGTTCTTTTATTTTTATTTTTTTCTGAAAAATACCGCTACACTACACAGTGACCCATTGGAGCCCTTGCAGTATCAAAAGATAAAAGCGGGAATAGAGTTTAGGGAGAATCCTGCACTTTGTTTGAGATGTGTGTTTTATCTGCAAAAGCCCAAACAAAAGTGAATGATCAACTCTGCTCTCACTGGCTTAAGTATTTTGCATTAAAATCTCTTTTGGCTTCTCTGGCCTAACTTTCCTGACAGGGGAACAAATGACAGAATATCCTTTGTAGATCACAAGTATAGAAATTACTGGGATTATGGGGAAATGTTTCACAGATGTTCCTGACACTGCAGCCAAACTGAGTGAATTCTTGCCTCTTTACGTATTGGGAGCTTGGGAGATCACTGTCTCCCTTCCTGGGACGTTTGAGCCCTGCCACTCTCCAGGCTGGATTCACTCACGAGGTCTCTCATTGACAGGCTCATACCTTAACCTGTGATGCCATTCGAACAGGAAAGAACGTGTAAGACTTTAGAGAGAGCCTTAGTTTGAAATTCTCTTTATAAAGCTTCCTGGTATTGTATTTAGCAAATACTTCCTTGAAATATATCTTGTTAAAGGTAAAAGTGAGGTGAGGTGGGTCTAGCTCAGTGGTAGAGTGCTTGCTAAGCATGCACGAGGTCCTGGGTTCAATCCCCAGTACCATCTCTAAAAATAAATAAATAAACCTAATTACCACCCCCCCAAAAAAGAAAAAACTTATTTAAAAAAACCAGTAAAAGTAAGTGCGGTAGAGTTCAGAATTAACCTCCAGTTAAATCCAGTTATGACTTTGGCAGATTTTTTCAAGCACCACATTTTCCTTGGTCTCACCACATACTGACTGACCAGTCCATCTTGTATATATCAGATCTGAAGATAGAATGCCCCTCATCCACATCATTTGAAGCCCTGTCTTCCTAGCGCAATGCCTCGTGGTCCTGCCTTCTGAGTTGGCAGGGAAGCATCCGTGGTGCAGAACAAGCAGAGCGTGCTGAACTGGTTCACAGCAAAACGCAAACAGCAGCAAAGACCTGATAATCCACGGTGTTGTTGCGCAGGTCACTGTGTTTCTCATCTTGAAACATCCAGGGCTGTGAGACAGTTTTTAAGGGAGGCATTTCACCGGCACATTTGCTGTTTCAGTTCGTGTTCAGCTGTGACTCATATTTATTCTGGTTTAACCCCATTTTGCTTGGACATTTGTTTGTACTAGAAAATGTCACTTTCAACCAGGGGAGGGGAAACTCTGATTGGGGATCCGAAGAGTCAAGGTATTGTGATGATTCGGCATCGCTTTTGACTCGAGGAAAAAAATAGAGAATCCTTACAAAGAAAAGTGCTGAAGAGTAGAAAGTGATTCTTATAAACAGATAGGGGAAAGGAAATGTCACCTCTGAGCTTTACTGTGGGAAGGAGGGTGCTGCGGATCAGGGAAATTACTATAGAATTTTTATTCATGGCGGGGAAATGGCCTCTGGACTTCCCCACGTGTTTCCCTGTTCACTGAAGCAGCTCTGGTGAATTGCCTCACGATTGGTGTATGAATAGAGAGAAAGACACTGGGACTCTCAAACTTGATCTTGAGAAGCCCATCTTCATATATAATCATCCACAGATGTCTGTGTGTGATTATATTCCCATAGTGAGGGGATGATAACTGTAAATGAGAACCATGATAAAATTTCGCCTTGCTTGCTTGCTTGCACATTTTCAGAATATAATTAAAAGCACATGTCACTGTGAGTAGTTAACTGTAAGGTTTGTGTTAGGTTTTCATAAGACTTTGGCAGAAACCTAAAGCTTGTTTTAGTGTCAAAGTCTTCCCTCTCCCTTCCCTCCCACCCTCCCTCCATTTCTTCCTATTTTTTTTCTTCCTTCCTCCCCTTTGGGATCAAAAGGAAACTCTCTAGGTTCTGACTAATCACTTTTCAAAACTAGGGACAATTCCACCCTGTACACAGTTTAAATTAATGTTCCTTTTTCTGCTTGCTAGCTGGCACTTGAAATTGTAACCGAATTATATACTAGATCATTGCTCTCTGACTTCTTTCTCCAAGTAAAATCTGAAGAATAAATGTCTTCTGGCCACTGTGTCACTACCCCAAGCAGGTGGATACAAACAGGTGGGTGTGGGAAAGGAGGCAGAGCTTAGGTTAGGGGAGCTATCATAATATGACCTAGGTCAATGGGTTGGTGCTTGGAAAATCTTGGTCTTCCAGATAATGCCAAATGCCCAGAAAAGTTGCTGTATTGCCCAAAGAATTTCCTGTTCATTGAGTCACTCTTCCTCATGCTTAAAACTGTAATGTGTGTCTCTTTTAAATTCAGTAGGCTGTGCATTTATGACTCCCAATAAAGCAGCTTTCATTTAAAAAAAAAAAAAGATGATAAAAGCTTAAGTTGTAATATGGACGCTAAAACAACAACAACAACAAAAAAAAAACCCAAACTGAAAAAACAAAACAATCTTCCCCTGGTTCAGGGGAATTCTTAACATGAGTTCTCTTTCCAACTGCTTTTGTTTATGGGTATTAAAACTTAAAATGAGTATAATAACTTGCTGCAGTTTTCCATTTATTCCTCTCTTATATCTGCTCTTAAGAGCAAAAGTGGCTTCCCTGTCCCCACCAGCTTTGTATAATGTAGGTTTCCAGTGCTTAAAAATTCAAATTGGCCCTTCCCTCCAAGGCGTTACAGTGTGGGAGGGAAGGGGTCTGTTTAGTGTAGCGATCCAAGAGCTTAATTTCAGTTTGAAGATGAGTTCTGGGATGCTGTTGAGTTCCTTGGAAGTGGGTGTGCACAGTTTCCAGCACTTTCCAAAGCTTGTGCTTCTGACAGTGGTTGTGACCAGGGTGGGGATCTCCTGCCTCCAATTTCAGCAGCAGTTCATTTCTCTTTTTATATAACCGTTGAGATTCGAGTTTCTGCTTTTGAGAGTTCATGTTTCCGTTTTTTCCCTCCTAACTTAAAACTGCATATAATGCGTTTTTTTCTAACGAAAAATGATGTACATATATAGTATTCATATTGTTTTTTTGTTTTGTTTACTGAGCTCTTTACAACTGAGTAGAGTATCTAGGATTCTTATGTTCTCACACACCTTCCACCTCATTAGCGTAGATTCAGGTGTCTGCAGTCTTTACAGGATTTTGAGCTGCCTCCCTGTTCCAAACAGGGCAGATACCCACTGTGCTTGTTTGTGACCAAATACCATGTTGGTCCCAAACCACCAACTGGGGCCCAAGGAATCTGGAAGTTGAGGACTGATGTCCACGTAATTCAGTTCCAGGGCCCTTCCTCTCTCACACTCATCCCCCCTCCACTCTGGTTTAGAGTTTTCCCTTCTTCCCTCTGGACCTCAGTTTCTTCTTGTGTAAATAGGGCTAATAGCCCCTATGCAGGCTTGTCATGAGAATAGTGATGAGATATATTGAATACTTAGCACAGTGCCTGGCACTAAGCGGGCTCTTGAGAAATGATGGCTATTTTTATTAATGATAGCCTGTCCCATTGTAGCTGTCAGCATCATTCTCTGCTGGAGAGGGAGAGGTCTCAGGAGAGTACCTCGCGGGGTATTATTTAATAATGATTCCATTATGCAGGGTTAGCTAATCTGATGCTCATTTTGTTTGGCTATATTTTGTCCTTTGGTACAATTTGTGCTGTAGCTGTTCTGGACTGATTTAAAGTGGAGTCCTTGATTTCGTAGGCAATTATTCCCTCGTTTAAAAGGTGTAGTTCCGTTTCATTCATTTGAAATAAGGTAAATTACCAAACCCGTTGAACTCTTCTGCCCTTTTGTGATGGGACACTTTCTCGTTTGCTTCTTGGCCTTTAGGCCGATGAATCAAAATGTCTCAGGTGATGGAGGAAGCCGAACCTCTGGCAATGTCTTGCTCAAATAATTGGGCACATTACCCAGGCGGTATTTCCATTATTGGAGTTCTCCTTTGTCTCCTTTAAGTCTTAGCCTCCCTGCTCCTTTCTGCTACTTTACCCACAACACAGAAATGCACATACACTTTTTATTGGCTTCTTAAATTTGACAGATATTTTAGTGCTTACTATATACGGGGTTTTGAAGTTGTCATTTTTTCCCCCCTCCTCTCTCTCTCATTTCAAAAAGTGAAACTGAAGTGGCCTTTCCTTATCAGCAATGGATTTTTTTTTTAAAAAAAGAAAGAAATAGCATGTGACCTTTGGTTGACTTCCAGAATGTTCTTTAGGCCAGTGTTTTTCAGTGTGGAATGCAGCCCATTATTGGGTCACAGAGTTGGTTTAGTGTGTCCAGACCAACTTTTTTTTTTTTTTTTTTTTTAATGGAAGAAAGACAACAGAACATAGGAGTAGAAAAGAGAGCACAGAGTCCATTGCTTACACCAAGTAACCAGGGCTGAGTCGAGTACCATGTTATGAAACCTTTGTTTCCATTAAAGAAAACCGGGCCTTTTAACTGTCAAGCTTTATTTATTGATGGAGGGCTTGCCCTGCTGGCTGGACTTGCTGTTTCTTTTAGAGTCTTTTGGGTTATAAGCCTGTTGAGAGACATCTCCCCTCTTTTAGTCTTCTGCTTTCTCTCTGAGTCAACTCTGGAAGCTTCTCTGGTTGTTGGAGCAGTGGGAGAAGTTCCCACACAGCCGAGGCAGCTGCAGGATAGGGTTTTGTGGTTGTTGACAAAGTTTTAAGAAAATTATGGTTTCTGAAAAAAGTAAAACTCTCTAACCAACATGAAATATCCAGTTCTTCCCCCTCCCCAACCAGGTGGCATATTGGTTCTCCTAATATAACTACAGAATTGGTACTTGTTTCATTGTGTGTGGATTTTAAAAGATCACCTGAATTCCTAAGCCTGTATAAACTAACGTGATTTTAAAGATTAGAATTTAGACAACAGTAACAGAACTTTTAATTCAATTCCATTTTTCTAGATTAGACTGCATTTCTGTCTTTTTGTTATTCTAAAAAGAAAAGACATCTGTTTTATGTGTGCTTGCTACTGTGTTTTTTATTTATTCTTTTCTCGTTAATTTATTTTGATATTTTTTCTTTCTTTTTTCTTCCTTCCTTCCTTTCTTTTTCTTTCTCTTTCTTTCTTCCTTCCTTCCTTCCTTCCTTCCTTCCTTCCTTCCTTCCTTCCTTCCTTTCTTTCTTTCTTTCTTTCTTTCTTTCTTTCTTTCTTTCTTTCTTTCTTTCTTTCTTTCTTTCTCTCTCTTTCTCCCTTCTTTCTTTCCTGAAGTTTTCCAAATATGTAACTTAATTTATCAGTCATTAAGATGCATTCCAGTAGATCAGTTTGGAGATAATGTGAACCTGATTGTATTAGAAGTCATTAATCAATGTCAAGAAATATTTATGAGTGCCTGTGATGTGCTTGGCAAACAGGAAGGAGGGTTACAAAAAGAATTGCTTGTAAAAGATGAGACTTATCTTTCATTCATCCCTTTAAGCATGTATTGAGCACCTCCTCAATCAGCTGCATGCTGTGCTCGATTCTCTGCCTAAGTCTAACGGGGACGGCAGGACTATGGAACAACGAGAATAAGTCAATGCTGTCTCTAATATTTATTCTAAGTTTTGTAGGAATGTAGAGCAGAGAGTGAGCAGAGTCAGCTGGGCTATCTGGAGGACAGAGGGAGTGGACTTACTGAGTCTTAAGTCGCTGCCAGGATGCCAGTGGGAAGGGTGGAGGGTGTTCCCGACAGTGGGGGAATCTCAGAAAATGCCTAGATGTAGAGAATGTCAGAGTGGAGCCTGAAGGAGGCAATTCTTAGGGTGTGCACTGAGGAATTGTGAAAAGCAGGGTTGGACATGTTGGGTGAGACCGTGTATTTTAAGGTGGGTAATTGTAGAAATTCCTAAGCTAGAAACATACCCCATACCCTGTGGGTGCTTACAGTCTACTTTGGGAAGAGGGATTATAAATAACTAACCAGGATGTACTGTGAGTATGTGATGGAAGTATAAGCAAAAAGCTTGGAGTCACCATGTCTCCGGTGGCTTTCCTTGAGCTATATTGGTCCTGCGCTGGCTTAGGGCTTGGCAACATCGCTGACTCAGTGACAGACTTCCTTCTTGGAAGGCCTGGCTCCTGACTTGCCAGCATATGATGCTCTCAGTTCACCACGTCTTCCTGTCCCGAACTGCCCAGTTGATTGTGAAGCTGCAGGAAAGTAAAAGCCAGGGTCACCTCCTGCCTCCAGCTGGGGAATCCTGAATGTGCTTCTCCTTCAGGACCAGGGCATCTGGTTGAGGATCTGTGCAGGTGCTTGCCCTCTGCCCTGGGCTCACAAACTAAGCGTGGAACTGTTCTCCTTAAAGCAATTATTAAAAATAATTATTCATTTTATTTCACTTTTGAGTCTCCATTTATCTGACTTTCCTGTCTGCTTATTTATTTACCTACTTGATGTTGCTTGTGGAGGTGCCTATTCCTCAGCTCTGCTGGGACACAGCCCCCAAATCTCAGTGGCTTACAACAGCAACACACACATTCAATTCTTGCAGCTCAAGTTTAATCATATCCCTGGTCAGTTCTCCATCAGATCCTTCCTCTTCCCCTGCCCAGGCTCATGGGTCTGCAGGCTTCACACTGAGTTCAACCAATCAGAGACACTGAAAGGAGACTGAAGGGGAAGAGAAAGGGAGAAACTGAGGTTTCTCTCTCCCATTTCTGCCTCAGGTGGCTTCTTCAGCAGAGACTGTTTATCTGGAGCTCCAGCTCCACTGGACAGGCCCACTGTGGTTCCACCCCCTTCTCAGGTCTAGGCCTTCAGCTCCAGTAACACTATCTCCTTCTTCTGTCTCTGGCTTGGGGGTGGCAGTCGCTTCCTGCTGTTATATCTTTTACCAACTCCTCTTTGGCACTCAGCAGTTTCAGGGACAGAACTGAAGCAGGCAGTTTCATATCTTAGAAAATCATGTCTTCTGTTGGTTCATCATCTCTTGCTGGTTCCTGCTCCCAAAGAGCAAACCTTGGAATATTATCTATTAAAAAGGACGTAATTATGACAGTGGGGTTCTCACGTTGAGAAATTAATGTCTCCTGGCCCGGGAGCCCCCTGAGGCTGATAACTTTTCATCTTTGTGTTCCTCGGTGCCTAGCATCAGTGTCAGGCTCAATACTTCTTGTCAAATTAAATATTGAAATTTGGCCTTTCATTAATCAACTTGATTTTCATGAGGTGTGGCTTAGATTTGACTAAGCTAATTTCATTTTATCCATCAGACGTAGGCTGAGCACTCTTCAGCCTTGTCTTTTACGTAGGGGAAGGGAAGTAATCTCAGTCAGTTTTCTGTTTTATAATTTGTGTCATGGGTTATACTCACACTCAGGCTGAGGAATTGGTCACAAAGTCGAAAAAGGGGCCACGTCTGCCACTTCTCTGCCTCCAGTATCATCATCTGCAAACACGGACTTCAGCCTGGAGGCCTGCAACGGCTTATCTGAAGTACATTAAATGCCAGTTTTTCTGAGTGCGCATTTTTTTTTCCTGCTTTCTTCTGTCAATTTCAGAAACTCATTCAAAGAACTGCAGTCCAATGGGTGTGATCTTTTGTATTTCCAGAATGGCCAGTGACATTTTTCTTCACCTTCCTCATTCTGCTGACAGACCATTTGGGGTTAAAAATACACAGTCATTGTGTATCATGTTTCTTAACTTCTTTGCATCACTGTCGTATGCATTTCCTGACCTAATGATTATGCTGTCCAAACTGGGAGCACGGACATTGTGACCACCAGATGTGGAAATCCTGCCCCAGGCTTGCCTGCGTACATCACTGAAATGACAGTGTGTCTGTGAAATCATCATGTGGACAGTTCTGGTTTTGTTTTTCATATTAGTAACTGAGGGTTACTGTTAGGGTGTTGCCAGTGTACTTTTAGATCAGTCCAAAACTGGGCAGATGGATTTAACATTGTAAAATACCACCTTTTCAATTGAAGAGGTAAGATTTTCAACTTGATGGTTGAGTTTGTTTTGCTTTGTTTTTTTCTCAGCTGTTCATGTGTGGCAATACTCTGGCATGATCCACCCCCTACACACCCGAGAACCTAGAATTATCTACCCTCTGTACCGCTGAGTTTACTTTTAAAATAATATACCTGCTGTCTCTTTTTTCTAAACCACATTGTAATATGAGGCCTTAAGTAGAAAGATGAATTAAAAATATACAAAGCAAATTATTCACCGAGGCCACTCCTGCTCTTTGTGTGTAGGAATTCCTCGTGAGCCTCGACTGAGCAGTGTTTAAAGTCCAGTGAGCTCCCTTCATTAAAGATTGCACTGTTGCCCTCTCCTGTTTTACAGCTGATTAGATTAATTGAATAGGATTAATAAATTACAGCATGGCAAACTCAGAATTATCTTGTTAATTAGGGACAGGGGTAGCATGGAAAAATGAAATCTCCAGATGATAGCTTTCCTCCTGGGTTTGTTCTGCAGATGCCACTGAAACGCAGCATGGGAAAGCAAGCTCACGTTGCTTTAGGCCTCTCTTTGTCTCCCCTCACATTCTCTTGCAGATGACAGCAAATAAAGTGGTACTGAAGGAATTAGGGGAAAAGGGGCAAATCTGTCCAGGCAGTTTGGTGGATAGTGGTTAGTCTCCAGGCAAAGGGTCTTTCAGATGAGGTATGTGTGCTGGCTATTTGGTGTGCTTTTTTATGCTTTCCCCCCATGGAAACATCATTATATTCAACAGTAAGATTTTGTAAAAGCAGCCCCCCAAAGCTTCTTTATTCCAGAATGTGAAGTATAGTTGTACTGAGTCCTATTTCATCTAAAGCGTATGTAATATTTTCTTCAGAATTGCTTAATGCAAAAATACTACAGGAGTTTGTGAACATTTGAAGTTCCTAATTTTGAAAATCATCTCACAGTAACTTACTTACCCTAACGTAAGTACTTTACTGTTTCACATGTTGCTTTCCATATGCACATATATTTTCTACATAGTTACAGACATCACGCATTTTATATTTTGCTACTTTTGTCACAGTATAACAAATACTTTCCAAGTTTCTGTGTCATCTTGGTAATGATCAAGGGTTACTTTTAATAGACTCAAAATACTCCATGGTGAAAAAGACACAAAGCCTTCAGTAGCTACTGTAGCAATGGAAGTAGGGGGGGGGTGTGGGTGGGGAGGGGGGCGGGGTAGGGTAGGCAGATGCTCTTTGCAAAGAAGTGTGTCTGTGTCTGTACCTGCTGAAGAGAAGACTAGCTCTAGGTCATCACTCCCAGCGTTCTGTTGTGGGAAATAAGGATCATTGTCCCCCAGGACCAAAGTTCTGGCTAGAGGCTTCCAAGTGAGTCTTTTATGTCTTACATGCCTGTTGGTTGGGACAACTGCCTGATTATGACCTGCTTTAAGAAATATATTTGTACAAATATATGTGTGTATGTGCATGGCTGGGACATTGTGCTGTACACCAGAAACTGACACATTGTAATTGACTGTACTTCAATTGAAAAAAAAAAAAAGGAAACATATTTGTATTTGTAACTTTGAAACACTTGCCTGAGAAAGATGGATACTGATGGATGGACATTGTGATCCTTAACATGCTTCTCCAGGATTTGGAAAGAACTGTCGATTTTGAAAGAGACAGGTAAAAGGAAACATAAGGAAAATAATTCTTCTACCCAAGATTGCAGGCCAGTCTGTGGAAATTGTGCAGTCAATTTCTTGCTCTGATGCCTGAGGTGTTAGTTTTTAGGGATGGGGGTAGGGGACCTTGAATGGGATATTCCACTTTGAAGTTAGTTTCATAAAAACAAGCTGATAAAATATAATTTGAGATAAATTTTTTGTCAGTTTTAGAAAAATTATTTTATGTGTCACTGGATGAATCTCCCTGCCATTAAAATGACCAAGGTGGCTTTTTAAAAATATTCTCGTGTCAATATGATTTAGGTGTGCTTCTCTTGCCCTCCACCCCCTCCCCGCCACCCTCAACCAAACACAGGGCTTTGGACATAGGAAGAATAAGGACTGAATGTGAAGTCTGCTATAGCATATTTTGACAACCCACTCATTTTATGCTCTGAATATAGTTATTACTCATTCTTTGTGTATTTGAAATTTAAAGTGGCAATTAGCTGGCAGACAAGGGAGAAAAAAAAAAAAATTATGACATGTTCTAGCTCCTTCATTGGTCCAGACCACAACCGTAGGTTAGAGAAGATCTTGGATTTGCCAACCCAGATGTAACATTGTATTCTGTTTTAAAAGTCAAGCCAAGGAAGTAGTAGGTGGCAGAATCTTTTATCACCCTATAAAGTTACAAAAATGTCTACAGTATTTAGAGGTGATGACTATATATGTGTGTGAGATATACATCATGGGCTGACAGAAGGGTTTACTATATGCATGAAAGAGAGTGTTGTCAATTTTAAACTTTTGTATCTTAGGAAACTGTGTTTACAAATCACGATGATATGCCCACCGGTTAAGTTTCTTCATTTTTGATTGGGAAAACTATCATCTGTTTGTGCCATTTTTGTTGATTTTTGCCTCCTCCTTTTACTTGCATATACCCCATCTGTCTTTTTTAACCCTACTCATTAGCAGTAGCTTATTATAATTATCCATCTGTCACCCCGGCTGCAGTGAGCTGTAAGCGCTACTTAATTTTACGATACTTTTGTGGCACTGATGTTGGTTTTGATCAAGAAAAGGCTTTTTTGCTAACTAGATTCAGAGCGCTGTGAGTTTGCAGTTATGTTTGTTTATTTTACAATCTCTGATCTCTTTCCTCTTATCTAGAGACAAGTCAGTGGGAGAAGAGGATGGGAGGGGTGAGGTGGGTAATGCAGAAGACCGTATATAACTTCAGGTGATTCTTCTCTTCAGCCTCCAGTAATTTGGTACAGACCCTTACTTACCACGTCCCTCATTGAAAGTTGATTTGTATTAACTGGGTGAGGAAAATTAATAAATTTTACACTTTGTACCAATATAAGCTGAAATCTTAAATGAATGATTTAGACATTTTCTTGGAAAATAGTAAAATTGTAGCCGAAGTTTATTTCAGCCCTAGGTGCTAACTGGTATATTACATTGATAATAATTTCTTTTGGTTTTCCTCTTTTAAGAACTCATTCTCAAAGGAAAAATATATGTCATTTGTGTTTAGTTAGTTGAACCATTTAAGGTTACTTAGTTAATTTATTTTATTTTTTTCTTTTTAGCTTTCCTTTACCTCCAAATGAATGGAAAATATGAGACATGGTCAATACTTAGAAAGATCTAAAGGATCCGCTTCACTGCATTTTCATGCAGCATCATTGGAATGTAGTTGTGATTTTTTCCAGTGTTAATGCCTGTGATTTAAGTATGGTTTTCCCATAGCAATAATGTGTGAAATCTGGGATTTGCTTTTTTTGAGTAACCACGGTATTCCCTTCACCCTTAAATGAAACAGACCCCACCCTGAGCTGTCAAAGTACAAACAAAGAAATTCCTGATTTAGGACGCATGCTGTTACGTACCATTACAAAGACACACTTTCCCAAAAACAGTGGATAGAGCAGGGAGATGCAACTGGTTTCACTGGGGAGCAGTCTGGTTCTTGGGATGGTCATGAATTCATAACGGGAAGAGGGGTGGAAATCTCAGAGGCATTCTGAACTTTTACTCTTCATGGAAGTCTAGTTCATAAATTAGGCTTTTTATGAAAAGGTTTTTATTGAAGGGGAAACATCTGTTTATTGAAAGCCTCTAGAATCCACATTTTGACAACTTCAAGCACATTGCTACTTCCAGATTGAGTAACACTCAAAATCACATTTCCTTTTGAAATTGCAAGATTTGCAAAAGAGACTTGTGCCTTCTTTGACCATCCTCAAATGGTGAGTTGAATGCTGGGTAATTGCTGCTGACTCCTTAATCAGATTTAAAATTCTCAGTCATTTCCTAGGTGTTTCTACATACTTTATCTGAGTCGTTGTTACTATACTTTGCTTGCCATCTCTCTTTTTCTAGACATTTTGGCAATTCTAGCATTAAAAACCTTTTATTTGTAATTCAACACAGTTATATTTTAAGTGGCTATCATTTGATATTATAGTGATTTGTTATTTTGACTTTTTATTGCCCAAAGACATTTCAAGGTTTAATTAGATCTTTATGTTTTCATTTATAAAGCCCCTTAATAGCATGCACAAGGTCCTGTGTTCAATCCCCATTACCTCCTCTAAAAATAAGTGAATAAATAAAGCCCCTTAAGACTCTCAAATATAGACATTACTTAAAACTATTCTTTTTTAAAAATTTATTTATAATGGAGCTACTGGGGATTGAACCCAGGACCTGGTGCATGGTAAGCACATACTCTGCCACTGAGCTATACCCTCCCTCCAGAACTATTCTTAAGTGCACTATTTTTCTATCTGTCATGCATATGTTTATGGCTTGAAGAAAAATTAGTAAATCCTTCATAACTTCTAGAACTAGTTTATGAGTTATTATCTTTTGTTGGCATGATTCGATTTTATCAGCTATCTTACGAAAAATGCCAAGAACTGAATTAATTCATTAGCAAGTAGGAAATTCCAAAACAGTGTAAAGATGGGCAGCTTTTTCAGCAGGAAATGGTAATATGTGTCACTTGATTTACATCGTAAATGGGGTTTCACTTACCACTTCCTATTCAAAGAGTAGAAGAACTAGCTTCTTTTTAGTATATCAGGTGTCCTTGCTCATAAGGGCAAATTATGTTTGCAGACCACTTGTTCGTCTGCCTTAAAAAAAAAAAGTCCCCCCCTTTCCAGTGTTTGATTTAACAAAGCTAACGTATTTGGCTGCTAGTGATCATTTTATAGTGTTGTTAAAATGTCTTCTGAATTTACTTTTAGTGTGTTTTTCCTCTTGAACTTTAGACTTCCTAATTTTCAAATAAGAAAACAGTACGTTTTGCATATAAATGAACAAAACAAAGAATAGTAAAATTGATACTTGGTAGAAATACGCTTTTATGAACTTACAGAATGTGTATTTAAAAAAAGAACGATGCCTTGAATGCCTCTCTTTCAATCTAAGTAACATTCTTCACTTTATTTATACTTTTACACATTTTCTCCAAGTCCTTTATTTATTTAGGGAAAAAATATTTTAAAGCTTCAGTCTATGACTCATTTTCTCCCATTTCAGTAATCTGTTTTTCTAATTAGAGATTTTAGCTAATTATCCTGAAGTCAGCTACTCTAAAATTTTATTATTCTCCATGTTTAAAAGTCCACAGAAAAAGCATCAGCAGAATATGGTGTCAACATTTCAAAACTGGCAGGATCCATCTACACTATATCTTCATCATTAATGACAAAAATCTTGAGTAAGAGAATGAATGTAGCATTTCTTTAAAACAGATTTCAATGTTTGAGAAGCTTTTTTTTTTTTTTTCTATTTCTGAACTATCTCTGAAATGTAAATAGACAAACCACACAACTCAGTATTCAGATAGCCTGGAATCACAGATGTTTGTTGTTCCCAAATGTACTTTTGAAACAAAGTACTTTTTTTTTTAATTGTAGAGGCACAGTGTTAAACTTCTGCTTCTTAAAGTGGGTCAAAGGGGATAGATAACTGGTTTTTTTTTTTCTCCCTTGATGTGCGGTGCTGGAATAAACCCAGCACTGGAATCTTCTTGCATTGCTATCATTCATTGAAAGGCTAAATGTCCCAGAAATCTGAATTTTTTTTTTTCATAGCTCTTTGACTTCAGTCAAATTGTTCTTTTAAAAGAACTTGAGTGGAAACCATGTGTCTAAAGCCTCCGTTGAAGGAAGGTCCCCTTCAGCCTGTTTTCTCCAGCCCTGATTTTCCTGGGCCAGGCCACTGACTTCCCCAAGTGACCCGAGATAGTACCCGGGAGGGAAGAGAGAGCAGTGAGTGTTCTAAGCTGTAGCACCCACAGAGCAAAAATGCGTCAAGTCACAGCTTGTGCCAAAGGTCAGGACAGCGGGCTGGCCCCAGAGAGTTCGTTCTGCAGGCCAGGGAACGCTCTTCTTCGTCCTCTTTCCCACACTCCAGCAGTGGCATCCTTTTACCCATCACACACCCAGGCAACCTCTCTACTCTCTTGAAACTGAAGAGGTTATGTTATTGTACCTGTTGGCTGGCTGATTTGACTTCGGTGTGAAGGAATTTTGTCAATCTGTTTGCTAAGTTAAATCGTACCTAACTTGTGGAATGAAAGGAGGCCCGAGACTGCTCAGTCCGAGCTCCCTTTTCCCAGAAGGTCTGTTAACTGTGGGTTTGGGCCAAGTTCAAAGTTCCCTTCCCTTTCATTTGCTGGCAAGCCCTCGCGCAGCTGATTTCTGAGAACTCTCTGATAAGCAGTGCTTTGGGCCCATGCTTAGTCCTTGTCCCTCACTAGAGCCTCACTTCCAGCTCTTGTTCCTCTGGGTCTCCCTGGGCCGTGCAGAGGCCTCAAGTACACTCTTCCCCGAGGTGCTGGGCAGACCCCCTCCCCAGCCTGAGCCTCTTCCCTTCTCCCTTTGGGATGGAAAATCAGAGCTCCTTTGTTCCTCTCTGGAGTGCCACTGCCCACAGTGACCCCACGTGTATTCTTCCCTCCTCCCTGGCCCACATGGAAGCTCCCTTTCCTCCAGGCAGGGAGGGAAATGTCCTTGAACCTCCTGCTTGGAATCTGAGTGGCCAGCACTCCTTGCCACTCCAAGCCCTTCATCTGCCCCCTCACTTTCTGAACTTGATCCAGTCTTTTTTCTTTAATTGGAGTATAGTTAATTTACAGTGTTGTGTTAGTTTGTGGTATATAGCATAGCAATTCATTTATACATATGTATATTCTTTTTCATATTCTTTACCATTATAGGTATTGACTACAGTTCCCTGTGCCATACAGTAGGATCTGGTTTAGAACTTGGCCTGGTCTTGCTATCACCCTGGTCACAAGGGCTCAGTCTGCTGAACTGAGCACCACGACCCTCTGTATGTTGGACAAGTTGCGGAGGGGCTGGTGCCTGCTTTTCCCCGGACTAAGTCTTCTAAGGTGCCTTTCATCTCTAAAATTTGGTTTAATTTTTGTCCTGTCCTGAATCAATGTATACCTCCGTATGTCATTTTTCTAGACAACTAATCACTGTTTATTTTAAAAAATTGTGATCAGTTTCAGGCATACAAAAGTCTACCCAATATAAAACACTCCCACATCCATGTACCACCACTCACTTTTATAAAGAATAAATTATGGGGGAGGGTGTAGCTCAGTGGTAGAGTGCATGCTTAGCATACATGAGGTCCTGGGTTCAATCCCTAGTACCTCTGTTAAAATTAAAAACCAAAAAACAAAAAACAAATAAATAAACCTGATTATCTACCCCCCCAAAAAAGAATAAATTATAAGTAGAGTTGAAGTACCTATGAGCCCCTCCCTAACCCCTCCTCTTCCATTTCTCTTCAGCTCTCCTGGTTTTGTTGATAATCATTCTTGTGCTTTTTTTATACTTTAGTTACACGCGGATGGATGTGCAAATGATACACTGTTGTTTTCAGTACTGTTGACATTTTACAGAAGTGGTTTGACTCTGTGTACATTTCTGCACGTGCTGTTTTCACTTGGCGTTGTTTTGAGGTTCACTCACGTTGACATGCGGAGCTCTTGTTCGCTGCTCCCTGGCGTTTCCTTGTTTACAAGGCATCCCCCTGCTGGTGGACGTTTCCGTTGTTGCTGGGGTTTCGCCATGACCCGTAAGGAGAAGGCCTCCTCAGAGAGACAAGGATGTACCACTGCAGGTCTCTTTGGGAAGGCCTGATCTTTAAATGCCAAGATTTGATTTTAACGCCGTTTCGAATCAGCCTTTGTGAATCTGGGTAAGGTGCCGTGTCGTGTCATCCTGGGCCTCACTGATCTTGGGCAGAGGGAGGGCTGGACTCAAGGGACTAAAGCTACTTTCCAGGCCTCAAATTCTATGATTCCTTCCATACTTGCTTCCCTGTCTCCTTATGGTGCATAATACGTGTCAGTTACAAGCAGCTGTTTGGCATGAGAATCAGTTCGGAAAAAATAAAAATGTGTTAGTGAGTGTGTGAGCGTGTGTGTGCGTTTGTGTTTCTGAATGTATTCAAATTCAGAATGAAAGTGGCTTGAGCCCCTTGGGAATGTTTTTTTTACAATTTGGTTTCCTATTTTATTGACCTGATAAATATTAATGACACACTGGCCTGCTGTAAAGCCATCCAAAAATTAATGTCAGGGCACAGTCAAGCCCCGTGGAAGCAGTGATGGAGTCTTATCTCCTGAACGTAGATGCTGGCTGTGCTGCCGGCCACACAGGCTGCACGCAGCCTGGCTGCTCGTGAAGAGGGTGAGTCAGGGTCGTCATTTTGAACATGAATTATTGTATTATGTCCTGCCCAAAAATGAGGTTTTCTAAACGGCATTGAAATACAGAGGGCGGTTGGACTCTAAATGTAAATACCCTTCAGAAGTGATGTTTTTTGAGATTATATAGTCCTTTCACATGGGGAAGAAAAGAAAGTTGCTCCCTAACTTCCAGGATGAGCTGTGGTTCTTGCTGCTGTCATGACGACAGCCCCTCCTTTGCATTCTCACATCATGTGGGGCTAGAGCACAGGCCAGGTCTTCAGAACTGTGGGCTCTGGGCTCAGGGACCCTCCTAAGCAGTGAGACTCGTGGGCTAGTCCAGAGATGCTGGGGCAGCTACTTGGCTTGCTCGCCACCCTTTTTTTCCTCCCTTCACGTTTTCTTGTTTGTGGCTGAACACTAGGCAAAATTACCTTCAGAGAAGTACTATAGTTATCATGAGATTTAATAACATCCCTCCAGGGTAGTAGTGATAGCTATTATGATTTGTCTGTTTCGTGTAGCTATGAATATAAAATTTATTAAATAGACTTGTATTAATTCTAACAGATATTATGATTGATTCAACAGATTTCCCCCTTTTTCCTATTTTTAGCAGCCCTGTGCATCAGGGGGAGTGGCCCAGCTCCAGGGATGGGCCTTGATTGATCTAAATTTAGGGATGGGTTTAGATTAATCCAATCTTGGTCACTGCCCAGGGCAGTGATTAGTTCAGGAGCTCAGCCTTGGCTCCCGGAACATGACATTCCCATGGTTATAAATCCAGAAATGAGACATGAAGGAAAGGTCGCTGGAGGCTTTGGGGAAATGTTTCCTCACATTCAAGAGTGAGGCACAGGAAGATGATAGCTTTTCTTCTCAGTATTGCTGTTGTGGTCAGGAACTGCTATCAGTCAGAGGATGAAATTGACACTCCCGTGAGGGCAGAGCCAACGGAGGTACAGAGAAAGGAGCCGGAACTACTGACTGAGCCATCCCCGAACCCCAGCTCACCACTGGGCTTGTCATATGAGTCAACAAATTACCTGAAGCTAGTTTGATTTGGGGTTTCTATTATTTGCAGCAGAAAACATCCTAATCAGTATAATTATATTATTATCCTTATGACTGGTTATTCTTTTAATCCTGGAGTAGACTCTTTTCTTCAAATTTGTTTTTGGTTTTTTTGTGGGGGGAGGTTTATGTATTTGTTTTTAGAGGAGGTGCTGGGGATTGAACCCAGGACCTCCTGAGTGCTAGGCACACACTCTACCACTTGAGCTATACCCTCCCCACCTCCCTGTCTTTTCTTTGAATTTTAAAGTGAGTGTAAATGCACTATATATTCTACTGATGTTATTGTCAACACTAATTATAATGTAGAGGTTTTCATTTCTTACTGTAATAAGATTTCACTGCATCCTTACTCACTATAGTCTGCTAAGAAATCTCTGAACATCCAAGGTTTTCTTAGCTCTCTCCGCACTTAGTAGAATTTAACCTTTACTTAATTGCATAAGGGTATTAAGCCTTTCGTTTAGTATCTACTGTATCTGTGTTTCTGTGTGCAGCCTAATTGGCAAAGAAAGGCTAGAGCCCTTGCTCATGTGAGAGCAATTCAGAGCAATATGTTAATAAACCCAGACACGCAGGATTGAATTACCGTGGGAAAACCCTGCCTTGAGGTGGGGATGGATAAGGCTGAGCAAAGAGCCAAGAAGGGAAGGAGGGCCGGGACCGCATGGGGTAGAGGGGCATCAGAGAAGGCTGCCCAGTGAGGTGGCCATGCACACGCAGAGGGCGGAGGTGTGGGGCCCCCGAGAGACACAGAGGCCGAGGCTGCAGAGAGAAGCTGTGAGGATTGCAGTGTGGGAAGAGCGCACATCAGTGGGGAAAGGGTGACTGCCTGGCTGAGGATGTTGGATCCGTGGCTTCTTAAATAGTGGGGTGGTGTTGTTACCACAGGGATTATTGTAAATTACTCTCACGGTGGCCGCAGGGGAATCAGGCCAGGGAGAGATGCTGGCACAGCATCCTGGGAAGATACTTCCATCATCCCTGAGTGACCTGACAAGAGCTGCGGGGCGACAGAATCTGAATGTGCAATATCTTAAATTTATATGGAAGTTCAGAGTTCCCACAGCACAGCACAGCACAGCACATTACCTAACTTATCTAGTTAGATCCTCTCAGCCTTTTTAATGGATGCGAATCCAGAGATTCAGAGCTGGTGAGCAACCTCCTGAAAGTTGTTAATGACAGAACCCAACCTACAGTCTAAGTCTTTTGACCTCCAGGTCCAGTGCTTTTCAATAATAGCATAAATGACATTTCCCATTATTAGTGAAATTCAGGTTGTGCTAATTTGACTCTGCTCTCTAGTGTTTGTCTGTCAACCTTCTCCTCGCAGCAGCTTCAGCCAAAGCTAAATACCAGTTCCCAACTCTTATAAAACAGTGAAAACCTCTGAATGGTGCAAAGGCAGTTAAGTATCCCAGAAAATGGTAGAACCTTCTCAGATAACAGAAAGAGAATCCTTCTAACAAACACAGAAAACAAAAGGCTAGGTCAGTAGAAAGCTTCCTCAGTGTTTCAAATGAATGGAGAGTAACTGAGACTTTAAGGGAGCCTCAAGATGGCTTTGTTGAATGAAGGTGGAGAAGCCACCCATGATGCCCATCCCTAAAAGAACAGGGAGTTACCATCTTAACAACACAGAGTAAGGAAAAGTATTCACTTGACGGGCGTTTTGATAGGCATCATCTTTTATTTAAAATGTGAATGAACTATTAAAAGATGGAATGTTGGATGACTTTAGTCTTCCAATTAAGAAATTTCTTTTCCGGATACACAGTAGGTATTTTGAAAGTCATGAATTTTTCTTCTTTTTTTATTGTGGCAAAAAAAAAAGATACACAAAATAAAGTTTACCACTGTAACCATTTTTTTTTCAGTGTGCAGCTCAGTAGTGTTAAGTGAATTCACGTTGTTGTGAAACAGATCTCCAGAACTTTTTCATCTTGCAGATCTGAAACTATACCCAGTAATCACAGCTCCCGTTTTCCTACCTCCAGCCCCTCATAACCACCATTCTATTTTCTGTTTCTATGAGTTTGGAAAATTATGGATTTTTTTTCAAATGTTAATATCAGGAAACATTTATTATTGTCTACCAGCTGTTGGGCATTGTTCTTGTGAGGGGGCCAAAATAAAGGGATAAAGGCTAGAGGAGAACCTCTAGAGGGTCTTTGCTGCACTGGATTTGGAAATATGTAAAAAAAATAAATCATTGAATCACTTTACTGTACAGCAAAAACTAACAACATTGTAAGTCCGCTGTACTTTAACATTTAAAAAATTAGATCTTACAAATCAAAATAAAAAAAAAGAAAGAAACCACAATAAAAATCAATGTGTATGTTGTCTTAAATGAATGATGGCCACAGTAAGCTCTCTGTGATGCGAACAGTAATATTCATGCTGTGTTGCTAAATTTTGCATCAGCAACCGCAGATCCCACCATACTGAGGTAACTTAGAGGAGGAAATGTGAGCCAGATAACCTGGGGATTTGGGGTATCAGATGGTATTTCTTAACGTTACCTGGTTATTAGTGAGGGCAAAGAATGAGAAGCTATTCTGCTAGATTAGCTTGGGTGTGATGTCTGTTCTAAGATTCACAAGAGTACCTAAGAAGATTCCCTGAAGACTATGTTCAATATCTTGTAGTAACCTTTAATGAAAAAGAATATGAAAACAAATATATGTATGTGTATGCATGACTGGGGCATTGTGCTGTACACTAGAAATTGACACGTTGTAACTGACTGAACTTCAATTTAAAAAAAAAAAAAGAAAAAAGAAGAAGGTTCCTTGGAGGAAGAGTGCCCTGCAGAGAAGAAGGGAGAAATCCACCTTCTGTGAAGCTGGATCTGGCAAGCAACCTTTTAGGGTGTTCTCAGTGTTAATTTGTAGAAATATTATAGTAACATAGCCGTTGAAGGCTCTTCTCCCCCCAAATAATAACAGTTAATGTTTAAGTCACTTCGGAGGATACATAATTGACATGTTTTCTTGAAATGTCTTGGAAACCACTTTAAGGGCTTCTATAGAGAATGCAAAAGAATAGAAAAGTCTGAAACAAAGCTGAGTCGCCAGGTGATGAGGATTTAGCAAATTGTAGCTGAGCTGTATCCGCTCACTGGTGCCTTCAGAAAGAGTAGCAGCCTGTTCCTGATAAATGACAGAGCGAGCTGCTGTTTCTCAGGGACTTCGTGGTTCTTTGTAGCTCAAATCGCTGAGTAAGTTTTGAGCTACCATAGTGGGGATGTTAGGTGAGGGAGGGGGTGAAGTTTTGAGTGCCGGAGCTGCAAATGACTTTCCCATGCTACTGGTTGAGGGCTGAACTTTGGCTCCTGGTTAGAATCACCTGGGGAACTTTTAAAGTAACTAGAGCACAGATCCCACCCTTGGCCAATTAAATCAGAATCTCAGAATCTGGCGAAGGAAGCAGGCCTAGTCATGAGTTTTGTTTGTTTTTTAAGTTTTCCACGTAATCCTAAAGTGTAGCCAAGGTTAAAAATTAACATTTTGGCTATTTCAGCTCTAGCCAGTAAGATGCGGGGAACACTTATCAAAATGTTTGTAAAATACTTGCTAACTGTATAAAATAAATATACAGGCTTTCTCATCCCTGCCCCTACATAGGTGGGTTTCTTTTTCCTTTTCTTAGCCAGTTGCAGATTCTAAAGAAACAGTTGGAAGGAAGTGGAGGTCTCACAGCCTTCTTTAGGGAAGGATGGGGGCACGAGGGTCGTGTTGGAAGCTTTGTTTGTATGTATTTCAGGAAGTAGAAAATATGGCATGTTCTCAGTTTCCCTAAATTATGTAACTTTGAAGGATGTGATCTATTTATGTCAAAATAATGAGGCATATAATACGTTGCATTTAACATGGGTGGGAATTCGTTGCAGAGTAATTAGCATTCCTTTCTTCAGCCTGTATTCAGTGGAAACATACCATTCACAACCTCTCTGTGTCCACATTTTCCAGTGCGTTGGAGAGCTTTTTTCAATAGAAATCTTTGTCCTTTTCCTAATAAGACTTGGATTATACTGGAAGAAAGTTAACATGTCTGTCTTTCTTTTCCTGGCAGGAATTGATTTTAAAATCAGAACGATAGAACTGGATGGAAAGAAAATTAAGCTTCAAATATGGTAAGTAAAAATACACATATGTACGCAATGTTTCTACTTTCATCAGGAATTGAAAGTGCGAATTAAAATGTGAATTGTGATAAGTTAGGGGTATCCTGTGGTGGCTAAAACACCTTTTCTTTATCAGAACCAAGGAGAAATGGGTAAGTATTCAGAGATCTCTCCACCAAGAGTGAGATGGTGAGGAAGATACACTAACTCTGACAGCCAGGAGAGATCTGAGAACTCATTCTTCCAAAATGCTAATTTTATTGGGGAGGAAACTCAACTCTAAAGCGTGTCAGTTACTTTTTCATTGTAGTTGTTGCAGCTGTGAGATCAAGTAAGACAAAGTAGTCAAGTGGTAGGAACCCGAACAAAGGGCAGATCCAGGTTCCGGTCTCTGACTCGAGGACTTGGGGCCCCTCGCTTCCCTTCTTAGGGCCTACTTGTCCTCGTTTGTAAATGGATTGGTCAGACTGATGACATCTGAGTTCCCTTCCGGCTCTGATATTTTATCATTTATTTGCATATTTCCTCTCCTTAAATAAAAAAATGAGAAGCACCGCCCTGGGGAATAAGGGAGGAGAATGTCATGCCTCTCTTCTCTCACCTTGTAATATGCACGGCAAAGCTCTCCTCATGATCACCCAACTCTGACTGGTTAGTTTCTGAAGAATCTGTCAAACTGCAGTGAGTAAATATGGTTCCTCCAGATTGCCTGGTTGAATATTTTTGGCTTGAACTCAAACTCTTCTTGTTTTTTTTTAAGCCTGATTAAATTTCTTTCAGTATAAGGCCTTCCACGGAGCCACACAAATGTGGAGTCTTGAGGAAAGTTTTTGATGATGGTTTTGATTACTGATCTAATGTGTGACCATGACAGCAGGAAACAAAGCTTAGAAATTTAGAGCGTCATAGACTAGGAAGGAAGCAGGGCAAAAATAGTAAAGTCGTAAGATACATGCCAGCTTGTTCCTGAGGCTGTTTTTCTCCTTTGAATTTCAGAACCAGGGTAGAACTAGACCATCGTATTGAAATCCACCAGCCCTCCTTCTGTAGAGGTGGAAGCTGGACTTAGAGTGGTTAAATCCATCTGAGAGCGTGTGTCTGGGTTAGTGATGGAGCGTTGAGCCAGCTTCATGGATTAGCCTCGTGTAGAGGTTCCCATACACTGCAGGGGAAAACTCTGTGAAGGTCACCACACACTGCCCTTTTCATCTGTTGGTATTTTGTAAGAAGTCAAGTATTTTAAAGATAAAAAGAAAATTTTATTAAGGGGGAGGCAAAAAGAATCTCTGACTCTGTGCTGTACAGCCCTGATCATAGCAGTGAGGAGAGTTTCTCTGTGGGTGATCAGCTAATTAGAATGCCGTAGCACAATTTATCAGCACTCTCAGTAGCAAAATAGTCTCTGTTCAGTCTTCATGGCCTACATTTAGGAGATTTCTCCTCCATCCTCTTTGCAGAGCTGGTTCTAAATCATATAGGGTGTTAGAACCAGAATACAGTTAGTCTGCTCAAAGGTGCTGGCTTCTGCTTTCCTGAGGATTTGTTTGCTGAGTACCAAACGAGTGCCTGTGTTTCTAATCCTGATCAGTGAGAGGATGGTAGGATAAGATGACGGTAGTATGCGGCCTGGCCCTGCACTGAACAGCTGAGACCCAGGTTCCCTGAGTCTCATTCAAGGGTGTGAGCTGTTTAGGGGCAGAGCTGGTACCCCAGCTCCCCCCTACCCCCCGAGTCTATTTCCTCTTCTGCAGAACAAGGATGACAGTAATAGCACCCCAGTGTGGTGGGCATCACGTGAGCACCATGTGAACGTATCTTGTAAGGTGTACATAAATGTTAAGGTATTTATTAATGTTTTTAATTGATTATATTTCCCTTGGGCCTTCATCTCATTTGGGTTTGGTATGCATTAGGTTTCTAGTATATTTCCACAAATGCCTCTTTTTTTAGAAGTGATCAAATCATACAGTTTAGTTTTGTCTTAGCAGCACAGAGGGTGAAATTAGTCCTTGTGGTACGTGGCAAAGGTAGGAGTATTGATCTTCCCAGATATCGAGGAAATGTGACTTCCTTTATAGGGATGGCTTCGGCAAATGTAATTTGAAATGTTTGCCTTTTTCACAGTGGATTTTAATGATAGGCCATCAACTAAAGGGCAAGAATGGATGCATGTGTATGTAATTTGGGGGGTGTTGTTCATATTTTGAAGTCTTTGGAAACGTTATCAATGACTGTATGTTGACCTCCAGGTCCTCATTTAATCACGGGCCCTGTAGCTGGAAAAGCCCTTGAGGAGATCCATTCTAGTGCGCTCGGCTGAGCAGAATTTACACAGTAGTAAGTCCAGCCTGACTGCTTGCTTTGTACAGAAATCAGACTTTCAGTCAAGAGAGCAAAGTGCCTCAATCGTCAGGCATTTGTCAAGAGGAGCAGAGCTACCTGTAGGAGTCCAGAATTTAGAACCGTTCCCTGTTCTCTCCCACGTGTGCTTGATGTATGTAACACGCCAGCTCCTAGCAGGGCTGTGCAATTTCCCGTTGCTGCTTTTATCGTCAAGATCCAAGTTTTTCACCCAAGCCATTGTGCGCTCCTGACAGGCTCCCGCGGCCACGCCACCCCCGGCTCACAGACGCACGACAGGCTCCCTTTGTGTCTCGCTCCCTTTCGTCCTGAAGCCGCTGCATCTGAGAGCAGACCACACTCATGTCTCCCACAGCTCAGAGCCTCTCCTCAGTGCTACTGGGGATGACTTCTAAAACCACTCTTCCTTTGTTTCAAATTTTAGGGACACAGCGGGTCAGGAGAGATTTCGAACCATCACGACAGCCTACTACAGAGGAGCCATGGTGAGTGTGTGCTAGGGTTTTGTGAAAGTAAAACATGAATATTCAGTCGTCAAGGTTGTAGGATTCAAGCTGGAGTCTAGTACATTGGAGAAAATAGACCCCTTTTTTGATGTGGAAACAAAACATTTAAAGGGATTTTTATGTTTTGTGTTTAGCAGCTGGATACTTCCTGATATTAATCATGGAATTAGCCTGTAGGTGTTTGAGATCTCTGATCTAAACACTCTGAGTGGTCGTGCAGTTCTGTGCCCTTCCCTTTTATTAACACCTTTGCCAGATCTTAGCAAGCCACGATCTCTGTGACCGAATGTTTGTTTCTTGCACCCTCTCCCCATTCAGCCTGCCACCCCCATCCCTTGTCCCTCGCCAGGTCCACAGCATC
This sequence comes from Camelus ferus, assembly GCF_009834535.1. Classification (NCBI taxonomy): domain Eukaryota; kingdom Metazoa; phylum Chordata; class Mammalia; order Artiodactyla; family Camelidae; genus Camelus; species Camelus ferus. The sequence continues at coordinate 5,087,032 of NC_045701.1, read as the reverse complement.
CACTCCTCTTGGCCCCTCTCTCTGGAGTCTCTGCCACAGCATTCTGCCAGCTGGCCAGGAAGTGGCCGAATGATCTGCGACTCTTAGAGGCTTAGGGTCTGGTGAATCTTGGCTTTTGGGCCTTCTTTGCTACATCCTAGCCTTATTTTTGTTATCATAACCTCATCGCTTGGCTGTGTTCCATCCTAAGATGCTTCATGTCTACAACCCAGTTACACCGCTTGTTGGCTCGGGCAGATGCTGTGTGGTGGTGCGAGCAGAGTGGTGAGTAAGGCAGCTTAGAAGCTGAGCCCCGCTGAACCAAGCCTAGAACGTCAGGCCCAGAACGGGGCTTTATCTCTGGTTTTTAGGCCTAAGCCAAGTATAACTTGGAGCTTTGAATTACGATGAAACCCCATATGCTCAGAGAGTCTTGGAAGGTTGAACAGTTGAGATCTTGTACCCACCCTGGTAGACTGTGGGGTACCAGCTGCCATCACACCCAGCTCATTGCTTGAAAGACTGTTGTGGTCCTGAGGGTGGAGTGGGGGTGACAGAGCTGTCCCTTTGCCTTGGGGACTGTGAAATCTGAATCCGCACATCCCTTCCTTGTCATGCCACTCTCCTTTCCTCCTTCACTGCCACACACCGCCATTATTTGAGTGCCAGTAACTCATCCCCCCACAAAGGTTGGGGATTCCTTTTTAGAGCTCTGTCACCTTGGCACTGTATACCGCTAAGCATCTTATATATGTGTGTGTGTTCTCCACTCTCCACCCTGTAATATGTTTAAGATTGTGAAACATCATCATTTTAAGAAGGATGGTTGTCAGCTACTCTCTGTTGTGCTTAGATTGGAATCAAAGGAACGGGACTTCACTTGTGTGCCTGGAAGAAGTTTGTTTGTTCGTTGTTTGTTTCCCCCAGAAAGGATTGATAAATAAGCACATCTTAACAGGGATGGTTTGTAATAGTTTACAGGTCATTTTGATTAGAGGCGTCTTACAAACCTTTACACTGACCGCTTTTTCATTTTGTAGGGGAGATGTATCGATACCACTTGCAAGTAGAGAGTGGGCAAGAACACTTAGAATGTGGAGCAAAAGTTTCCCTTGGCTACTTAGCTCCAGTTCATGGTGTAAGGAAAGAGGTCCCTGAAGTGTGTTCTCTGATTTAGATCTGAGGATTGCCTGTCTTCTTCATTTGTCTGCTCCTCGCCTTTTTTCACATCACTTCAACAGCTAGAAGCCGTTGCCAGTCCTCCCCATTTCGAAGGGAGGGGCTTTTGTCTCTTCTGTGATGCCAGAGCCTTACACATAGTAGATGCTCAGCGAACACTTGCTGAAGGGATGAGTCACTGGAAAAGTTCAGACCTAGAAACAGCCTTAGATACATCTTCGGGGAATCCTGCTCTACTTGAGTCATGGGTCCCACATGTCGTCTGTTCCAGTGGGATGTGCGGCCATCATGGTCTCACTGGGACGAGTTCTCGTCTCAGCAGGTGGTGGTCCTGGCGGGTTCAGTTTGGTTGGCTCACGTCGGCAGCACTTTGGTAAGCACTGTACTGGGTCTGCCACCGTGACAGAGTCCTTTGGTCTATTTTAAACCATTCAGCGACATCCTTAGGCATAGCAGTAACCCTGATGAACCATCAGGCTGTGGGGGGAGAAGGGACCATAACATTGCATTATCAACATTTCTCCTAGACCAGTGCTGCCTTGTGAACCGTAAGGAGGCTGTGGTTGTTATAGGTGTGGATACTAGATACAAAAAGTTCTTAACTGTGACACCTGATTTGTATTTCAGATGGATTCATAATATCAGTTAGCTTACAAACATAGGAGACAGTCGACGGTTTTCTGCTGTTGAAACCAAAGATATAAATTCATAATAGCTGCCAATTATTGAGTCCAAACTGTGTCCTGAGTTCTGGGTTAAGTACTTTACAAACAGTTCAGTAGATCCTGAAAACTCCAGTGTGGAAGATGTGTGGTCCTCATTTTCCAAATGAGGAAATGCAGACTGAGAGGGGTGAAATAACGTCTTCAGGATCTCCGAGCTGGCTTGTGATGGAGCCCAGGCTCGATGCCTCTGACTCCGGAGTCTGTGCCCTTGACCGCTACGCTGTGTTCACACTTCCTGTGCTAACCACCCAGAGTGCTACTTGAGAGACAGACAGCAGTAGAGATCAAGGTTGTCCACACAGCCCAAATGGTAGTCGAGCGAAGGCAGTTTGTTGGTTAATTTTAATGCTGTAGGCAGCTAAACACTTTGAATCAGAAATTGTTCAGGCTGCATTTTGAGGTTTCTTTTCATTGTGGTAAAATATATGGAACACAACATTTACCATTTAAATATATAGTTCTCCACTTTCATTTTTTTTTTAGTTACCTTCATAATTGTAAAAATCTTCTTTACAGTGTAGCCAAAGTTAAACATTTGCATTTGAGGCTAGGAGGAGGGAGACAGAGAAGAATACTGTTTGTCACTTAAATTTAAATAAGAACATATATTTTTCTGGGTGTCAGAAGGTTACCTGTAATATAGAAAGCTTTGAGGAATACCACGAAATCACCCAAAATCCCACCACCATAAGAGTTGGCTTCTGTTAACATTCTGCTATGCTTCTTGGATTCTTTTATCTGTGTGTACATGTGTGTTTTATATGATTTATGTTTATGTACATTTATATTTTATATTTATTTACAAAGTTGGAAGCAAGACCCTGAAGGACTTTGCCTACCATTTAAGGAATTTTCATTGAATTATAAGTACCATGGAGAGATACTAAAGGGTTTTAAGCAATGAGGAGGTAACTCTGCTGCCCTTAAGGATAGTGGATTAGAGAGGTGGAGGTTAAGATTGAAAGCAGGGAGACCAGTTAAAGACTGTGACAGGAATCCAGGTAAAGGCTAATGGGTGAGATATGAATAAGGCCATGCGGAAGCGGGTAGCGGGTTAGGGGTATCAGATTGTGGCAATGTTGAGGTGGTTGGGTCTGTGGGACTTGGTGACTGACTGGCGATGGTGGAGATGACTCTCAGCAGTCTGCTTGAGCTGGCTGGCAGGGTTGCATTGCCTTTCCTCAACAAGGAGGAAGAGAGGATTTGGAAGGGACGAAGACATCCTCAGATTTCACTTAGTTGAGTTTTCGGTGACCACAGGAGACATCAGGGAGGCAATGTCCAGGCAGTGGTCTCCAAGGCGCATCTGACCCGGCTAGCTCTTCGGCCTCACCTGGTGCCCCTCTCCAGCTGGATATGGGGACTCTTGCCAAGCTGACATGCTTTGACTCAGTCTAGTGGGTTCTGGGCCTTCCTGGTTAGCAAGATTTTTATCCCATTTCTGCTGTGTCCCAGGCACTAAGGGCTTCCCTTCTTCATCCCAGCCCCTACCCCCTTGCCCATTTCATTTGCTCAGTCCTCAGGCCTTGGCTTTAATGTCATTTTCTCCGGGAACCCTTCCCTGATCACCCAGCCCCTCAGCCAGATCAGGTTACTGTCTTTACTCAGAGCTCCTTGTGCGTCTTCATCGCAGTCATCAAAATTATAATTAATTGTATTACTATTGATTCATTGTTTTCTTTGCTAGCTATCCGTGAGAGGAAGGGGCCTTGTCTATCTTACTGCTGGTCGCATTTAGTGTCAGGCACATAATAGGTGCTCAGTAAATATTTGTTGCATGAATGGACACATGGGTGGATCTCACACTTAATACAGAAGTATGGCCTCATGGTATAGATTTTAGAATAGACAGCCTACAGGTGTCAGTTGAAACATTTAGAAGATAAACCATTTACAAATATCAGACATGAAGTCTTTTAAAATATGATGACGATGCTTTTCATTAAACCTGTATAACAAATGCATTATATTTTGAATGTCTGTGATTTACTTAGATAGTAACATTTTGATCAATCCGTATAAAAATAATTTTAAAGTAGTATGGTTATAATCTTAGTATAAGAATAAGAAGCAAGATAATTTCTACTTAGAAAACACAAGTGCACCACAGAAGTGATAACCTCTTACTCTCATTGTTATCTCTGTTTTGCTTAAACACCCTTCCAACTTTAGTTGGTGCCAAGTCTTATCATATGAGGTCAGGTAGAAGGGTGTATCACCTTTACCATAATCACTAATTCATTAAAGGTTAACAGTGAAAATGTTAACAGTGTATTTGTTTACATGGTGAGACAGTGGAAGATTTTATTTATTTATTTTCGTTCCTCTGTACTTTAAAAAATTTTTTTAGATTCCTTTCATAAAGACAAAAAAGAGGACCAGCAAAGGGTTTCTGGAGGAGAGGAGTCCATTGACCTTATATTCTATAGCTTTAAATATATGTAGTACTAAACAAAGATCTTTTTTCCTCTTCTAGGGAATTCTGCTGGTGTATGACATCACAAACGAAAAGTCCTTTGACAATATTAAAAATTGGATCAGAAACATTGAAGAGGTGCGTATGGAAGGAGAATGGACGCTAGAGGAGGGCCCTGCTGGGTGATGGCGAAGGGCTCCTCCTGTCTCCCGAGCGCGCAGCAGAGCTGCCGGGAAGCAGGGCAGGGCCGGCCCTGGCTCTGCGCGGCGCCACGGAGGGCAGCGTCTCCGGTAGCGTCTCCGGTGCCGGTGCCGCCAGTCTGCCTGCTCTGCTGGGCGGGGCGGGGCGGGCGGGGCGGGGCGGGGGGATGCAGACAGAGGAGCAGTTTCACAGAATTTTAAACTCGGCCCCGATCTTGAAAATAATTTAATCCAAGTCCCCATTTTACACATAAGAAGACAGAGGCCAGAAAGAAGTGACTTGCATGTGCTCATAGAGCCTTTAAAAAGGAGAACCAGGATTAAAACATCTGGTTCCCGATGCTGTCTGTCCCTCCATGCTGTTTGACTGGCAAAAATATATCTTTATCCCAGCAACTTATCATTTTGCCCACCCCCCCAACAGTTTCTTCATCTTAGACATTGAAAATTTGACCTAGTTCCAGATTGATTGGTATTAAAATTTTTTAACATGTTTGATATTTCCGAAAGAAATCTGACTTTGAAATAATGTCGTACGTGTTTCGGTTAACCTACATGAATTTATTGTTTACATAGTTCAAAATCCGAAATGCCTTCCTCACTGACTCACTCGGTACTGAGGTTTTTTTCCCTTCTTTGACCCAAACTGATATTTGGAAGTCTTGTTGTTAGATAACTAGAAGTTTTGTTTCTGTTTGTTCATGTGCAAAAAAGGACATGAGATGACTTTAAGTCTTTGGGAAGAAAAGGCTTTGCACAGACTCTTATGCTGTAGCTTTCCCCCTCCTCCCATCTGTTAATTTTTTTTCTCTGAATCAGGACTTGTGTTGAGTGAAAGATTATTTGTCTTATTATTAAATTTATGGGTATGTTTCTGACAGGTTAGGATTTGTCTATTGAGCAACTGTGTTTTTCTCAGGCTGTTTTTATAACACACAGTTTTCTCCCGGCAGCACGCCTCTTCAGATGTGGAAAGAATGATCCTGGGTAACAAATGTGATATGAATGACAAAAGACAAGTGTCAAAAGAAAGAGGGGAGAAGGTAAATGGGAACTGAATGCGGAAAGATTGGAAATCTACTCATGCTAAACATTTAATTATTGATTTAAGTTTGAAAAATTTGTATATTTTAATCTGTTAAAAACAACAACAAAAAGATGTAATCCGTACTTGAACGGTATGAATTAGTATTTGAGATCTAGCTCCATATTCTGTGTAGTCATGACTCATTCCAAAAGAATTTGCTGTTTTCTGGGAGATAGAAGTTGGTCCTTTTTCAGACTCCTGCAGCTTAGCGTTCAGGCTATTTCTTCGCTATCTATGTGAAAATGCCCAGTTTTGAAGTTAAAATAATTCATTCTCTTTGAAAAAAAATAAGAGGAGAGGTGAAGTTTCAACAGTAATCATTTTCCAGTTCATTATTTTTTTTCTAAGAATATTTTACTACACATTAGATTTAAGCCATTATGGATAAACTCTCTGTAAACTTATCACACTGTGGTTATCATTTAAATGTCATTTATAGGCGTTTCTCTATTTTGTGCCCTGCAAGACAAGAGTTTATTATATGTACATACTCATTTCTATGACATTTTCCAAATTGACTTAGAGGCTTCAATTTCTCAGTCTTGGAATTTTGCTTTAGCCTTTTTTTAGTGATACATGCAAAATGCATTTTGCTTTTCAATCTGACTGCAAACATTTTTCCTCTAAAAACAGTCCCTTAATCTTGGTGTTGTAAATGAAGTGGAAACTCTTTGAGGGTATTGGAAATGTGCGGGAGTTCACAATTTGCCACGATCAACAGAAACCCAAGAAATGAGTACTCAGTATTTTAAGCTTTTGTTCTGTAATGCACCAATTTATTTTAAAAAATAACGAAAAGTTGTATGATAATAAGTGTTGGAGGCTTATACTTTGGGAGCAGATGAAAGGGGCAAATGAATCTCAAATTAAGGGTAGAGGTACGCTTCTCAGTTTTTATAGTAAGTGTATTAGAAAACTAAAAGTATAATAGAAAAAAGAGAAGTACTTCAATTGTGTTTTGAGTGGAAGTGGTGCCATTTTACTTAACACTGAACAAAAAGGAAAAAATAAATAAATAAAAAGAAAAAATACTTTTGATGATGAAGTTAGATACCTAAATTTTAAACACAATAGAAAAAAGCAAAGAAATTTGAGAACCACAGGAGTTCTGAACTAAGTACTCTCTATGTTTAAAAAACTTGCACTGAATTTAAATGTTTCTGTTTGTCTTTCAGTTAGCAATTGACTATGGGATTAAATTCTTGGAGACAAGTGCAAAATCCAGTACGAATGTAGAAGAGGTAAGAAAGGATGCTTGGTGGTTTGTTATATAGTAGCAGTAGTGTCTTAAGGGCCAGTGTTCAAGCAAGTCTCCCAGCCTTGCCATTTTCTGACTTAGGGAATGTCTTGTGGGAACCCCACTTCTGTTTGTAAACTGTTGCGCTTCTGACTTTCAGGCGGACCCTGGTTGTTGAATTTCAGCACCCATCCTCCACATGCGCTGTATTAGATTGCTCAGTTAAGAGTCACTGAACGGAAGATGGAAGTTCAGTTTAAGTTCAGCTTTGCCCTTTGTGTGGGAAGCTGGAAATCCTGCTCTAGCCGACCGAGCACAGTGTTGTCTGCTCATTTATCATCGCTCGTGTCATCCTGTAGTAGCCGGGAGCCGGGAGCCTTAATTACGTTCATGTCTGCACTCTCTCAAGAGAGAGTTAAACTGTTAGCTTATTGAGCAGATTCCCTCAGTGTACATATTTGAAGTTGATTAAGCCTGATACATTTTAACACAACGCATTAAGCAGAAATAAGAAAGCATGTTTATCAGAGAGCAGTTTTAATAAATTTTCATTAAGTTAACTGTTAAAACCAAATTATCTAAAGTATTCGAAGAACAGATTTTCTTTACCAAGGGCAGAGTTGTTGATAATATTTTCTTTTTCAAAAACATTTTTTTAAGCTGACCATAAAAATAATACATGTACTATGTGTTAATACAGGTAATTAACAATAATACTGATTGTTTCATAAACATTTAGTTTCTCAGGCTATTCACTGTTCACCCGGACATCACGGTTAAAAATTGAGGGGGAGGGTATAGCTCTGTGGTAGAGTGAATGCCTAGCATGCACAGGGTCCTGGGTTCAAGCCCCAGTACCTCCATTAAAAATAAGTAAAGACCTAATTTCCTTCCCCCCAAAAATAATTTTTTTTAATTGAGACTTAGATGACTTTATGGACTAGTAGACACTGATCAGAACATCGTCTTTGTTTTAAATAACCAATACGCAGTTTTTCAGGTTGGCTAATGGGTGTTAGGAAACAGGCAGCCTCTACTGACTTACTTACTCAAGCATAGATAAGCAGAAAAATGCTTCCATCTGCCTGCCATGGAAGGATTTCCTTCCATCAGAAAGAGAGGAGCCTCTTCAGTCAGCTTTACTAGTGGAGACAGGATCAAAGCTTGCTCACTGAGATGGCCCGTGTAGGTTTGTTCCCACAGGATGGACTCCATACCCTGGCTTCATCGAGAGTCTTCGGTCTCTGTTAGTCCTACCCTGATCACACCTGTGGCTTAGGGAGAACGTTGAACTCTGGAAATACAGAGCTGGGAATTGCCCGAACTGCTTATTCTGGCCAGGTATCCTGCAGAAGTTAGCGGTTTTCCCAGAGCTTTAACTTAGCCTGATGAAACTAGGATGGGCTAACTTAGAAACTTAGACTTGCAGGTGAACGGTGTGACAGTGCGACAGACTGCGAGTGCTAACAGTAGTTACCGTATTGCTTGTTTGACTTGATTGGGAGTAGTCCTTTGGCTCGACATTTTTGAGGGCATCAGGAGCGATTGGGAGGCAAGAGACCAAGATAACAGTGGGTTTAGCACGGAGACAACTGAAGAAGCTTTAAGAGTCTTGGCTCTGTAGAAACTCAGTAAGGATGATAGGTTCTCTAAATGTTTGGTTTGGCTTTGGGTCAATAAACACCAGGCATTAAATGTCACTGAAATTTGTCCTGCTTCTATTTGAACTGATTTCCACAGTGGGGAATTTAGCTGAGCTGTGAGAACTGTTGGGATTTTGGAGTGTTAAGATGTGGAAGATTATATATTCTCAGGTATAAGAGTGAAAGCAATTTGAAAGAGAGGAGGTTGGGAGGAGAAGGTAGAGAGTTTTGAGAAAACAGATTTTAGGGCTACTGGGTAATAACCAGCATCTCTCAGGCCAGGGACTGTGCCCCATCATGGGGACGAGCAGATGTCCCAGAACCTGTTCCTCGCAAGCGCTCCTGGTTGGCTGAGAAAACTACCCATAACTCAACAGGTTCATGTTAGAAACTTGTGCCAGATAGTATGTGCAGAAAATATTTGATGAATTGAAAGAATGACAGTTCGATAACATTGGAAAACGTTAATGATACAATTGAAAAATAAGATACAGTGTTCATGTGTTTACTGTAGTTGCAATTATGTTCTTTTCTCAATTCAGAACTTTAATGTAATTATATTTTACAGTGAAATAATAAACATTTCTACATTTCTGTTTAAAAATATAAATATATAATAACGAGATTTTTGTTTACTTCTAGGCATTTTTTACACTTGCACGAGATATAATGACAAAACTCAACAGAAAAATGGTTTGTATGACATATAATTTTGTTTTCTTATTTACATTGTTTATTTATTTGATTAAAGGGATAGGCCTGATTATAATATGTTCCCATTAACTCATTTTTTTCCTGACTTCCATTTTCCCCTGGTTAAACTCTGATTCTTATTTCTGTTTCTTCACTTTTCTTATTTCTGAACTGCAGCTGTTTCAGCTAACTCTTTAAGTGGTCTTTAATTGAATTTTGATCAGAATAATTAAAATAATAATAGCACAAATTAAATTTGTAATCTCTCTATATCCGTATATATTTGATCTTGAAGTTGCTGAAGTTAGCTTAAATTTGAAACAATCTCAGTGATGAATCATTAGGACAACCTTGAAAGTTTGGTTTAAGCAGAATCTTGAGTATAATTGTCTGCCTTATGTTACCAGCTCTTCTTACCTCTAACAACAGGATTGCCTCTACCAGTATCTTAACATTGTTTCCATCATTACCCTTGAAACTTCACATTCTTTTGGTTATAATTTCTTTGAACTGGAAATAGAAACTTTCTAACCAATACATTGTTAATATAGTAGGTACTGTCTTAATTTTTTTTTCTTATTTTAATCCACAATTTCCAAAGAAACAGACAACATCAGAGCTTAACTGTTTCCCTTCCTAAATAAACATTCTACTCAGTACACATTTATGGCATGATTTGATATATATATACATTTTTTTTAGATAATTGGGGTCACACCATGAAACTTTTATTTCCTTGTTAACTTTATCTTCTGTTTTCTAGAATGACAGCAATTCATCAGGGGCAAGTGGACCAGTGAAAATAACAGAAAACCGATCAAAGAAGACCAGTTTCTTCCGTTGCTCGCTACTTTGATGGACTCTTTCTGAGAGACTGCAGCACACCTAGAGGACCCTTTCCTGCTTCTCTGAAAGCACAGGTCACCAAGCCTCAGAATCGTCCCGCCCAGCTGCTACTGAGAGCACTGTTGAACCTAGACCTCCCGACACAGAACGTGCAGTGGATTCCAGCCTCACGGCCCATCAAGACAACTGGCTTCTTTTTTCAAATGTGGAAGCAATGAAGTGGAGACACGTGCCGGACTTAACTTGTTTTTCCTTTGTTTTATTGTGTGTTGCAGAAGCTGCTGTCTTTCTTTTTTTCACTTTGCACATCAGTGTTAGCCTTCCCGTGTTACAGCACAATCTGAGATTCATATCTGCACACTTTTGTCTGGTGAGGTTCTAGACAAATTTGTGCGTTTGGGGACGTTTAAAAAAAAGAGTGGAACGTTTAAAGCAGAGGATAATATGCTAAAATTAAAGGACGTTTGGTCTGGTTCATATGGCCAAATGTTATTGCATTGATAGCATTCATTTAAGGGCTTTGATTTTTCTTAAGTAAGAGTCATTAAATTCGGATAAAATTTATCTTCAAAATTCATGAAGATACCCATCTATTCATCAAAGACCACAGTGTCTTTGTTCAGATTGTTTAGAGTTTTGCTTCATTCCTGCGCTTTCTGCCTGAGTCTAGGTAGCTGAGTAAATCACTTTTTCAGTTGATTACCTCTGCCTAATCTCCTGAAACTGTGTTTGGAAATGACCTTAATGTCACTTTTCTTGAGGTTTGTTTTTGCTCTTCTTTCCTGTGTTTGACCTGTTGTAATCACTCAGTTATCTAAAACATAACATTTGAACTTTGTTGTCTAAATGTCAACTTCATGAACTGAAATTTTACATATGCAGAGAGATGGACCATTTAAGGTTTTATTTCAACGTCTAATAGTTCTGTCACATCAGGCTACATAATGTGTTTTTTCTTAGATTCACTCCTTCCCTTGCTGGGTTAGTAGTAATTCTTAACAGAATCCCTGTCGGCAAGAGTTAACAGGTTAGACTGAGATTTCGTTCACAGAAAGCTTACCTACAGGGAGAGAGGTTGACCTGCGGACATCAGTTTCATAGAGATAGCTCTTGGTATGGTGAAAGTAATGATTTTTGTTCTGTTTTTATTTGGGGCTTTTTTTTTTTTTTTTTCCAGTGTGAGTAATTAGACCTAGTGCAGCCTCTAGGAAAGTCTTGCCTTTTCATTTGAGAAATTATGAGCACAGTTTCAGTTTTACAGCAGCTGTTGTTGAATGTGTAGAACCCAGTTCCATCTGTTCAGGTTTGTTGTTACAGAACTTGGTCCAGCCATTTGGGCCAAAGCCAACCAAAAGCTTAGCTGCCTTTCTCACCGCACACTGGTACTGGCATGCTTTCTATAGATGAAATCGTCACATAAGGAAAAAAGGTATTTAGTGATAACTTATGTGCCAAATTCCTTGCTGTTATTCTAGCCTTCAGTGTCATAACACAGAATGGAGTAATAAAGAGGTAATTCAGGAATAATAATTCTGCTTCCTGTTAGGCCTGTTTCGTTTCACAAAGGCTACCACCATGCTTGATAGTTAAGACTGGGAGAGGAAAGTGGAAATGGCTTGCTCGTTACCACAGAGAATTCTGCTCCAGGTTAAGGTGTATCACGAGAACGCTTGGACCAGTCAAACCTTTCCTGCTTGTTTGAAAACTTTCGTACAATTTACCGGCGGGAAATATACCAGAGCTGTTTTTGATGGGTACACTAAACGTATTGTTCACAAATTCCAGCCTTCTTGATTTTTTTTTTTTTGGTACTTACCTATAGGCCTAAAGGCACCTGTTGGTGTCTCAGTATAATCAGTAGTTCCTTGACTGAAAGTTGACTGTAAGTCTACCATCTTAAAATTAGGTATCTTTCTGGAATGAAAAAAATAGTTTCTTAAAAACATCTTGTATTCACTAATTTTCTGAAAAAGATCTCAGCAGTTAAGCTTTCTGGATGGTAACGAAGTGATTTCTAGAAGGCAAGTGCTATGACACCATGTATGAATGTAATTTTCTTAGTAATTTACCTCTGACTCTTTGGTGTCTTAACACTTTGGTTTATATCTCAGGGGTTGTCTGCAAACCAAAACTGACATATTCTGTGGTTAGCCTTTTTTTTTTTTTTTTTCCCCTCAACAGAATGCTTTGCTTTTTTTTTTTTTTTCTTCTTCTCTCTTCTCTTGTCTTCTATGTCTTAATACCTAGTCTCCATGAACTTCCCTTTGAGAGAGCCCTATACAGATTAGATGAGTCTAGAAGTGCTCTTTGAAGTAGCAGCGAACCGGGGGTATATAGTCTGTTATATAGAAATAAATCGTCCTTGCTATTTTCTTATATTTAGCTTTGCTACATTGTATATAATTTGAGCTAAGACTGTAGGAAATTCACTTTTCTGCATGGTAAAATGCCCCAATAAATATTCCCCTTTGCTTAATAATGTACATATAGTGCATTATTTTTTCTATTTGTAGATGAATTTAGTGACAGATAATTGTCTGTTCCCTGCTGAAACTGAAGAAACCTAGTTTTGTGTGAACCTTTTTCTGTGGTCTTATGGATAAGGTACATGAAGATTTTTTGCAGCAGTGTTAGTGGTTCGGGGGCTGCATTTTATTATCAGCGTGCTAATTTTTGACAGGAACGGGACTACACCTTTTCAAGTAAGCGTCTGAGGGTATCAGACAATGAAAATGTGCTGTAACTAAGTAGCATGTAAGTCAGTTGATTGTAAACCGTTTCACTGGGAACTGATTTTAGCTATATTTTACTTCAGACAGATGATGAGAAAATAACCCACCTGTGCATCAGTTAGAAGGTGCTCAGGGTTTCTTACTCTTCACATGAACATTCTGTGCAGTCTTTGTTATAAATTTCCAGAAGACTATACTCTTTACTTTGAAGGACTATTTTTTAATTATACCTCATTTAGCTAACTAGTATTCTAATACCTGGTAGAAAAACAGTGAGCCAGTCTTTAAGCATCCGACATAATTTAGACTGTTTTGAACTAAAGGCATCATTGGAAAAGGTAGGAGGTAGTTTAGTTTAGGATAGAACATACATGTCATATCCAGTAGTGCAAAAGAAGTATTATCTTCCTGTCTCCATTAACAAACTTAGCTGTGCAATATAGATAAATGTTTGCAGAAATTTCTAAATAAGAGATTATAACTCCACTGTACAGGTTCTGAATGCTGAGAATCTGTATTAAGGCTTATACAGTTTTCCCTGTGAACAGTGATACATGGAAGCAGACTTTTCTAGCTCATGTCTTAGATTTCTTTATAAATTTAGTTCCTAATCTTTAAAGATGAGCTTCTAAGCTTGACATTTTAAAACAGCATTTCATTATGTTGGTTTACTTATCTCAAATTTTAAGCACCATTTCTGCTGTCAGGTTTTTAAGAATTTTTCTTGTAACAGGACGTTCCTTTCTCCTTCTTGTTATATCCAAAGAAGGGGGTGAGAGAATGTCTAAAAATGAAATTCTTGTCCTAGAGGGACCCCGAGGGACAAGATAATGCTAATAAAATGTCAAAGGCTAGCACAATTTTACAGTAGAATCAGTCTTTTTTCAGACTAATAAATTTAATGGCTGTCATGTTTACTATGAAAAAAATCGAAGTGACTGAAATTTACAGAAATGAAAATTAGCAAACAATTATTTTAGAGATATTTTCAAATTTTACTTCATTTTTTGAAATGCTTGTGTCATACGCAATTGCATTTCTTATTGCCAAGAACTAATAGAACTTCTTGTTTTATTTCTTAGCTTTTTTTAAAATGTGAATTTAATTATTATAATTCATTCCTATGGCCTTACAGATGGGTTTTATTTTGTTTGCGGCTGACACTGTTCCTTTAATGCAAAATACTATAATCTATTTGACTAAAATCATGCCCCTAGTGGGAAATACCTAGTTTTTCCATAGAATTATCCTACTGTGTATGTTTCAGCATATTTCACTTTTGCTCCAATGGCTTAATGTGAAAAAGTTCCCGCAGATGAAGTGGACCTGTCATGTGCTTAATCTTCTTTAAGCCAGTTCATCAATTGTGTACTGATACTGATGCTGTGTTTTCTTTTTTAAAGAAAAAATGGATTTTATTCCAGGTGAACTTTTTTTTACAATAATGTTCGTCTAAAATAAAAACTACATGATGAAAATAGTCATGTCTCTCTGAAATGGATTACACAGTTTTAAAATGTTTCTTCTAACTTGCTAGATAAGTGTCTTGAACCACGGTAGACTTGAGATAATTTAGCAAACTTCCCTTCTGACTTAAAAAAAATGGCCAGTGCGCCTGCTCATACTTAGTTCAGAATACATGGGGGTTATTCTGTTACAGAACTGCAGACTTAAATTGAACGTCCTTCCCTCTTAGCCCTTGCAAGTTTGGTTTCTATTGTTCTCACGTCCAGTAACACAATTTGATGTCGGTGTTCTGTGGATGTCCCACCCCGGTGCTGGCACATGTTCCCAGTCCTAGCCTTTGTCATTCATCGTTCATCCCTTCAACCATTTGGAACACTTTCACTGTTCTTCTCCAGCTTCTTTCTCTGTTCCTTTTCCCACTCTTGATAGATCTTTCATCTGTCTCACGCAGAGAAGCATCGATCTACAACCACCTCTGCCTCCTGAACCTACAGCCTCCCGTGGGCTGGCTGCACTCTCTCTCCCCTCGTCCTCACCTCATGTAGCACAGAAATTCCTCCTATTCCGTGCTTTCTCTCCGCCTCTGTGGGTTCATCTTTCCACCTCTTTGCTGCTTCTCAGGGAACTCACAGCTCTCTTATACCTTCAGACTCTTATCCTGTGTTACCTTGTTTCCCTAAGCGTCTTTAACCCTCCCACCCCGTGGCCTCGTGTTGCTCTCACCCACTGCTGTTTCCTCTTCCTGTCAGAGCCAAGCTTCTTCAAAGAGTCACCCATAGCTACTGGGTTCACTTTTTTATTTTCTATCTATTTCTCAACCTCCTCCAGTTTGACTTCCACCCCCATCGTGTCACTGACATCATGCCAACTGTGGCCAAGTTGCTAAATAGCAGATGATTTTCAGTCCTTATCTCGGTTAACCTCTTGGCAGCATTTAACAAGAAATGTTCTCTTCCCTTAGTTTCCTTCCCTTGGTGACAATATTCTCCTGATTAACCACTTATCCAAAATCATTTCATCCTTTTTCATAGTTCTTAAATAGCTCGTGACTTCTGTGGTAGACTGAATAATGGCTCCCAAGGATGCCAGCGTCCTAACCCCCGGCACCTGTCAGTGTTACTTTCCAAAAGGGAGTTTGCAGATGTGATCAAGTTAAGGATCTTGAGGTAGGAGGGTATCCAGGTGGGCCCTGTATAATCCCAAGGGTCTTGATGAGAGAGACACAGGAGGAATCAGAAGAAAACTGCGGTGATGGCAACAGGTAGAAAAGGTGATGTGATGCAGGGCCGTGAGCCCAGGAATGCGGGTAGCCTCTAGGATCTGGAAAAGGAGGGGGAAGAGATTTCCCCCTATAGCCTCCAGAAGGAAATCAGCCTGGCCCTGACACCTTGATTTTAGCCTGCTAAGACTCATTTCGTAATTCTTACTTCCAGAACTGTAAGGGAATAAATTTCTGTTGCTTGAAGCCTTAAATTTGTGTTAATTTGTTTACGGCAACAATCGGACACTAATACAGTTTTCAGTTTTGTATCTTTAGTCCCAACCCTTTTCCAGAGAGCCACTGTCATCTACCCAGATCCCCAAACAGGTAATCAACCTCCAAGTCTTACACGTCCTAACTCCTTACTCTGTTTCTAACCCATCCACTTGATTTCTGCCTCTGTCTTTATTCAGGCCTCCTCATCTTTGCCTAGATTTCTGCTACCTCTCCTTACCAGTCTTCTAATTCCTAATCTTATTTTCCTCCAATCCTGCTTTCACAGTGCTGACAGGTCATTAAAACTGGAGTCTTAATGTTATGGCCACATTTAATCCTTCAGTGGTACCTCGTACCCTTGGGGGAAAAAAAACCTCAACTCTTTAGCCTGATGAATGAAGTCCTTTGCCATCCACACATCTTTGTGTCCCGGCTTAGATTTTGTCACACCTTCACTCATACACATCTTTTGAGCCTCAGCAGTAACTGTGGTTCCCCAAACATAACGTGCTTTGTCATTCCTTTCCTTCCGCTGCTCCTTCTGCTGACTTCCTGCCCTTTGTCCAGCTAACTTCTCTTTTGAGTTTCAGGAAGGGTTTCTCTGGGAAGACTTCAGCCACAACCCATCCTCAGTTAGAAGCCCCCTCCTGTGTTTACGCAAAGCATCACTCACTGCACTGGATTCAAATTGTCCATTTACTTTCCTTCCTCCACTGGACTCTAAGCTCCTGCAGGAGGGGACATCAAGCCATCAGCCACCGCAGCATCCTAGACTGTGCACCCTGAGGGGACTCAGGATGGAGGAAAGCTGGATACTGGCTGTAGATAGTTAAGGCGCACATCAAAGGAATGATTTCAAAAAGCCCAGACTCTTGCATCTTCCCATATATAGAAAAGCACTAAATTCATTAACTTAAGACATCTGGTTTTTCTTTAATTAACAGTAGTCTTTTGATGTTCGAACCACTTGTTTCTGTTTTTGTTTTGCAAAAACTATATCCTGGCTCCTCCCTTACCTCTTCGGAGCTGTCTGAGAAGCTGTCTTCCCGGCTTGCGTCCTTAGCAAATCTGCCAAATAAAACATAATTCTCAACTTTTAGGTTGTGCTTTTTTTTTTCAATTGACACAAGTAAAATTAACTGATACTAATTAACCTTAAAAACTTGTGTGTGTGTGTGTGTGTGTGTATACACCTTTCTAGAAGCCATCTTTAGTTTGCACCATTCCTAACCTCTTCAATTTGTCTGCTTCTCTCCAGACTCCTGCTAGTCTCCCTGATTCATGCCTGCAGATGGCAAAGACCTCTTATCTGGAATCCCATTTTCCATTTTATTTACACGGGAGATCTGATCCTGTCCACTCCCCTAGAGAAACGAAGAACCTGAAGGAAACTCGAAGCTGCCGGCTTTTTCTGTCTTTTGTCCCTCTCCTAACACTCCTAGGACAGCCTGAACTACTTTCTGTCCCTCAGAAATGCCCTGCTCTCTTTCACTTTGAGGACTTTCCATTTGTCCTTCCATTTCTTCCCTACTTCCTAGCTTTGCTGACTCCTAAGCCAAGACCTGAAAAAGTGGGTGTTACCTTCTTTAGCAACACCTCACCAGTCTGGATTGGCCATCCTCCCCCTTCCTGGGTATCCTCAGCCACTGCACTTCTTGTCTGGCTTCCCCACGAGACTGCAAGCTCCAGGGTGACAGGAGGTACGCTCCCACTGCCTAGCTTTGTGCCTGATACTTAGCAAGAATTTAACATGCATTTTGAATGAATGAATAAGTGGTTGAGTGGAAATCTTTCAGCACCAAAAAACACCAAAAAACAAAGCTCAAGTGTTAGTATATTGTCAATCATTGGTAGGTATTTCAAAGCTTTACTGGATGATCTGCTAATGTGTGGTATTGCTTTTTGCACCCTCCCACCCCTCTAGGTGCACACCCAACAATCTAGTCTTATCTATATAGTGTGTGTCAGGCTCCTTAGCCCAGGAGACTTTAAGGGTTTTAATTCCCAGCATCCCTTAGTATGTTTCTATGTTTTGAAGTCTTTGGAGAAAACTCAGAGTAAGTTCATAAAAACTTAATGAGTCAATAGCACTGCTACTCAGCCTCACATTCCTCACTTGTAAATAGAATTGTTGAAATCAGTGTAAGAGTACTGTTTAAGCAGCAATGCATTGGATAAATGTAAGGTGCCATCATTCAGAGAGAACTTGAAATAAGTGTAGCTAGTGAATAACTATGAATGCTGCAGAAGACTGTCTCATTGGTGATTTTCACAGTTTGGTCTAGTTACTTTCTTTTCTATTCCAACAGACATCAGTTAAAGATTTTTCTTCGTAGATACGGGAGTAGAGTCATTAGGCATTTTCATTGCCTTCCCATTTTTTAACTGGGCTTGGGGACTAAGACTGACCTGAAATATGGTCAAGATACCATAAGTATAAATTCCCCCAACTTATAGATTTGCATGTTGAGTTGCCTACTTCTAAAGAATTGGAGGCAGCTTTAACCAACACACAGAGATCTTGCTTAAAATTGGGGTCACTGAAACATCAAAATCGGGATAAAAGAATAAGCCATATTCTGAAGTCATGGCAGTAATTGTAATTTAAAAAGAAGAAGAAGTATAGTTGCTGTAAACTATTAAATTTAGCACCAAGCTTCCTGGGAGTCAAGATAAAGCCTGAATATGATGAGTTAGCTCTCAAGCTGAACATATATGCATTTGTCAGGAGAAACAAAACTTTTTTCTAGACCTGAACTCAAATAGTAAATCCTGGATCTATTAGAGATATAGAATAATGATAATGAAACAGTTTTAGGAGCTATGCAAGAAAAAATGTAGATGGCCATTTTGTTATCCGAAAAGCTGGGTTCTCCTCTTGTTGGGTGTTGAGGCAAAAGACACGAGCCAAGCCAAAGATCCGGAGAAGGAAGGATTTATTACTTGCAACAATTAAGGAGAACACTGGAGATCTTTCCCAAAGCATTACCTCCAGAACAGCAAAACTGGTCAAGTTTTAACTAAGGGCATATGAAGGGGATTGGGTGGTGAGCAGAGGAGAGTTCAGCATGGAATTGGGGCAAAGGTTGACAAGAATCCAAGCTTTCATTGATTGAAGTCAGTCATGAGGGTCAGAAAAGGTCAAAGGTCATCATCCCTCAGGTTCCAGTTGATCTGGTGGTTGAGGATTTAGGCTCGTCTTCACCCCTGAAATAGAACTGGAAGTCTTCACTACTGATACAGTATCTTTGTTACAGTTACTTCTCTTGCTTGATAATAGTTGTTTGTTTCTGCATTCTTTTGTTCCTTTAAGATTATTAATTACTGAGTCCTGTTCTAGGACAGGTATTGTGGCCAGGCTTAGATCACAAAATGAGTTAGGCCAAAAGTGGCTTCTTTTAGGTCAAGAAAGCCATGCCTGGTTCTTTTCCTCTGGGGACCTCCTATCCTATCTGCTTATAATTTCTTCTTTTATTAAAAAATCCCTTAATTTACACCAAGGACATGAGTACATTATGCTTCTGTGAAGGCATCTCTGCATGGAGCTGAAGTAATGTAATTGTACTTGACACTTTGATTCAGGACAGAACCAAAAGAACCTATCTAATGTTGAGTCACTCTATCACTTTCAATTGTTGTCCCAAGACATTTCAAAATGAAGAAATATTCTGTGGAGTAAAAGGAAAATATACATGTCTGTTTTAAATGGATAAAGGTGACATTTTACCATAAAAAATTAAACACGTATCATTTGAAGGCCCATTTTCAGAGGGGAGCCGCAGAACATCTTCAGTCAGGTTCCAACTTTTGCCATTTCAATGTTGATTTCCAAGAGCTTTATTCATGACAGACATTAAGGAATGAGTGGGAGTGGCTAACACTTACATAGCACTTACTATGCAGGCACAATACTCAAAATAACCCAGTATGTATTATTATTATCTCCATTAGGCATGGAGATATATCTGAGATGTGAATGATCAGAGAAATTAACCTTCCGGTTTTAATTTGTAAACCTCTCAGAAATTGTTAATATAAAATAGCAAATGTTGGTAAGTTCCACTCTTTAAATTACTTCATTCATTGAACACATAATGTGAGCCCCTTCTAGGCGCTGTGTTCGAAACAAAGAACAAAACAAAAGACCCTCACCTCCAAAAGTTTATATTGTAATGGGGGAGACAAATGAGCAAGTAAAAACCAAGCAGGGAAATGTTACTGTTACTACAGGGTGATCAGAGAATGCCTTCAAAAACAACTTTTTTAAAGACATGGCAGGAGTGGGGAACAAATAAAACCAGCTCGCCAAAACAACCCTCAGACGGACAGCTTCCGTCTGTGAGTTATCGCCTGGGTCATCACTATCCCAGTCTGTGTTCTGCACATAGTTTCACGAAGTTCCCGCGACTATACAAATGGCAAGTCGTGCTTTAAAAAAGGCTCCTTTGTTTAGAAATGAAATCCTGCCTACGTCCTGTGCAGCGTTTTTCTTTAGTTGATCTGGAATCTTCCCGCGTCTACGCCCCAAAGCGGGTTGGGGACTTGCCCTCCTCTTGGGCACCTCGCGGCCCTTGGCCTGATGGATGTGCTCCCGTGGTGGTGGCGGGGGCCGGGGAGCTACGGCTGCGACCTTAGAATCGCAAGCCAACTGCGCATCTGGATCGGGAGCTGCTCCGCCTCCCCTGTCCGCCCGAACATTGAGGCGCGCCCCGCGCCGCGCGCCTCCGCCTCTCTCCTCCTCACCCCGCCCCGCCGCCTGGCCCCGCCCCCACGCGCCCCGGCCCGGCCCCGCCCCCGGTCCTTCCGCGCGCCCCGCCTCCCGCCCCTCCGCCCGCCTCTCGCTCGCCCCGCTCCGCCCCGAGCTCAAGTCTGTCAGCGCTCGGCGCCTGGCCGTCCCCGCCAGGCCCCTGGGCCGGCTTCCGCGGTCGCCATGACGGCGGCCGTGTTCTTCGGCTGCGCGTTCATTGCCTTCGGGCCTGCGCTCGCCCTCTACATCTTCACCATCGCCACCGAGCCGTTGCGCGTCATCTTCCTCATCATTGGGTAAGGCGGTTGCGCGGGGAAACCCAGACCAGGGCTCCCCTCCCCCGCCGGTGGTACCGGCGGTCCCCGGCGTCCCTACGGGACTGCTCGACCGCGCTGGGCTTTGGAGGGGAGAAGGTCAGGGACGGGGAGGGCGGAGACCCCGCTTCCCTGGGACTGCTCGCCCTCCTCCGAGGGTCGGCGGGAGAAGAGCGAGAGCCCCGCGACCCCAGAGTGCGGGCTCTGGGGAAGGAGCCCACACCGTGGGTCCCGGAAAACCCTGGCGCTTGACTGCCGAGCTTTTGCCTAGGGTCCGTAGATGGGCTTTAGTGAGTCACACGTTAAAGCCGAATGGAAATTTTTGTGGATAAGTTCATATATGCATCTTTTATTTTTTTGGAGAAGGGGGGTTACCTAATTTCCCTCAGATTCTGACAGGCATTTTTAATCCCAAGCGGGTTAAAAGCCATTAAGCACCTAGGGATCAGGTGCTTTAAAACATATAGGTGCCCAATCGACTGTGTCTAGCGGAGTGGGATTCAGACTACGGAATGTTTTAAAGTGTCCCAGGTGATTCAGGCGAGCAGCCAAAGGGTAGAAAAACCTGTGAAAACCCCGCAACAGCTGTAGTGCATCTTTTTGCAGGAGCTTGGTAAATACCGAACTCCCGTGGCGAATGTGGTCATAGTCCCAGCAGTCATCTGTCTGGGAGCTCTTACTGGGGCTCCCCTCGACTCTCTCCACCACTGAGTTTCACTTGGCACCAGGAGAAGCAGTCAGGCGAGGCCAGTGATTTCCACTTTTCCTGAACTTTTTCACCTCTCACAACTGTATTGAAAGTGCTGCGTCACACGTGTCGTTTTAAAAATAGAGATCTGGGCACAAATTCTGTAAAGCTTGTTATAATCATTAAAACTCACAGGAATGTTGTGAAAGCCTGGCCTGGAAAACTGACCTAGATCAGAGCCCAGGCTTCCAACCTCTGGATTTTATACCAGTCATTCTGTTAATAGAGATGTAGACATTTTCCTGGAAAAGACATTTGCACATCAATGGGCAAAGCATTAATTAGAAAGCATAGCTAATAATCAAGTTTTCAGCCAGACCGTCCTTGGCAGGTAGTCTGCAGATGTACTTACAAATAGCAGGGTCACGGGGGAAAAAAAAGTTGATTTTTAGGAAAAATCTCAAATTCCTCTTGGACTGTATGCTTTTTGTTTGTTTGTTTTTTAATGGATTGAACCCAGGATCTCATGCACGCTAAGCACGTGCTCTGCCACTGAGCTGTACCCTCCCAGACTGTTGATTTCACCAGGAAAACTGCACCATTGATTAAGAACAGTTGATTCATGAATACTTTTTTTGTTAGGAAATCTGTTCCTTCTCAAGCAGGATTTGTTTGTTTGTTTTTTGCTTTTAAATCATTATTAATCTTGCTCACTTGTAACTTTTTTTTTCCTCCTAATGTTTAGAGCTTTCTTCTGGTTGGTGTCTCTGCTGCTTTCTTCCTTTGTTTGGTTCATGGCATCAACCATTGCTGACAACAAAGATGGACCGGTACAGAAATATCTGTTGATCTTTGGAGTGTTAGCCTCGGTCCTTATCCAAGAAATGTTCCGGTTTGCATATTACAAACTTTTAAAGTAAGTTGAATGTTTGCTTTACCTTTTTTTAAAACCATTTTTATTTGAATTATGATTTAGTAGTTTGAAACATTAATATGCCGTTGAATTTGAGGTGCCATGTTTTCCTACATAGTTTGACACCAAGGGATTGTACATTTCCAGCCTGAAAATAATTGAGTGCTTTAACTTTTGGATATTCATTTCTTCCTTCACTCATTCAAAAAAGATTTCTTGAAAATTTGCTCAATACCATGCAGTACCCAAGGTACTGGGGATACATCATGATTAAAAAACAGTCATAGAGGTAAAATTATAGTGGAAATAGAGACAGCCAATGAATGAACAACAAAATACTTACATCTTAAAAGGTAATGAGTCCCATGGAGAAAAATAAGCCGGAGAAATAGTCATTGAAACAACAAAACTGTTTCAGTTTAGAATTTACACGTGTTTCTCCTTGACACCACCAAAAGTAATTAATTCTATGGCTATTGTGCCTTCCATTATTTTGACTGTATTCGACGGAAGTGTGTTCATTTTGTGATATGTCATATGATTTCACGTACATAATAGAAAAATACATTTAAAAAGTTTTTTTTTTAAAGCATGAGTTTCCTTTGTAGGCCAGAAAGTAGGTTATCTGTAGGATCCCATGAGGATCTCACATGAAACCACCGATTTGAAACACAGCTTGACCATGGAACCATATTTTCTTTCAGGCAGTCAAGAGTTTGGCTTTGATTACGTCCTAAGGTTTAGTAGAGTGATAAATGTGCTATGTCTCTTTACTTCTGCAAATGAGGTAATTAAAGCACTTTATGAATTTCATGGATGTAACCAAGACAGAACCTCAACAACATGTCTTACAATAATAGATGATGATTTGTTCTTGCCAATAAGCCAAGCCCTTCTCTATTTTTGACTTGTTGCTTTTAGTAACATATTGAGACTTAATCATGAAGCAGTTTAAATCACAAGTAGAAAACCAGGAAGTCACTGCTTAGAAGCCAAAGTCAGATCTTAGACAGATCTTAGATCTTAGACAAGGTTTAAAAATGAAATTTCCATTAGTTCCTGGAAATATTAGAGATCAACAAACAAAAATCAAAGATAACATTTTAGTTCCCACAGGAATAAAGTATCCTTAACAGATGGGCATTCAGCTGTGGTTGAATGTTTCTGGTTTGACAGTAACTGCTCTCTGCCCTACTTCGACCATAGCCGGGTACCAGTTAAAATTAAATTTTGGAAATGTAGTAACTGTTGAATATATTAAGGTAATCAAAATCTCCCTCTTTCTGACCTTTTCTTTGCACAGACGAATGAAATCTATCACACAGTTGTCATCTTGTCTCTTTCAAGGCTATTTAAATAGTCCTCATTCACCTGACCCTCAGAAGACATGCATGTGGGTTCCAGACCTTTTTCAGTCTCTGTTTTTTGATGTCAGCGGACACACCGCTTTTTGTGGGTGCCCGGGGTTTACCTGTGCTGTAGTGCAGAGAGCAGAGCCCCTCCCACCCTTGACCAGGCACCGTTCTCCTAACAACTCAGCCTCCGCTTGCATTGGATTTTCCTGTCAGCAACATCATTGGCTCGTGTTGGTTCTGCATTTTCACATGTGATGGTTCTAATTTGAAACAAACTTAATTTCAACAGATTCTGCACACATTAGGGCAGGGGTTTAGGAACCCCTTAGGACTCGAGGTTCTAGAACCTCACTCACCTGGACTGGCTGGATGGGTACCTGCTGTTTCTCATTACCGTGTTTCTTCACCGTTTCCACCTGAAAAGCAGCCTTTTATTGGCACTAACCTAAGGTTCCAAAGGACGACAATTTGAACCTGGGTTGTCATTTTTAAGGAGGGCAGTGAGGGTGTAGGGCCACATGCAGAAGGAATTGTGGCTGTCAGTCCGTGGGTTCTCATGCCAGCAAGTTCAGAGAAGCCTCTTTGGCCTTCTGGGAAAACCAGGTTTGCTCCCCTGAAAGGACTTTAGGGGATTTGCAAGCAGATAGTAGGACAAGCCTGTATTAACAAGTGCCTTTGTTCGCCTTTACAAATGATCAGCAGCAAGCCTATGGAATATGGTACCGTATTTTCCTAGCGAACTTTAGAAATGTTGGGTGTTATATAGTTATGTGTTAAAACAAGTTTGAGAATTATGATACTTTATTCATGACCAACATTTATACAGATCCATTTAAGGTGCTCTCATAGGCTACCCTACATTCAAATATAGGAATTTGGGGCTAATCAATACTTTAATTGTCTCCACTGCCAGAGTAGGTTTTGAACTTTTAAGGTCAAAATTCTGCCTCAATCAAATTTTTGCTATCTGAATTTGGTACCAACATTAAAATGTGGAGAGCTTGCACCAGTCTTTTTACATACATGGAACTGAATAAAAAGTATTTATCATTGCAGCCTAATATAAATATATTTCATGGGTTAGGCCTTAGGAACAGTGCTCCATCTTGAATGAATGAATTGTAACTTTCAGTCTAGCAAAGACACGCACCGAGAGAAATTGGTGTGTGGCCACAGGTGATAGCCCTTTCTATGTTAATTAAAAAATTCCAAATGATGGTCCTGCACATTGCCTAAAACATGCATTAGAACTTTTTTGGCTTGTATTGAAGCTTTGGTAATTTAATTCAGTTGTCTTATAATGTTGATACCATAAATATTTGGTGACTTTAGAAAATCATTTGTAGAAACAGTGTTAAGTCATTGCTATAATTTTTTAAAAGGCATGTCTATTAAAAATTTCTAAAATAGTAGATTTACTTTATATGCATGTTTCTTGGTAATTTTCCTCTACACACACATACAAAATGAGTCAGAACACATGGGAAAGCTGGTATGATTGATCAGTAGTTTTTCAAAGTTTGTATTTTAAAAATTGAGTCTTTTTTTTTTGTTCTTGGAAACAATGACAAATGCAAAAAAGAATTTTCCATTTCAGTAAGACGGTTAAATTAAGAACACTGTCCCTTACATCATCAGTTGTGTGTTCTATCCATCAGGAATGTGGAAATTGATGGTGTTTTATGCTTTTTCACTTCCTAATGTCAGCTTTGAGAATTGTTGGTGCCACAGACCTTTCTGTAATATATTTGTGATAGCAGTACTTTGTTATACTAAATAGCAAAACCCTTTTTTTCATTACTGAGCAATTTATATAAAAAAGAAATCCTCTAGAATTTATTGATTCTATTGTACCGTTATATCTATTGATGGAGCTTATTGCTGTTATATTGATCTCTAGGCATTCATTAGCCTTTAACAACATTCATTCCTCTGACAGGTAAGTTTATTTTATTTAAGATAAAAATTGGACATTTTAGTTGCTTACTGCTCCGGAGAAGATGTCAGTCACTTAAGTTTTGACTCATGTCCTTGCTACCAAATGATGCTTCCGAATGGACAGCACTGAAGTGGCAAATTGAGTCTAGAATAGTGAAAGATCTTTTTCATTATGCTTATTACTATTCTGGTTGAATTCTGCGTTGCCTTAATTTAATGTGATCACTATTTATATTTCTGTGATGAATAGGCCCACTGTAATGAACATGCATACTTTGAAATTTAAATTAACACAATACCCAGAATATAAGTACTATGTTCTGGTTAATTTCTTAGAGTTAATCTAA
The DNA here is from genome assembly GCF_009834535.1 of Camelus ferus. Taxonomy (NCBI): domain Eukaryota; kingdom Metazoa; phylum Chordata; class Mammalia; order Artiodactyla; family Camelidae; genus Camelus; species Camelus ferus. Next base: position 5,061,049 of record NC_045701.1, on the reverse strand, counting down.
CTCATTTTTGTTTCAGCACTTGCTGAAAAATCATTCTAAGATGTTTGGTTCCTTCATTGCTTTAATGAATATACTTTACAGTAAATATAATTTAAGTATCCTTTGAGTCAGGATCATTGTTGCAGAGTTTCTCGCCAACAAGGGTTAGTAATAGTGACAAAAATGGAACCGACCAGCTGCACCTTGCATGCCTAACACATTTGCATGGGGACAGAGGGTTATGGTAAGTTTGCCAATTGTCCACGACAGAAGTGTGGATATGATCATTCTGAAGATCATTTCATACTGAGCAGTAGTCTAATATTTCATTCAGGTGTTCATTTATCTCCTTTTCTGACGGTCAGATTTTATTTTCCCCGATTATTTCTTCCCTGAAGCTTGATTGGGACTATGAAACAGTATTTTAGAATTAGAAGACCATATGATTAAGTATCCATGTGACAGTTCAGACCGTCAGTATTGTAGGATTTAAGACCAAGGAGAGTTGAGTGGTTATCAATCATTGGTAAAGGTGGATTCTTTGAGAATTTGTTGCCTGAACTAGACTTTGAAGAACGAGTACATTTTAGATTCTATGAAGTGGAAGCTAGAAGGGAGGGTGTCAGAATGAGTATAACTCAGGTGGAAGATACAACAAAGTACCAACAAAGTGGGATTAAAGATAAATTACTTTGGGAAGAAGAAAGTATTGTGCTTTTTTCCTTATTAAACTCAGTCCCTGATGGTTGTAATTTTTTTCTCTTTGTGAATATCAGATAAAAGGCAAAAGTTGGTTGGAAATTTTGGTTGATTTCAGTTAATTGAAAATTTGCTGGATTTAAATGGATTTTATTTAGATTTAGAGTATAACCTGATCAAAATCTGCATTAAGTATCTGGGTTTTAAAATGTCTTATGTAGTTTTCTGATAAACTACTTCAAGAAATTTTCTGTGTGGTTTTACTTAGAAAAGCCAGTGAGGGCTTGAAGAGTATAAACCCAGATGAGACAGCACCATCTATGCGATTGCTGGCTTATGGTAAGTTAGAACTGCATACTGTCGTTAAGAAAACAAAATCAGACTTGACGTTAAAGCCATTTTTATCTTTTATATCTTTGTAGATTTCAAATAGAATATTACTACTGTTTTGGCCTATTGGTGTACGTTGTTTATTTTTCTAGCTTTTCAGGGCCCATTGTTAATTTTTCTAGCTTTCCATGTAAAGGAAAGTGATTGCAGGTGACCCTTACCTGTGTATCTATTAAGTATTAACCATATTTGACAGATTTTTTTAACATGTATACACTCTAGTTAACAATTTCTAAGTGGTGTTACTTTTACCTTCTCTGGGTTGTTATCATGACTTTGGCTGTACTGGAAGAGGACTCTTCCTTTTAGTACACTTAAAGTTAATACCTCTGTATATTTTTCTTTTGGAATTATGATTTAAAGGTTGGATCCAGGTCCCTATGTTGAGTCACCCAGCCTGACCCAGGGATCACTGTTTAAAATACACTGTCACCCCCTCATGCTTAGTTCCATCAAACTTGACTCTAGACTCTGTTATTATAAATTAAAGCCACAGCTTCAGTATCGGATCCTTCTGTCTCATCTGTCGCTTCTGAACCTTTCTAATCTTTTCTTTGCTACATTTCACTGTTCATTTCCTTTCCTAACCCCTCGCCCCCGCCCCTTTTCTCTCAGTTCATCACTTAAACAAGCACTTACCTTTTCTGAGCTTTCCCCTGCTTCTCCAACAGTACATCCACCCTTTCCCCTTCGTTAAGATAGTGTTCCCTAGTTCTTGGGAATTTGACTTGAAGAGAAATCACATCACAGATAGGGTTTAACAGTGTTTTTCTTCCTCTTTAGTTTCTGGCTTGGGGTTTGGAATCATGAGTGGAGTCTTTTCCTTTGTAAATACCCTGTCTGACTCCTTGGGACCCGGCACAGTGGGCATTCATGGAGACCCTCCCCAGTTCTTCCTAAATTCAGGTATGTGTCTGGTAGCTGTGAATGTTCAGACTTCTGGTCTAAATGATAATTCTTAGTGGCGTTCCCTGGCTTAGAAATTCAAGTGAATAGAAATTTATGTTACACCTTATAAAGGCACGACACTATGAAGGCAAGGACCTAGGAAGATAAAAATTATGGTAAGAGTGTTTTAGAATTTTAGAGTGGAATTTAGCTTGCATGAAATTTATTTTTCTGTTACTGTACTGACAGTGTTACTGTGTAGTTCTGTGATTTGGCTATATATATGCTTTTTTGGTTTTCTATAAGTTTATTTTTATCTTCAGTATAAGCCCTAATCTTTAGTTTATTTGTCATCTTGGCCACTTTTGGGGTAGGAAGTATAATTTAATCTTGAAATTGAGAGAGGAAGAAATAATTTTTATTTAATGTGAGGTATTGTCCTATATCTAAAAATGTGTATTTAAAGAATAACAACCCATTTTTCATGTTCCTTAAGAACTGGGACATTAACATTAACAGGAACTTAGAGTCCCTTGTTCCTCATCACTTCTCCCTGACAGGTAACTGTTTTTGTGTTATTAAGTCCCTGGGTTAACCAGGTCTGAAAGTTAGGTTTTTAACATGTATAGATGTTTTGCTTTGAATGTATGTATCCGAAAAAAAAATTCAGTTTTCCTGCTTTTGAACATTAAAAAAAATCATATATTCTTTTAAAAAAGAAATTGAGAGGAAAAAAATAATAGATGAGTTGACCTTTTTAAACCAAAGATGTAAGTAAAAGAACCAACTCATTTCAAACTGCTTTATCATTTACCAGATAAAAATTGTTCTCATGATGCCGTGATCACACATTTGAGAGCTGGTAATATACATAATTAACATAATGTCTCCTAAATTCTATAAGAATCTTTTAAAAAATAGTTTTAAAAAAACCACTGTGTGTTTTGTCTTCACAAGTTGCATTGTTGAAATAAGTGACCCCATGCACATATTTTTTAAATTAAATTACCATTAATTTAGCATCTGTGCTGAAGTAATTTCTGTCTTCAGGGAGTTAGTCATCTTGTAGGGGGCATAAGACTAGAAAATGATTGTTTGAGTGCAGTTTAAGAGAATAATAGAAAAGATTAAGGCAGTGTGACCAAATCAAAAAACTGCTACAGTAGCTGAGAGTTACATACAGTGCATGTTGTTAGTGACCCCCAAGCCCAGCGGACACCTGCTCACCATTTCAGGTGAGCCTCCTGTCTGGATTACTGCCATGAACCCCCAAATGGCTCATCTTTCCTCAACACATTTTCCATGTGAATCCATCCTGTATGCAGCCCCCAAATGAAATCTTCCCTATACAGAAGTGTGTCACGGCCTACAGGATGAAGCCAAGTCCCTTCACATCTGGCTACAAGTTAGAGCACAGGGAAGTATGTTAATGGGTTGTTCTTATTTAGTGATGCCTCCAACGTAGCAAATTATCTTCCTTTTAAATATTCCATAATTAGAATATTTCTGACAATTTAAAAAAATGATTATAATAATGAGTATTAGGTTCTTACAACAACTGTAATATTAATAGCTGAAATATATTAGCATCCAATATAAATTAACAAAACAAACAAGAGAGGGTACAGTTACTGCTACAGTTTCCCCTGTTTTCTTAAATCAGTCTTTTGACAACTGCGCATAAGCAGTTGTCTTCCTGTTCTCGAGGGCAGTCTCCTAATGGAACTCATTTTTCTACCAGCTTCTTTCGCTAGGTGGTGCTAATTCCCTTTGGTGAGCTAGACTGTTTTCATAAGATTGGCTTAAAATGATTCTTTGGGAAGAAAGTAAAAAGTGTGCTAACTATTTTAGGATTATATTTGTAATTTCTGTAAGTTCAAGGGAAAATTTAAAGAAAATAAAATATTCTAATGTCTTTAGCTAGGTTAGGACGGCAGGCTGATCCCACTGTGAATGTGTACCTATAAAGACTGTGCCATTACTGTGTCTTGTGCTGGAGTTTATTTGTTAAAACATCAGTTTTTGGAGCATAAACTTTGAATTACACATTTAAGTAATTACTTATTACATTTAAAAACAACCCTAAATTTGTATATATTTGTTTGTCGTATATATTATTTATAACTGCTGCTATCACCATTTAAGCGTGAACTCGTTTTTAATTCTTCTGTTAAATAGTTTAACATACTCCCTTACAAATGCATAAGTAGTAATCAGAATAAAGAAAATGGGTTCTAATTAGTATATCTGTGTTAGTGTAAGATACATACTATCTGATACCTGTATTACATAGGTTTTCATGTGACAAGTAGGCATAGCTTATAAATTAAATGCATTATAAGTTAATTCTATTTGTAATTGTATAGTACGCTAGCATTAACTTTATTAGAATCATTACCATGTCTTGGTATGCTGTATAGAGGCAAAGTATGGAAATTGGAGTCTTAAGTTCAAGTGTTACCCTGGCTCATTAATTTAGTATTTTGGGCAAGTCCATTTGATCATTTAATCACTCACTCCACAAATAATTAAGTATTTTTATTCAACAGCCCAGTTAATGTCTAAACCTCCCACTCACAGTGGGGAATAAAGACAAAGAGCTAATTACAACAAAGTGTGACAGACACTGTGATGAGGAGGAGCCACGGGCACACAGAAAACAAGCTTGAACCCGCGCCGGGGTGGGGTCGTGCTTCTCCTTTGCAGTGTTCAGCGCGTTTGTGATTAAGTGGTCAGCTGTGTAGTTCTTCGTTTATGTCTCTCCCCAGCCGGATGCTAAGCCATGTGAGTGCAAGGACTGTCTGTCCTGCTCACTGCAGGATCCCCGCACCTTGTGAGGTCCTTTGTTGCTAGATGAACTCGCAAATATTTGCTGAAAAAAATGAAAGCTAGGCACGGCTTACAGAGGAAGTGCTGTTTGAGTAGAGACTTAAAGGATAAATAGTAGCTAGGCAGGCAAAGCAAGGGGGTTGTCAGGGAGAAATGTTCCAGGTGCAGAGAGGAGGTCTCTTCCTTGTAGGCCTGGAGGTAAGAAAGACATTGTTCACAGAGCAAAGGAAGTGCTGAACTTCCATCTAACCCTCAATTTCCTCATCTTTCAGGAAGGGCAAAAATAATTAGTTCAGAGTTGTAAAAAATTAAATGAAATTAGAGAGCATGTATTTAAGTGCTTTATAAACTGTGAAATGGCCTGAGGGTAGAAAATTTGGTTCTTGAAGTGAAAAACTAAATTTAGAAAGAGGCTAATTTCTCTAATTTATGTGGAACCTAGGTTTATCACTCTGAATTGCCTCCCTTTTGCTTTAGAAGAAAGATGTCTCTAACTAGTACTCAGTAAGAGGGACAGCTGATACTTTTAAGACTTTTCTCAGACCTTTTCATTTATATTATATTTTCTTGGCAGTGCTCTTATCTAGTAAGGTTTTAAACTTGTTAGCCACTAAACCTTTCAGTAGGAGACACCCGTATGGGTCCGACGACATGTGGAGCGTCAGGTTCACTTCTGAGCATTGTTAATTAACAAGATTGCTGAAGAACTCAAGTTAGTATAGAAGAACGTTGTCAGGTGAAAGATCTAGAAGCTGTGCTCTATGGAGTATGATTGAAGGAAAGAGGAACATTGAGCTTGAAGAAACGTAGAAGTAAGGAGAGTGGGGGAGGTTCCATTTTTGTCCCCATTTGGCTTTCCACTGTAATAGAGCATCCACACCCTTCCACGGCCTCACAGTGACCCGAATGTGCTTCCCTGCCTCTGACTGAGCTCAGTCTGGTGACACTAACTGGCCAAAATAATCTTGTTTTCAATTTTTGGGATCAGCCTGGCCTTCCTCAGCAAGGCCAGTTCCCTGCAGTTCCCTGGCTGGGCTGGGAGGACGTGCTGGTGGCATTTACTGACCTGCTCCTCGCCCACTTCTCACCAAGGATGCCCTTCACTCCTGGGACCGCTCGCACCAGGTCACTCTTCTGCCTCTCCACAGCACTCCTGAAGAGAATCAGAATGTTTACATCTGGGCTTCTGCACTGCAGCTTCTGGGGAAATCATTCATGTTGTAACATGTTTCATTAGTGTACTCTGAAGTTTCCCAATGTGATTCCGGGAATAGGTTTTAGCCAAATTTCCCAGAACCAGACTTTCCTTATACACATACATGTTTGGAAATCTTTATGGTTCTTTTAAGAAATTAATCAATCCTGAGGTTTATTTTAAGAGTTAGATCTATTGGATTTTATCATCTTTTCCATTATTCAAAAGTTCTTCACCAAACATTTACTTGAATATTTCAGTCTTGAGATGACATTACCTGTTTCAGATGGTAGGCTGCTTCTCCCTCTCTCGGGGAACTTTCTTCTTACACCGAGTGGAACAATGATTTGAAATACTGCTGACTTATCATTTCTGGAGGACTGAAGACAGGTGAACATTGTCTTTAAAGTGGGGTTCCTCTGCACTCTTTCTCATCTCAGATGGAAGCACTTCCATCCTTCTTGTTGCTCAGGCCAAAAACCTTGGAGTAATTCCTGATTCTTCTGTTTTTCTTGTAACTCACATCCAATCCAACTGCAAATTTCATCTCCAACTTCCAGTTACGTTTTATATATGCTTTATATATGATGTCAGGAGTAGATGGTTTGAGAGCTGGTTTGGAGCGAACATTTAAAGAAAAAGGTAAACGATGGTGCTGAAATTATTCCAGGGCAGAGGCAAACATGGAAAGGTCTGAGTTAATTTCATAAAGTCAATGAAACAGTAATACAGAGTAATAGAATCCTGGGAGCCCACACTCACTGCTTTCTGCCAGAAGGCGGGTCCCCATTAGGAAATGACACCCCACGTTCCTGTGAGCACTGCCTCAGACCCCGTGCCCCCAGTGGCAGCCCCAGCCAGTGAGTATTGGCATGGTTTGTTACGCAGCGCTTTTTTGACAATAGTTGACCTATATAGACAGTTTAAAATATTTAAAAAATTTTTTCCACATATGGAAAAAGAAGAGTTGACTTGCGCTTCTTCAAAGAGCCTTCCCGGGCTTAACAAGCAGGAGTTGGAGCAGGGTTTCCCAGCCTTGGTGCTGTTGACATTTGGGGTCAGATAATTCTTCATTGATAGTGGTAAGGGGGTGGCTTGTGTGTTACAGGGTGTTCAGCAGCGTCCCTGGCTTCTATCCGCTAGATCCCAGAAGCACCGCACCCCCCAGTTGTGGCGACCAAGAATGTCTGCAGACACTGAGAAGTGCCCTCTGGGGCAAAATCACCCCATGTGAGAATCATTGAGTTAAAAGTCAGGCTTGCCTTTGGTTTGAGAAGGAACTTTACCCCATGACTGTTTTAATGAAGTAAGGCCCTAAACTGGAAGTATTTGAAGTGGACATTGTGGGATCTGCTTTTTCACTGCACTGGGGACTCAGTGAGGCAGCTTCTTAGGGGCCTCCCAGCACTGACTCTCCGCACTGATGGGCTAATTCAAGGAGAGAATTTCATCGTTCTCCAGCATCTCCCAGGGGGACTACAAACATAACATCATATCCTTGGCAGTCTGTTCAGCTGACCGACACCCTTCAGGAGCATTTTCTTAAGTATGAAATGATAGTTCATATCCTTATTCAGTTATATTCAGATGGCTTTCAGGACATCTCCTTTCTGATCTGGTATTAAAGGATAGTCCTACACCTTTCTTATGGCTTTGTAGTGTAAGATGATTTTCAGAATGTCCTTTTTTAATCTTGGAGAGTGTTATTTGATTTGTGATATATGTACATTTATATTACAATAAACTAGGTCCCAGAATTGTCTTACATTTTTTTTTAAAGCAAAAATTTTAAGTTAAATTTCTATTACAGAAAAGGCATTTTCAAAAACATCAGTCCTCTGGCCTGACCCCTACCCAAGCTAGGTCACTGGAGATCTCTCAAGGATCTGGAGAGTTTCTGCCACCAAGAGGGGTGGAGGAGAGTCTCTCCAGAATCTTGACACCCCAGGCCCTTCTCTTATTTGGAAAAGAAATCAGAAGCCCAGTGGTAATCACGTCCTGCCTCTGGGCAGCTGAGTCTGGGCCTTGGCTTTGGGAATTCCTCCTCTGCTGTTGCCATCACCCAGCAGCAGCCCTTGGCTCTCTCTGGTCTGGTTCTAGAGATGCTCTGAGTTGTCAGGGGAAGTCAGGTAGTAACAGTGTCCTTGCTGGCTGGATCCAGTATTAGAATCAGTTGCTATATTAGGCTGTTGTCTTTGCAAGGACAGAAAAGTAGATATCAGGAATGAGGGAGAGAGGGACAAGTGGGAAAAGAGAGATATTTATGAATCTGTGTGCTGGAGTGTTTGGGGTATGTTCAGGAAGGATTAAAGAACCAAATAGCAAGTGTAGCCTCTTAAAGATAACACTGAAACATTTTGCTTAGAAATAGATTAGGCTGAAACATTCTCTACCTAGAGATATTTGACTTAAAAGATTATTAGAAGAGGGAGTCCGTTATCACACTAGACAGCTCCAGTTTCACGAAGATGTACAATACTTGTTAGAACTGTTCACCTTTGTGATTAATATTCCAAAACATTAGGAAGCTCTTCTCACCTGGATTGTAAAAGGATATAATTTTGATATTCTTGGAATTGACTTAGAATCGTTTTTTTTTCTCCCCTACTTTTAAGAATATTCGGATAAAGCAAATTTTAGAGTAGATTCACTGAAGGACTTCTTAGAATTTTTTATTTAGGAACACAAAGTGAGAAAGATTTAGTTATTAAAAGATAGTACCCTAGAGATACTGTTAGCAAATCCTCGTATCTATTAGGAGTTAATTCCATTTGCTAGAGGGAAGTATCAAAATGATATGTATGTAGCTCTAGCTACTTGCAAGTGGCGGAACAGCTTAAAAACCCAGGTCTGAGTTTCTAGCCAATGGCAGAGGGAACAAACTGGGATAAATCCCAGTACTCTAAGTAGCACTTTGTAATAGTAAAGGCTTATGGCCGCAGAAGCCAGCCAGAAACTAGTGCCAGCTGAGTAAATCAGCAGTCAAGTAGGAAGATACAACTGTTTTAATCAACGCCTGAGAGATCCCCTTTAGACACTGTGTTAATGAAACAGTAAACTGAAAAGATGGGCAGAGTTCCACGAGACTGTGCTTTGTACACTGACAGCCCCAGTGCTTGGACCACAGTGGGCACGGAGTAAATCCCCATGAGGATTAATGAAAGAGCAGAGGAAGAAAGTAAATAAATGTAAGAATAATATAATGTCAGAGGGAAAAATAATCTACAAGAGTGAAGAAGAGTGCATTTTAAAACACAGGAAACTGGATTATTGGACAGGTGTGGTCACTGCTTGCTGCTTTGCCTCACTTTCCCACCTGTTAGTACAACTCACTGAAGGTCCTGGCTTATTCATCTTTGAATCTGGGCACATAGTAGTTATCGTTTATTGAAAAGCTAGGGTTTGCAAAGCACTGTTCTTCCCTGCACATTATTCATCCCTGGGATGTGATTCACATTTCAGAAATAAAAGAAACAGAAGCTCAGAGAGGTTAAATCGCTTGCTCAAAGCCACACTGTGTGACTCTAGTTCTTACACGCCTCATCTTCAGACCAGACTCTAGGTGCTCAGTCAGTGTGTATGCAGTGTTTAAAAAAAGAAGAGTAGGTATCAGAATGAATTCACCAAGGAATGGCATTGAGCTTAAATAAAAGTAAGATTTGGATTTGGTGAAATGGGCAGCGTTGGTGATGAGAGATAGAGTATTAAGGCAAAAGGGACAATCAGTTTAAAAAAAGTAAAAACACAAAGACATAGACAGAGTATAAGAGTTCTGGTTTTCTGCCACAGAGGATATATTTAAAGATTAATAAAGGATAGTAATTTGGGTCTAGCTTGCAGAGGGCCTTGGATGCTAACCTGAGATGCTTGGATTTTGCTTTGGAGACAGGATCAATTCATCAAAGATATTTTTTTTAGCAAGAAAGAACCTTGCAAACAGAAATATTGACCTAGAATTTGGAAGAAAGTTCAGGACTAATGATATCTTGAGCATACTTACCTGAAACTCAGAGAGTAATACTTTTTTGGTTGAGAATGAACAGAAGAGTCTGTAAGTAAGAGCATTTTCCAAGTAGCTGAACTGTAGGACTTGATCATAGAAGGATGATTGGCTGGTTTCAGTATTCATGGTAACACATGCAAATACTGCTATCAAACAAAAAATAATGCAGGAGGCTGCAAATAAGAAAAGAGTTTACTTGGGGTCTTAAGAATTACAATTCGGGAGACACAGATTCGGTAACCTCAAAAGAGTGTTCCAAGGAAGAGAAAGAGTCGGGGGCTTATAAAGACAAAAAGCCACGAGGTTGTTAAAAGTTGCCTGATGAGAATTATGATTGACACTGACACGTCAGAAAATATTTGTCACACATTGATTTAGGGTAGGGGCCTGATGAGTGCATAGACTGTCATGAGTTATTTTAAGGCAAGGCTTCGATAAATATCTTGAGTTTCTGGCAGGTATCCTGGATGACTAAATCAGGTCAAAGGTCAGATGCCATCCCGGCTGAGATATGCCTAAGTAGCACTTCCTTCATGGCCTCCTGGCTCCAGTTTTGAGAGCTCCCTTAGCAATACCGACTCGATTTCAATTTTCATTTCACGTAGCTGACAAATAGATGACATGTTTATGGTGTCATTGCTTTCTCTTGGCATTTGATTGACATATGGGCTTTAGAAAAACCTTAGAATGTGAGTGTTTGTGTCTATGTAGTTTACAATTTCTACTCTGGTTTTTCCTGACATAGTACTAACTGATGGGTGTTTTCAAGTCAGCTCATCTCTACACCATCACATAAGCAGGCACCTATCTTTGGGGTAACTTTTCTTTCCAGGGTCATCACTGGGGTTAACGTACATCATTTTAGTTTAGTCTACCATAGTCCTGAAGTTTTTTTTTTTTTTTAAAACATCCCTTTTGTACTTTATTTATGCTATCACTAGATACAATGACTTGCTTTCCTCCATCACAAGTTGTCTTTTTAATAGTTTGCTTTTGGCTTTGTATAACTGAAGTAATGGACATTTTCCCCACAATATGCTTTCCCCCCACTCAACATTATATTCTTGAGATCATTTATATTGTAGATCACATATTATTCCATTGTGTGAATACACTGCAATTTACCCATTCTGGTAATGATGGGCATTTTTTGTTATTATGAACAGTGCTGATCCACATACATACATATATATATCTTCTCATGCAAATAGACGAGGGTTTCTCTAGAGCAGTGGTTCTCAAACTTGATCGTGCATCAGAATCACTTGGAGGGCTGTTTAAAAACAGATTGCTGGGCTTATTTTGTCAGATTCAGGAGGCCTGGAGTGGGTCCCCATTTCTAAAAAGTTGCCAGTGATCTGTTAATTCGAAAACCAACTGCTTCAGTGTACAATCAGCCTTCCATATCCGTGGGTTTAGTATCCACAGATTCAACCAACCATGGATCAAAAATACTAAGGAAAAGATAATCCCAGAAAGTTCCAAAAAACAAAACTTGTATTTGCCTGGCTCCAGCAACTTACTTACATAGAATTTACATTGCATTTATAACTATTTATACATTTACATTATATGAAGTATTATAAGTAACCTTGAGGTGATTTAAAGTATTCAGTGGAGGCTGTGCTAGGTTATATGCAAGTATTATGCCGTTTTATGTAACAGACTTGAGCATCTGCAGATTTTGGTATCTGTGGAGGCTCCTGGAACTAATCCTCCAAGGATACCAAGGAACAGCTGTATGGATCTAGCTGCAGGATTGCTGGAGTGAAATAGAGAATGCAAATATTCACCTTCACTAGGTAATCCTAGATTGCTCGCCTGCCCGCAGTGTGAAAGACAACTGTCAGGCTTGCATTTTTGCCAGGCTATGGGTGTTAATGGTATCTTATTATGTGGCCTGAAAAGGAAATCTGTATGCCTTTTTTTTTTTTTTTAAATATGAGAACTTTCAGAATATGTAAAACGTGCCCATTTTAAGTAAAGAATGTGATCCAGGACACAGGACACACATACACAGAGTATTCCGTAGAGAAACCTGTGTGTGCTGATTCAGTTCAGTTTCAGTCCCTTAAGAAGAATCTTAGATAATTATTGAAATTTCTTACATTTTTTTCTTCCACTGGCCTTAAAAAGAAATCCAAGGAGGAATTCCACTGTAGTGAGAAGACTTGTTTAAATCAAACATGCTCCTTTTAATTGAGAAATGTTTCTCCTAATTAGTGCAGAAGGCTAACTGGGAAAAGCTGATTAGATACCACAGTAGTTTTATTGCATTCCTCAGAGAAACTCCTTGGACGCCAGATCCAAGCTGACTTTTTGGTTCCACAGTTCACATTCTAGATGAGCAGTTACTGCAGAGTTGACCCCGTCATTTAGAAATGTTGCTTTCAAGTTACCATTCAAGCAAATATGCGTCAGGGTCCTGCGTGTCAGGTGGTGGCTGAGCTCTCACCGACGTGTGGAGCACCCAAGAGCCTGCGTCCCAGGACTCGGGGTTCACTGGGGTTTGGCGTCTGTTGTCTGTGTCCCTGGGTGCTGATGGCTGCCTGTCTTTCAGCTTTCATGACGCTGGTGATCATACTGCTGCACGTGTTCTGGGGCATTGTGTTTTTTGATGGCTGTGAGAAGAAAAAGTGGTACTCCCTTCTCGTGGTTTTTCTGACCCACCTGCTGGTGTCAGCCCTGGTGAGTATTGCCGCTGTGCTCAGACTGTGTTTTGGAGCTCAAGTCTGCATATCTAAAGTGGTAGATTCCACTCTAAATGAGATATGTGTTCCTGGGAAAATGAGGAAATTCAAAACAGTCATTGAAGAGAATGAATAAGTTATCAATAGATAAATCACCTAGGTCTTACCATAGAAAGACAACTATTAATTTGTTGGTTGATCTCACACAAGTTTTTTTTTTTTTTTTTTTTTGGTATATGTCTTCTAATGGGTATGGTCAAACCTGAGGTAGTCTTACATTATATTTTGCTTATGTTGTGTAATATGTCTTAGGCAATTTCTGTGTCATTATAAATCCTTATAATATTTAAATTTTAATGACTTTATATCATTACATAAAAATTATATTACAGTTTGCTTAACAAGTGATTGGTCACTTGTTTTTCTACTTTTCGCATTTCATGTATTTTCTAAGCACTATTTAATGTTTTGGTCTGACTTTAATTGTAACTAGTCCTGTATTTACATCAGAACTATCCCTGCCACTGCCTAGTGCAGACCTCTGTCATTTCTCACCTTTCGTATGAAAAGTCTCCTTCTGAGGTGTCCTGCCTCATATTTCCCTCCTCTCCATCCATTTAGAGTTTATATCAGGTTTTCTTATACTGGGTTCTTGTCCTCTGATGCATCTAAAATACAATCTTGTTGCCTTCACTACCTAAAATCTTTTGGTGGTACAGGATACCAAAGTTACCCTTAGTATGAGGTCAACTATATAAAGCCAGATCTTCATGGAAGAAAGACTGGAGAGAGAATGCATTAAAATATTAACAGCATTTATCTCTCGGTAGATTCTTTTATTCTTCATAGTTTTTGGCACGTTCCAAATTTCCTACTACGTGCGCTTTTATAATAAGAAAGGAAGTTACAAGAAAAAGCACATGTCCTTCTTAGGGATCCAGTTGACTACTCATTCATTCGGCAAGTATTGAGTGCCTTCTAAGTTCCAGGCACTGTTCCAGGTGAGCAAGACAATTTGGTGAACAAAACAAAGATCCCTGCTTTTACAATCTAGTGGAGAGAGAAAGGCAATAAGCAATAGACATAATAAATAAAAAACTGTGTAGTATGTTAGAAATTGATAGGTGCTGTGGGAAAACAGGAGAAGTAGAGCAGGTTAAGGGGGATCCAGAGTGTGGGGGCTGGGGATGTTGAGTTTTTGAACTAGGTAGTCAAAGTAGGCTTTATTGTGAGGGTGACATTTGAGCAATGAACTGAAGTAAAGTTGGTCATGTGGCTGTCTGGGGAAAGAGCATCATGGACTAATCAGCCAGTGGCAAATTCCTAAGACTAGAGAACATGCTTGGCATGTTTACGGAAGCAAGGGTGGCCAGAATAGAGTGCGCAGGGGAAGCTAGTAGGAGATACTGTCACACATTTGAAGTTGGAGAGGGCAGTAGAGATTGGGGGTGAGAACCACGTCTAGATAATGCAGGACTTGGGCTTTTAACTCTTCAAGAAATGGGAGTTACTGTAAGGTATCAGCCCTGGTGAGTAGAGGGAAGTGATTTGAATCCTGTTTTAAAGGGATCGCTTTGCCGTGTTCAGAGTAGACTGTAAAAGGGGAAGAGATTACAGTCATCAAGAGAAGGATGGTGACAACTCAGGTGAGACAGCAGTGGAGGTAATGAGAAATGATCAGATTCAGGACTTATTTTTGAAAGAGCCAATGGTTTTTCCTGATGGACTGGATAAGGCATGAGAGAGAAAGAAGAGGAGCCAAGGGTGTCTCCAAAGTTCTTGGCCTGGACAGCTAGACGGATGGACTTGTCATCAGCTGGGATGGGCAGGCCTGTGAGGGAGATCAGGAGTTCTCTCTGGGCACAGTACCTTGCAGGGCCTACTGCGCATCCAAGTGGGGATGTCAGTTAGGCGGCTGGATGAGAAAGTCTGGAGTTAGGGAGAGAAATCCAGGCTAGAAAAGATGATTACAAAGAGTAAGTATAAGCAGACAAGAGAAGAGGCCCGAGGACTAAGCCCTGGGACATTCCAACCTTGAGGCTGGGGAAAGAGGAGGAGACTGTGAAGGAGCAGCTGAGTGAAGTGGGGCGGAAACCAGGAGCCAGGTGTCCTGAAGCCCAGTGCTCCGGGGGGAAAGAGTGGTCAGCTGTAGCAGACGCCGGTGGAATAAACTTCCAGACTTTTTAGACTTTAGCCTATTACTGATCTTACTGGTGAGATCACAAAGGAGCTCCCTTTCCCCACATCGGATGGACATTTTTCTTTTTTCATCTCCGCAGCCTGTAGAAAGAGTTGGCCACCCCTCTTTGAAACATTTCCTCTTCTGACTTGTGCATCAAGCCGTCCTGGTTCCCTCTTCTCTCACTGTTTCCTCTTCTCAGACCTCTTTGCTGACTCTTTTTCAATTAGAGTCAAACCAGTGGGGTGGTGTTGACAGTTTTAATTTGCTCCTTGATGCTAAACAGGATAGTTTATAAATGTCCTCAGAGCTTGGGCTCTACCCCTCTTTTCCCTTCTCTTTCCAGTAGCGCCCTGGGTAATCACACTCATAGCCATGGCTTTAATGCCGTTTATGGACTGTGCTTCCATGCTCGTATCTTACTGCTTACCTGACATCTACTTTTTGAAATCTCACAGGCGTGTTATTCTTAGCATTTCCTCTTTAGACGCAAATCTCGCCCATCACTCCAAGCTTACTCTTTCCCCATGGTGAGATAGCATCACCATTTACCTAAGGCCAGAAACATGGAAGTCATTCTTGACCTTCCCTTTCTCCACATTCCATCCATCAGCAAGTCCTCTCAGTTCACATCATCCACTCTCTCCACCTCTCCCACCACCACCCTGGTCTAAGTCACCATCCTGTACTCTCCTGTTCGAGTGCAAAATCATCCTAACTAGCCTCTCTGCTTTCACCAGATCCTCCTTTAATCCATTCTCTGCAGTTTTAAAAATCTAAAATCATTCAGCTCCCTGACCTAAAACAGCCTTCTGTGACCTTCCATTGCACTGGGGATAAAACCCACTCTCCCTGCCAACGTGCTACTAGTCCCAACGTGCTGGCCCCTGCCTTCCTCTCTTGTCTCATCTCTGGTGCTTCCTCTCCATCTAGATACATTGTTAATATGGACGCTCAGGCTCTCAGCTGCACTGAACTCCTTGCCCACCATTGGTTCTCTCCCTCAGTCTATACAGGCTGGCTCACTCCTCCTGCATGTCTCAGTTTCAGTGAACTTTCCTTGACCACCCTAAGTGGATCATGTTGTTCTTACCTATGCTGGCACCATCTCAGTTACAGTTATTCTGTCCTAGCATTCATCACAATTTGTAACTATTTATTTGTTGCTTCATTCACTACCTGTCTCCCTTACTAGCGTGTAAGCTCCTTTAGCACGTTGATCAGCTCTGCGGATCAGGTGTCCCTGGGGAAACCCAACTGTCACCCAGATTTGGATGACATGACGATCAGCGCATTAGGATAGGCACTGTGGTCTGCACTGGTACCTCTTGGCATCTCGCCAGTGTTTTTTAAATGAACTTTTGGAACCCACAGCAATTGAAAAAGGGATGCCCTTTCCTCACGCTCCCTTGAATACTAAGGATTTATACTGAAGTATCTTGTCTCACTTGTTTTACAAATTCTAAGAGCCAGTTAACAGAGAAATGCTATAAACTGGGCCCAGGTTATGTAGCATGTGTCTTCTGTTGGGTATTTCATTAGGTCTGGCTTTTGATTACCTTCTAGAGTTGCCATTTGAACATAGCAAAGCAGAGATCTCCGGGCTAGTGTCTGTTGACGAGGTTAGTCGTCTGTCTGTGGGTCCTGGTGCTCTTCAACACATGTTTCGTGAAGCACACCTCAGCTATTGAAAGTGTTTCCTATTTTCCCTAATCTTTAGTTATTCCACATGTTTAATAAGCTTGCTGTTACTACTCGAGCTGACTTACTTTCCCTCTGCAGACCTTCATAAGTCCACATCATGGCTTAAACCTGGTGTCAGCGTACATCATCATGGTGCTCACGGGCACTTGGGCGTTCTTTGTTTCTGGAGGCAGCTGCCGAAGCCTGAAGCTCTGCTTGCTTTGCCAGGACAAGGACTTCCTCCTTTTCAACCAGCGCTCCAGATAACCTCCGAGGACCAGCCCTTCACAAACAGTAAGCTGCGTCTTTAGAGGAAGCACAACTGTGCCTTTTTCTAAAAATCCCTTTTCCTGGTGAAATTTAGAAAAGACAAATACGATGTGGCTTTCATGCAGTGGCTTTCTGAAAGGGATGCACGAGTGGTGTGCAGCTGGCTGAATTTAAGAATCACCTGGGGAGACGGAAGGTAAACTGATTTCTGGGCTCCACCCTCCAGATTTAATTGTCTGGACATATGGTAATTTTTTTAAAGCTTCTTAGATGACTCCGATGTGCAGCCAAGTTGAGAACCATCGGTGTCCAAATAGGAACTTCCTGAGAATACCATAAGTAAGAAAGAACGGTATGTTTAGCCGTCTCCTCACTCAGCTTGTGTTGAGCAAGTAAATATTTGAATGTCAAATCCTAGTTAGCGTTTGTCTTTTTCAGTTCTGAAGTCTCCCGATGCTAAAGGGCTGTCATCTCTGTGAGCTGTTCTCACGTACTCCGCCAGTGCTGTGTTTTATGAGAGCACGGCGGGCTGTGCTTCTAACTACAGTAATAAGTTGCACTGACTTACTGTGGTATTTCAGCCAAAGTCAGCTACTGCTTATTAAACTACATTTTTCTGTAGTTTTTCCATTCTTGATTTTGCTTTTTGGAGGCATTACATTGTTTTTGAGCATAGATTTGAGCATAAACAATTATTTCCTGACTTCCTGGGAAGATATTATAAAACCAAGAATTTTTGTGCATCTTCTGTTAGTCTTTCCTGGGTTTAAAGCTTCTCATGGGCTCTGCCCCAAGGCGGTGTTTACCAGCTGAGTTCCAGCTGCCAGACCAGTTGGGCTGAAGCCCGTTGTTCTATCGCTGAGCGGCTCTGCAGGTTGCTGAGTGGTGCGCCCTGGGACCGGCTTCACTGGAGCCGGCACAAGTTTACTAAAAGCAGGAGGAAAACGAGCCAGGGTGGGGTTGACACTTCCAGTTAGCTCCTGGAATACTAACTAGCACTTCCCCCCAAAATGGTATAATGGAAAATTGGAAATGTGTCTTAAATTGCCAAATTCATGCTTTTACATAATCCGTATAATCTTTAGACGTAGTAAATGTCTCTGGGTTTTGGCCATAGCATTCCCTCTACAGGAGTATCTAAGGTGTTTGTTCAGCTTCCGATCAACCCTTTTGGTTCCCTTCATAAAGAATTGTGCCTTTACTGACTAGAAATTGTTCTCAGTTGGTGGTTTAGTTAGTGGTTTTTAGGGAGCTGGTGGTGTGAAATGGAAATTGCCTACACATTAAAGTGAGAACCTCAGTGAATCCCATATGTACAGCAGAACAGCCAAAAGAAACAGAAGCAGCGGTGAGGGGGCTCACCAGTGGCTGGACAGATGGAAGCGTTTGACAGGACTGTGGTGGGAAGCGTAATGGGCACGTTGCAAATGGAAACGCGGCCAGTCTTTTGGGCTAGCCACATGTCATTCCAGGGACCAGAACCTTCCATGTGAACTAGACCTTTATGAATGAAATCCCCTCTCATGTTTAAATTATTAGAATTTTTCAATTTAGGGGTTTAAGAAGGGTTTCTAGCAAGGCTGTAACAGTCCCATAAGCAAGGCTGTAAACAGCTCCATAAACAATTATAGTTACTCCCCTAAAGTTTACTTTAGCACTAACAGTAATGCTTCCATTGGGGTCTGCGATTTTCCACCTTTATACAAGATTTTCTTTAGACTAGATGAGTCATAGGTAGAGTCAAGGACATAGCAACTGAATAGTGAAATTGTGCAGAGTTGAGGGGGACAAGATACCCATTGAACTGGTCCTTGTTCCTTTTGGAGCATGGTGTTCTTTGATGCACAGGATAAGAAAAGTAGAGTTGGTTATTACTGTTGACTTACACATCTCTTAAATGGATAGTCTCATGAAATAGCTGCTGATCTGTACAGTGTAGAAAAATCTGAGAATATTAATATTACTCATACTTGAGCTCAGAGGATGTCCTTGGAGCATTAGTTTAATATTAAGTAAAGAACCCGGGATATTGTGAAATCTCATTTATAAAAACATCTCGGGCAAGAAGAAAACTTTCTTGGATGGTGAGACTGTTATCTGAGTTCAGGAAATTATTTAATAATCCTTGACTACCCAGAAATAAAGGAGCTTTGTATCCTTACTTGTGAGCATTGCCGTAGTCAGCTTAAGCACTATTGTTGCCAGTAGCCTTGCTTTGCCTGGTGCCAAGGAAGCCCAGCAGGAGGATAGTCTTCCTCTGTCGCTGTGTATATATTGAGATGTGCTTTTTTTTTTAATTTTTATTTTTTGCATTTGTTATCTATAATGAGCTTTCTGAGCCGTGATAGCATTTGGAGGGGAGGCGGTGGTGGTAATCTTGTGTGTTCTCCACAAAGGGCCTTCTCAGTTTGGAGGGAATATGGCTGTATTCCAAATTAACCCTGGAATGTGGAGATTGTTGCAGCACTTGACTATCTTGCCATGTGAATAATAGAGACTGATTTTGGCTCTCTAATAAACTTGTATTTATTTTTGACTCATTTGAGTTGGTAGTTGTAACTGGAGTTCTGTTACCTGGATCCTGGCCTACCTGACTGGCAGCTTTGTAGTAACAGCCTCTGAGCATCTTAGTGAAAGCACGACTGAAAGGAATAAATGGTATCTGTAGACTGAACAGAAAGTGACTTTTGTTCCCAATGTTAATATTTTTCTTCTCCAGCACATTCAGTGTTTGCTGAGAGTGACAGCTAACACATCAAAAATGCTAGGCGACCTTATCCGTAGAGTTGGTGCAGCATAAGCAGTCGTGGCAGAAGCGCCCTCCTACCTGGTACTCTCGCCTCAAACTAGCCCCGAGCCAGGGACTGGTGGTCAGAGTGGGCCTGAGGGCTCCAGGGACACCAGGCTGGCAGCCCGCCTTGGGCTTCGGCAGCCTGCTTCCTGGCAAGAGCTCCTTGTGAGTGCTAGCTTTTTGTTGGCTGCATCCTGGGCCCCAGCATTCCTAACTCCAGGTAGACAAAGTAGATGTCACAACAAAATGATTTTAAAGTTCTTTGCTTAGGCACTTTGTTTATGATTGCAATGTTTACATTTCTCATTTAATGAAAGGCTTTACTTCATTCCATTAAATTTTAGTGTTCAGAGGCATGGGCACTGTCTCTCTGCACCGTATGAATCATTTTATTTGAGTTACACTGTTATGTCTTATATGTTTGCAATGTCAGACTTTGCATTCAATACTCAATGCAATAGACTCTTTCCAGACCTGTGTTTTTCAGCGAACAATAAAAAGATTGTTTGTCACTACTTGTTTCTCATGTTTCCTCTTGTTTGGAATAGCGTATCCTTCAGTATCCTTCTCCGGGTTTGTGTTAACTGTGTTAATTGGGTGAAATATCTTCAGGAACCAAGGACTCTTTGGTCCAACTGGTAAGGTAACGGAAAAAGTGCACGCTCCTCAGGTAACAGCCCAGATTCATATACATTTTCTTTGGTGCCTCCTCACTGACATTGTGGCTCCAGTTTAATTGTGAACTGTTTGGTATTTAGTTGGAACAGGAATTTCTCGGTGACCAGCCTCAACACATGGAAACCTCCAATGGAAAGAACTGCAAATTTTATCTTCATCTCATTGAAAACGCTGAATAGAAGGAACCACTCAACTGGCGTATGGTCTCAGCCTCAGCAAAAGAATTGGGGACTTGACACATTCTAAGGTGACGACGGTAGATTATGAGCCCTGAGCAGGTGCTGGCTTTAAGGTCCAGTAATTTGTAGGTGGCACTTGTAGCTTGTGTGGGTCACTGTAAATTCTGCTTCTACCTAATAGTAAAACTGTACATACTTTCAGTGCTTGAGCAAAATCAGAGGTGGGGTCTACAGTGTTTAATCAGGGCTTATCATGCGCAGAACATTGTGTTAGATATTGAATGAATGGAAAAGAACCAGATGGTAGAGATCTTTGTTCCCAGGGAATATATAATCTAACTGCTGAGATTAAAACATACAAATATTACTTTAAGGCAACTACAAAATACACTACAAATTATGATATAATATAAATAGTGCGAATACGTAAGGTGATACTTACAAAGTTTTAGGAGTGGATGAAGGGCACCAGGGTAACGGATGTACATCAAAAGGCGGGGACTGAGGACGGCTCGCTGGGGCACTCCAGTTGACAGGTTGGAAAGGGCAGGGAGAGTCGTCACCGAGGAAAGGAGGAAAACCAGGAGGATGAGAGCCAAGAGGAAGCATGTCAAATGCTGCTGAGCAGTGAGGAAGGTGGGGAGTAAGAATTGGTCGTTACATGTGGGGAGGTGGAATTTTCTGGTGACCTTGAGAAGAGCAGTTTCACTGTATGGGTAAACACCTAAATGGAGTAGATTGTAGAGACCGGGAGATAAGGAAGTAGGCGCAGCATATGGCGTATAGATAGCCATGTAATTTTAGTTGGGGAACGGGATGATAGCCTGAGGAGGATGTAGGGGCAAGAGAGGGCATTTCCTCCCTTCCCCTCCTCTCCCCTTTTGTATTGCTTTTTCCCCTATAATGTATAATATATTATAATATATCATATGATACTGTAACAGCATGTTTATATGAAGAGGGGATGATTCAGTGGAAAGGGAGAAGCTGATGCTGCAGGAGAGGGGATAGTTGCCAAAGCAAAGGCCCTGAGAGGGAATAGAGTGGAAAGTTTTTAGTTTTAAATGCTCATAGATAAAGCTAAAATGTTTAAAAACAAGCGCTTAAGCTTCTACCTAAGAAACTACAAAAAGAGGAGCAAACTGAAGCTAAAATAAGCAGAAGAAAGGAAGTAATGAAGAAAACAGCAGAAATCAAATAGAAGGCAGAAATGGAGAAATCAATAAAACAAAAATCTGGTTCTTAGAGAAAATCAATGGAATTGATAAAGCTCTGGCCAGATTGATAAGGAAAAAAAAGGAAGAGGGCACAAATTATGAATATCAGGAATAAGAGGAGACATGACTACAGACTCTACATTAATAAATAAAAAGGGAATGTTATGGACAACTTAATGCCAGTAAATTACAAACTTGGACAAAATAGATTCCTTTAAAAAAAAAAAGGGCCTCACTCAAGAAGAAATCGAAAATCTGAATATCCCTGTAGTTCTTCAGACTGTGTTCTTTCTTGCCTCTTAAACATGCCTTGCAATGATTTATTGAAAGCTGGGCATCATGTAGTGGGTAATGGGAAGTGAAGTAAATAGGCCTTTGGTGGAAGTTTTGTGTTAGTCTGGGCCAGAACTGGGCTATATTTAATGTTTGCTGCAGCTCTCAGTACCAGAGCTTTCAGAGTCCCTTAGTGCCCTTGTTTTTGTCTCTCCTCTTGACTTTGGGCTTCCCCACATGCTTCTCCTCAAAGTGAGTCTACGTCTTGCAGCTCTTTAAGCTGAAGTCACTGTTCTTACGTTGGAGCCCTGTTGGTGTGGCAGTAGAGGGGATGTAACCTGTAATCTTAATAGTAAATTTCAGTTTTTTGGTGGAACTACGTCCCTCACCAAGTCTCTCTTAGCTCTTTTCCTCCCCTTAGGGGAGACAGGCAGGCTAAAGGGGGATGGAGTGGGAGAGATGCCCTTCTCCCAGGGGAAGTAAGGCTGTTCCAAGGGCCTTGCTGTCTTTTTTGCTGGAGACAAAAGGCCTTTATTATGGAGAACACTCCGTGCATATTTGTCAATGATTAGCCTAACCCTTTCCCTGCCAGGGCTATGGAAGGCTCTCCACTCTAAGAATCTGGTGGGGTCCTGGAGATAAAATCCCCAAAATTGTGGGGCTCCTAAGACTGTATGCTAGTCTTAGGAATTTCTCACTTTTATGCTATTCCATCCTCAGACTCTAGCAATTTGTCAAAATCAGCATTTAAGTGTCCCTGCCAGCTTATGGCTCCAACAGCTTCTGCTCTAGCTAAGCACACCCAGCTGTGACTCTCTGGATTCACCTGTCTCTCCAGATTTCAGGATGACGGCTTGTCCTGAGACCTCAGTTCTCTGATGGGGTCAAGAAAAGCGATTTTCAGTTTGTTTAATGTTTTCTTATTGTAAGTGTGGGAGTGCCAGCTTTCAAGCTCTTTACATGTTGGAGCTAACCAGAAGTCCCCTATATCTATTAAGGACATTGAATTTTGTAGTTTACATAAAGAAATTCCTAGAAGGCTTCAATGAAGAATTTTACCAAACATTAAAAAGAGAGAGAGAGCTGTTATAAGACTGTAGTAATCAAAACAGTGTAGTGTTGGCATGAAAACAGACACATAAAACCATCAAATGTCTAGAAGAAAACGTAGGCAGGACTCTTTGACATCGGTCTTAGTAATATTGTTTTTGGTATGTCTCAGGGGAAACAAAAGCAAAAATAAATGGAGCTGTGTCAAACTAAAAAGCTTTTGCACAGTGATGGAAACTGTCAACAACACAAAAAGGCCACCTGTTGAATGGTGGAAGATATTTGCAAGCAATATATCTGATAAGAGGTTAACACCCAAAATATACAAAGAATGCATAAAACTCAACATCAAAGAAAAAAACATCCCAAATAAAAACTGGGCCAAGGATCTGAATAGACATTTTTCCAAGGAAGACAGGCAGATGGCCAACAGGCACATGAAAAAGATGCTGAGTATCACTAATCATCAGGGAAGTGCAAATCAAAACCACGAGATACCACCTCACACCTGCCAGAATGGCTGCCGTCAAAAGGATCGCAAATAACAAGTGTTGGCAGGGTTGCGGAGAAAAGAAATCCTTATACACTGTTGGTGGGAATGTAAATTGGTGCAGCCACTGTGGAAAATAGTACGGAGATACC
Organism: Camelus ferus; assembly: GCF_009834535.1. Classification (NCBI taxonomy): domain Eukaryota; kingdom Metazoa; phylum Chordata; class Mammalia; order Artiodactyla; family Camelidae; genus Camelus; species Camelus ferus. The sequence goes on along the minus strand of NC_045701.1, from coordinate 5,037,414 downwards.
TCAAAAAGTTAAAAATAGAAATGTGAAATAAGTCCTGGGTATTATCCAAAGAGAACAAAAACACTGATTAGAAAAGATACGTGCACCCCTATGTTCATTGCAGCATTACTTACAATAGCCAAGATGTGGAAGCAACCCAAGTGCCTATCAACAGATGACTGGATAAAGAAGGTATGCTGTATATATGCCATGGAGTATTACTCAGCCATAAAAAAGAATGAAATCTTGCCATTTGTAACAACATGGATGGACCTAGAGGTTATTATACTATGTGAAATAAGTCAGTAGAGAAAGTCAAATACTGTGTGATTTCGCTTATATATGTGGAATCTGAAAAACAGATGAGCAAACATAACGAAACAAAATGGAGTTATAGATGCTGAGAACAAACAGGTGGTAACCAGAGGAGAGGAGGGTGGGGAAAAGAAAGAAATAGGTGAGGGGGATTAAGAGGTACAAACTTCCTGTTGCAAAATAAGTGCCATGGGTATGAAATGCACAGTTTGGGGAATATAGTCAGTAACTATGTAATATCTTTGGATGGTGACACATTGTAACTAGCTTTATCATGGTGATCATTTTGAAATGTATAGGAATACTAAATCACTATGTGTTGTAGGTCAGTTACACTTCAAAAACAAACATACATACAAACTCAGAAAGAGATCAGATTTATGGCTACCATTGGTAGGGAGTGGGAGAAGGGGGAATTAGGTGAAAGCCATCAAAAGGTACAACGAACTTCCAGTTATAAGATGAATGAGTACTAGGGATGAATATAATTAATGAATGAATATAATTAACATGAATATAATTAACACTGCTCTGTGTTCTATATGAAAGTTGGTAAGAGAGTAAATCCTAAATTCTCATCTCACACACACACAAACTTTTTTTCTATTTGATTATGTATCTATATGAGATGATGCTTGTTCACTAAACTTACTGTGATAATCATTTCATGATGCATGTAAGTCAAATCATACTCTGCACCTTAAATTTATATAATGCCATATGTCAGTTATATCTCAACGCAATGAAAAAAAATTGTTGAGAATATGGTGGAAACAGCATTTTGTGAGAAAACAAATCAGTACAATTCTTTTGGGTGGTAATTTAACAAAATCTATTATATCTATAAAATTTTGAGATGGGCTTTTTTTTTTTTTTTTTTTTTTTGTGAGATGGGCATTTTTCAAACCAGCAGTTCCTTTTCCAGGAAATAATCCTATAGAAGTACATCCAGCTACCTGAGGATCTTGTAATTGTCTTGTAACCATAAGGAATTTGCAATAAATGTCTGTCAGAGCTTTACCTCAAATTACAGAGCACTTGACAGCCATTAGAAAGAAAGAGGATATTTAGAATATACTGGAAAACAAAAGCGAGGTATAGACCATTCTTCCATTTAATGATTTTTCTTTTGCCAGATGTTGTGCTAGGTACCAAGGATGCAATAGTGAAAGTAGGTGGGATCCATTTTATTAAAAATTTTAAAATGAATGTTAAAATATGCACAAGCATATGTAAAGTCTGGAAAGATTAAATTAAATTATTAGCTCTGACTATTTTGGGAGTTAGGATTCTGGGGGGCTTTGACTTTTTCCATAGTTAAATATTTGTATGTTTTTAAGTGAGCATATGTTATTTATGTAATCAGACAAGACCATAATCTAAGCACTTCCATGATTTCTTTTTGTTTTGATTAGAAGGTGTGTATCATGCAAGGTCTTTCACACTCTGATCCCAACCATTTTCCTGCCCCCTACCTGTCCCTGTCCTCCCCTCCCACACATTCTCAAACACATCCCTGAGGGAGGCCTCTCTCTACTTACCCAGCTGCAACCAGAAAACAGCTTAGTCCCCCTTCAAGGTCCTGCTCAAGTGTCACCCTTTGTGAAGTCTTTCCTGACTAGACTCAAAAAAGCAAGTGGCTTTCTCCACCGTGATTCCTTAACACTTACTTTTTTTAAATCAAGGAATAATTTACATACAGTAAGATGCACAAGTCTGAAGCGTACAGTTGGATGAGTTTTGACAAAAGTGTATGCCTGTAACACCACCACCCCAGTCAAACTCTGGAACGTTTCCTGTCCCCACGTGGTTCCCTCATGTTCCTTTCTAGCCACCCTGTCCCCTTCCACAGAGGCAACCACTGGCTCCAACGCCATCGCTGTAGGTTGGTTTCACTTGTCTTAAACTTCATATAAATGGCATAACACAGAATGTACTCTTATGTCTGACTTCTTTCCTCAACATAATTTACTGAGTTTCATCCATGTCTTGGGATATGTCAATAATCTGCAACTTTTCCTGAATGGTATTCCATCTTATGGATACACAGTTTGTTTAGCCATTCTTCTGTTGATAGACACATGGCATCTTTTCTTACTACTCTTCTTTATATGATGATCCGTGATTTCTGTTTGTCTCCTCAAATGAGATGGTGACACCAGTTATTATTGAGTATCGGTACTCTATCTAAATCATGATTGAATCACTGTCACTTTATCTGTGCTTAGCAGACAGTCATTGCTCATTAAATCTCTGCTTTTGAATAAGGAGGGATGAGAAAGTCAGCTGGAAATTACTTTGAATGATAGGAGAGAAGTGAAGTAAAGAAAAAGACCATTTCCTTTACTTACAGCACTTCTGACACCACCTGTGTGGGTTTTTCCACACCAAGCAATTCTCCAGTTCTTGGTGGACACCAGCTGCGTGTTCTACAGTTTAACTCAATTCTGCCATCAACTGCCAGAGTTAAATTGTAGAACAACCCCATAAGACTGCCCCAACTTTAGACACCAGTTGCAAGTCCCAGGTTGTCATCTATACCACTGACTATAAATTGTAGGTTCCCATGACTGCTTCCTCAGGTCTAATAATTTGCTAGAACAGCTCACAAAACTCAGGGAAACATTTACTTACAATTACCAATTTATTATAAAGATATTACAAATGATACAGATGACCAGCCAGATAAAGAGGTACATAGGTCCAGGTATAGAGAGGGCACAGAGCTTCCGTGCCCTCTGGGTGCACCACCGTCCCAGCACCTCCATGTGTTGTAAGCACTTTGAACCCCATTGCTCATGGTTTTTGTGGAGGTTCCATTAAGTAGGTGTGCTTGATCAAATCATTCACCATTGGTGATTGAGCTCAATTCCCAGCCCCTCTCCCCTCCCTGGAGTCTGGGGGTGGGGCTGAGTTCCAGCCCTCTGGTCACACGGTTGGTTCCTCTGGCAGCCAGCCCCCATCTTCCAAGCTTCATCACCTCCTTAGCATAAACTTAGGTGTGGCTTGGAGGGGCTTATTGTGAATGACACGTAGGAGCTTCTGGCCAGGAAACAAGGATAAAGACCAAGTACGTGTTTCTTACTAAACCCTAATATCACAGGAGATTAATCACATTTCACCCAGAAGTTAAGAGGGAACGATGAACTCCTGACCATGCTTGTTCTCCATGGAAAGGATGTTCCATATTCAGGAAAACTCTTCAGATGGTTATGTTTGGAAGGAGAGAAACGAAGATGCATGAGATCTGTCGCTGGACATCTAGGTAGCTTGGGAAGCTAATCTGAGCCGATGACCTAACTGGTAACATTACCCGCCTCACCAGCAGGGTCTTTGCTGCTTTCAGAGACGCTGGTCAACTCTGTTGTCACTGACCCAGCGTTGCTGTAGAGGTCCCAGTGTGCCCTTGATCCCGTAGGCCCTGTGTTTGTTGTCTTCATTGCAGGTAATTAAAAGTTAATATTTGAAACGAATAAACTCAAGCAGAAATAATGACTTTGACTTACCGTGTGGCGAGGTCACGGCCTGCCACGTGAGTGGAGATCACACTCCTTCCCGGGCTCCCCCCACAGGGCGGGCCCCAGGGGAGTGTGCCAGGCCCGGCCAGCCTTCTCCGAGGTGGAGCAAGGGACAAGCTCTGGATGGAAGTGCCTGGATGGAAGTGCCAGCATGGGGCAGGGTGTCATCTGGCTGTGCAGAGTGCTTTCTTCTTTTATGGTTTTATTGAGGTATAATTAATGTAACATAAAATCTGAGCAGTTTTGATATATGTAGAGAAATCATCCCACAGTCAAGACACCGTACGTGTCTGTCACCTCAGCCATTTTTCGTACCCCTTGGTAATGCCCTCATCCCTCACCTCATCCCCAGGCAACCACCACTGTGCTGTCACTCGAGTTTGGTTTGCAGTTTTTAGAATTTTATACAGCTGGAATTGATATATGTGTTTATTTATATTTGTGTGTATTTATTCCTTCTCTTTAGTTCAGTTTTAGCGCAAAAGACAAAGTTTAGTCAACGTGTCCTTGGGAATTTGAACTGGAGGTGAGGGTAACTCACACCCCAGGAGTTAAGCTGACCCCTTTGCGGGCTGGCAGGTGGCAGACCTTGGCCAGGCTTTTTCTGAGCGCAGGCCAGAGTGTCATGTTACCAAGCAGACTGGAGGCAGGAGTTTGTTGTTGACAATCCAGAAATTGTTGGCACTAGTGCCATTAGTGCCTTTCTCCTGTGGGGTTTTATGAGGTTGTGGTGTGACTCGGATAAGTGTGGTAAATTCTGTTACAAGAAGGCATTTCCTTGTCACTGCACCGTGAAGGGTGGACCCTGCTCCGTCACTGAAGAGCCTGGTGCCGCAGGAGCCGGTGGCCTTGGCTCAGACCAGTGCCAGAGCCCTTGTTTCCTTTTCCACTTGCAAGGTGGGGCAGTGCTCCATCTTCCCCGGGGCTGTTGGATAAGGGCGTGAAGCTGCATTGAAACAGTCAGGGGCGTACAGGTGGGAGGCATCACTGAATCCCTGGTTGGCCTGTGGCCAAAATGATATTCTGACCTGCAGTAATTTTTTTATAGTGCACAGTTCCGTACCAAAAAGCACTTTGGCCCATATTTCTGCCCAGTCATTCTAAAGTGAAAGGGCACGGGTGGGGCACAGGGAGCCTCCTCTGCGACATTGTCCCAGCCTCACACCTTCTCAGTGACACCCTGTGACAGTGGCCATGGGGGACCAGGCGTGCTGCCTGCCAAGTCCAATGTGGACATCGGTGGTGACATCAAAATCATACCCATCGCCCAGATGGCACCTCTGCTGGCCTGCAGGCGGCCCTGGGGGGGGGTCTCGTTTCCTGTTGTAAGTGGATCTCAAGCTTCTCCACCCTGAAGGAAGGTGACTCCTGTCATGAGGGAAGGGGCACAGCTAACAATTCAAGAGAATCTGGTGTCAGGCGTCCGCCCCCTTTGGGATGGCTGGCTCCAGAAGAGGGGAGTCACCTTGTCTGGTGTGGAAATGTTGTGATTCCAAGGAGTTCAGGAGGGAGTATTGGGCCGGGTGGGGAGAAAAGAGGGCAGATGGAAAATCAGGCAGAGGCAAAGCTCCTTGCAGCTCTTCCCCTCGCTCCCTCCAGGGTCCCCAGCCCTCCCCGCCCTGGCCATGCCCCTTGGCCATGCCCTGGGGTCCAGGTGCTCAGTAGTGACCTGGCCTAGGGCATGGTTTTCCGTCTGCCCTCTTTTCTCCCGTCCTCCACATCAACCTCCCCGGATTCCCCCATCCTCTGTGTCCTGTCCCCCATCCTCATTTCCCAAAGCTTGCTTCCAGTTTATTTTTGTGTGAAAGTCCTAGGTTTCACCTCACCTCCAAGAAATCACTGTGACGTGAAAAACATTTTATTTATAATTTCTCGTATTTACAGTGTATGTCTTCATTATAATCATTCTTACAATAAATACAGAAGTGCTAAACAGACCATCATCACAGTGGCCTATGGTCCACCCAAGGCACAGGGACTGAAGGTGCTGTGATTTCCGTGTTTCCCAAGGGCCAGTCAGGAAGCCTCAGAGTTGAGTGCAGGGGAGAAGACTTTAAGATGGAACTTAAATGGGATTAATATTCAATGTGGCAAAATCCTAGAATGTCCATTACAGAAACAGGTAGAGGTTTTTACTGGGGTTATTTTATTGCTGTTTTGTTTTGTTTTTTTGTTTGTGTGTGTGTTTTTTCATCCAGTTGCTGGGGATTCAACCCAGAACCTTGTGCATGCCAAGCACATGCTCTACCACTGAGCTATACCCTCCCTCCCCTCTGGTTTTTATTGTTTTTATTAGTTGATACTAAAGAAACGGAGACGAGACTGATGAGCTCCTGTTAGTGAGAGGCAGAGAAGCCAGGGCCTTCCCTGAGTCCCTGCCAAGGCCCGGCCTCGTTTCTGTTACCCTCACCTGCCGTGCAGCCAGCACAGCGCCTGGGACCCCAGGGTGGGTGTGAGGCAGGGGGGCTTCAGCACCACCGCACTGGTTTCCTTGACTGGCAGCTGGTGTCGTAGGAGTGAGTGACACCCTGAGGAAAGGTTTCCCAGTTCCAGAGCGGGACCCGCAGGAGTCCCCTACGGGTTAGCAGGGCAGTGGACAGTGTTGATTTCAGAACCTTCTGCCTCCCCAGTTTGTTTGGTCTCAGCCAAGAGGGCCAAGAGCCTGGGCTGCACGGAGGGGGAAGAGGGCAGGGGAAGTGTCACTGTCCCACTGGCCCAGTAGCTGTCCCTTTTTATGAACAGCCATTGTGCCAGGTACAGTGGTCTCTCTGCTCACAGAATTTGCCCACAAAAGCTGTAGAGGGCTGTTTGAAAGGCAGCCCCATGGCTCTGGAGTGGTTTAGGTTGGTTTCTGACTGGCAGCTTTGGGCTGAGGCCAAGGAGGCATCATCTCCCGCACGCTGCTCCGTCCCGAGGGTGGTCCCTGCTGTCACCTGACCAGCATCAGGCTAGAGTGCGAATGGTAACGCCGGGAGGCCACCGCAGGCTGCAGGCCATCAGCGGCCTCATGCACCCACACATCTGAGTCCCCATGGGGTCACCTGCAACTCTGTCTAGCAGACAAGCTGCAAAGACACAGGGCTTGCTGTCACTACAGAAAGTAGAGAAGGGGGAAGACTTCTCAGAGTCGGAGGGAGGAGTAGAGGGGGAAAAGATGTTCTAAAGAAACCTATGCTTCAAGAGGACATTCTGTGTCATCAGGATGAGAGTGGGGATCAGAAGTTTCTCTGAACCACGAGGTGCCAGGCGGGAGAGGTTGATGGCGGGGCCCCTCAGCCGAGGAACAGACGGATCTCCACAGGGCTCACACATCGATGGGAGGAGGACGAAGGAGTGAAGTCTTCTCAGAAACTGCCTTTGTGACGTGGGGGGAAGACCAGGAAGCATCCTTGAAACATTCCACTCTCTCTGGTCCCTAAATACCATGGTGCCAGCCCCTGCACAGATAACTTCCTGCTTTTACAGCTTGAAAATATATTTTAACTCAGCCACGACTTGACATCCTCCAGGTCAGAGAAGTAGGTAAGCCCCAGTTTCGGGATGACAGTAGGGACACAGCAGAGGTGGCAGAAATGAAATTTGGGCAGAAGAGATGAGACTCTTCAATCCTTTCGCTTCTGCCTGCTGCCTCCAGATTCAGAAGCAGTTGGGGTCCTCTCAGAGTTCACGTCCACTCTGGGAGACAGAAAGCAACAACATGTTTTCAAGAATAGCCTAGTTATTCAAAAATCTGTGGAGTATAAAACATAACTGCTCTGCTGACAGGAGATTGGGTTGCGCTTAATAAGTCTGTCCTTCTGACACTTGTGGCCTGACAAGCGACTTCTGACTCCACTTCTGATTCCAAAGTGAGACTCTTGCAGATCTTACATGTCTTCTCACTCTAAGATCCATTCAGTGCGTCTGAGCCAAAGGACAGGACTCCCCGGGAGGGGGTGGAGCTCAGTGGCAGAGCATTTGACTGCAAAGGACAGGACTCGGAAAATGCCTCTGCTGTATTTCTGAGAATATCTCTTGCTTGCTTTTTGTCTCTGACACCTTGACCTTTCCTGTTCCCACCTCCCCCTGCATCCCCCCACCTCCTCCCCAACCCCCAGTTGTAAGGTCAGGCTGAAGGTTTTGTCACAGCAGAAGAAAATCAGACCATACGCCCTTCCCTGAGGAAAGAAACTGAGTCTCAAAAGCAAAGCCTGAGCAGAGAGAGCACGTTCTGGTCTGAAAACGTGGAGAAGAAGCACAATTCCCATGAACCCCTGGATGCAAATGTTTTCCAGCCAGTCACAGCCCCCGGCAGGCGACGTGGTTTGTGCCCCCAGATGGCAGACCCCTGAGTGGTCTCACACAGAGGAAGCAGACAGCCCAGAGTCCTCGCCTCCCTGGCGAGCTCTTCCCATCCGTGATCCCACAGAGGGTGGCGGGGCAGCGAGATGGCGGGGCGCTCTGCTGGGCACCCCCCAGGGGTCTGGGGTCTTTGTGGGCTGAGCTCCAGAGAACCCTCAGGTATTTGAAGCATCCAGGGAGCCATAGCATGTAGCGTCCAAAGCCGAGTCCTTCCCTGGACATGCCTGGACGTGCCTGGACGTGCCTGGACGTGCCGGGGCCTCAGGCGTGGGCCTCGGACTCCTGCGTGGTGGCCGGTTTGTAGATGACACCTTTGTTATCACTTTTTTTGCTACTAGAACAAGAACACACGAGTCTTGTTAGTCAAAGAGGACAGAGAGGCAAGAGCAGCCTGACTCGGCTAGATTTTAGGGGTCAGATTCCTCACTTGGGGAAATGCCCCCTCCAGTAAAGCCTTAACCCGAATGGAACCTATTCATTTTTCAGCTGTTCCCTTTTATCACTTGACAATACTAGACCTGCATTTTGACGAAGGCCTCATTCCCGCCCCATTTCAAATACCTGATTCCAACAGGGTTTGTGACCACCCTTTTTTTCATACCAGCCAAAATAGGCTTTAGGAAAAACTAAATGTGACAATAAAAACACGAGCAAAGGGCATTAATGTGAGTGAGAAGTCAGGTTTTCCCTTGTTTTTCTTTTTGGGTTCAGAGAAGAAAAACCAGGTGTAAAGATCTTAGAAAGGCAGCCTCGTTGCTTGTGTGGAGGCAGGTGGGGCCTCCCCTCCAAATCACGGGGCTCGTGCAAGGGTTTAGCTGCGGCAGCCAGGCTGGCAGACGCACCTCCAACTCTGGGCACAGTGACCCTTGACCCCCAGCACCAGCGTCTCATGCGGAGCCCGGGGTCAGTGGTGTTTGGGAGACGGCGCTCCTGGGATAAGTGTTGGTACAGGTGACAGGGGCCCTTCTGTCTGCGGGCTGCCTTCCCAGACAGATCAGTCCTCATGGACACATGGGCCACCCACTCCCATCTCAAACCCAAACCGGCTCACCTCTTCTTCCTTCTGAAAAGCCAAACAGATACTGCCAGGACAATACAGATGCCGAGAACGCCGGCCAGGGCCACGGAAAGGGCGATGCCTGGTGAGGAGGCAGGGCACATGCACGTTACAACCCTCCCTCCCGCTTTGTCTCCCGCCACAGCACGTGTGTGTGCAGTCAGTGACAGCTGCACAGCCCGCCACGGGCAGGCGTAACTCCCCCACCTCTGCTCTCAGGTTCTGGCCTTTGGCTTATCAGGACTGGCTGGAGGACTTAGAGGGGTCCATCTGCAAAACGGCAGCGATTCTCCAATAAGGGCTCTCAAACGTGCACCAGGATCATCTAAAGAGCTTGTTTCAAATGTAGACTTTTCTTGAGCCCAACCCTCAGAGACTCTGATTCAGGCTGGAGCTTGGCCCAGGAATCTGCATTTTTACCAGACACCTCTAGCTGATGCTGGTGTGCGTGGTCCATGAGCCACGCTTTGAGAAACCCTGGGCCATGGGGTAAGAGCTCGTTCCGTCTTTGCTTGCTGGGTTTAAGGCCTGTTGGGATGCCTCCTTCTCAGTTTTGCCCTCAGGCTCCATTGCACAGTCCTAAGCAGTCCAAAGCTACCAGGACCCATTGCCACGGTCACTTGGCTGGTCACCCAGCCTCAATACTGGGCCGAGGCCGGGTTTTTAGGCAATAGCTTCCCGCCATGGCCAACAGAAGGTCTTGGATAGGTCTTTGAATGTCCACATGCTATAAAGTGATTAGCTCTTTCATTAGGGGAGCATTTGATTGGCAGTTCATTTCTGAAACAGAGTGACTGGAGGGTAAGACACACAGTGAGGTGGGGGTCAGGAGTCAGAGTGACAGCACAGAGAAGCAGAGAGGATGGGCTGGAAGTATCACAGGCCCAAATCACACCAAGAATCACAGTGATCACCCAGCTCCAGCATGCACGGCCGGCCGGCCACATACCCAGACTCAGTCCTGCGTAGGTAAGGTCTTGTACTTCAAAGGAGAGAGGAAAAGATGGGAAATTAACCAAGTCAAACCATGGCGGATGTGACCAGTGCACTGAGCTCGACCTTTTGTTGGGTTGGAGGTACAGGGCTGATGCAGCCCTTCTGGGGGTGTTCACTGTTGCCTCAGGTGCTTGATGGGACAGAGGGCGTTGCCCACCCAGGGAATTCACACCATGATCCCTCCCCCCATGCTCCTTTATCACAGCCGTCTCTGCTCGGGTGAGACTTCAGTTTTTAGTACAACGTGGTCAGTGGGGAAAGTGAGGAAGTGGGGAGAATCAGAGTCTAGCTGGGTGGGCTGTTACTGCTTCTCTAGGACCTGCGCCTGCTTCTCAGCAAGGAGCCTAGTAGGTTCTGGCTGGCTGGGGCTGGCAGAGCTTAGTTGGTATCTGTCACCTGTCTTCTGCCCCATCCCCATCCAGTGCTGCTGTCACGGTTTGGTTCTATTTGCTTTGGCCCCAGTGGACAAACTGGAGCAACCCCTCCACTACCAGCCTCCCTTCCCTGCTGCCTGGAACCAGGGCTTCTCAGCAAGTTCTTGTTGGGGATGAATGGTAGTGAGTTAGGGGTCCTCAGTGGGGCTGAAATAGTGCCCAGCGATCTAAGGTGAAATCCCATAGTCAGCCTAGTGGAGACCCCCCCGGGGAGGGTAGTGGGTGAGTCCCCCCTCTCGGGTGACACAGAGGAGCCCCGTCATGAAGCCCCCAGGGCACCCCCGCTGCTGCTTCAAGCACCTCAGAACTGCTCCCCTTTCTCCCAGTCAGGTCCTCCATCTAAAGAAAGTCTGCTTACACACTCTCTTGTCTGGCGGTTTTCTGACCTCAGTAGATACTTCTAGCTTGTGTGTGTGTGTGTGTGTGTGATTGTTGCCGGCGGTGGGGGCGGGGGGTGTTCCAGTTCACACAGAAATCCAGAGTTGTGCAGATGGTGGTCACCCAGCCCAACTCAGGAGAGCCTGTGCCCAGAGTCCACTGTGGTGACTGAGACCCTGGGAGAGCCCTGCTGAGTGTGAGATGCCCGCAGAGGGCCAGAGACACCCCTCTCCCTGGGGTACTTGACACCCCCGGGAACCAGACCGGAGAGCAGGGCGAGGTTGTGCTCACCCCCTTCTCCTACCATATGGCCTGAGTCTGGCTGATTCCCCGGAGCCATCAGCCCTTCGTCCTTTCCCTACTATCCTCTTCCTGGTCCAAGGCTGGCCCGAGTCCCCGGTCTGGCTTCCCCAGGTGGCCCTGGGCTGTTGTAAGGACAAGCAGAACAATCAGGGAGAGGAGCCATCCACGAAGGACAGGGTAGCCTGTTCTCTTGGCCCTTGCTGGCCTCCACCAGCAGCCCATGGCCTCCCAGGTGATGGACAGCGTGGCTCTCCTGGCCTGATTCCCTGGCCCCAGCATATTGTAACCTGATACAAGGACCAGTCTGTGGCTTGGGGAGACGCGCAGGACGTGAGCCTCCCCCTGAGGAGACTGTCAAGTGTTTGTACAACACATGCTCTGTTTCCTGCATGGCCTGTGGCCTCTGCACACTATAATTTGGTATTTTAGGTTTTGTTTTTTTTTTTCAGGGTACCTAGAGGCAACCAAGTCCTCTAGGATCTTAGAAACAACAACCAAAGGAAAAAAACCCCAACTAGTCGTGTTTTCTTTTCCAAGCCTTTTTGATGAAATGCACTTTAGTTCCAAATGCACAAGCTCCAAATGCTTGTGGTCCTAAACTGGTTCTCCCCACATGGACTGTTTACTAGTAAGCCTAACCACTTGGTTATGCCATCCAAACTGGACAGTTTCTAAAGTTGTGGCTTTCAGTCACCCCAAACACCCTGAAAGCCACACAGGCCCCCAGACAGCTGAGAGCCCCAGTCCGGGCCTGGAGGAGGTGCCCGTAAGCCTGATCCTAGGGAGCTGAGCGAAGGCTCCGGGAGCAAGGCCCCAGGCATGAGACTTTTCTCAAGAGTATGTGGGCCAGCTGGGTGGCTTATCCGGAGGGAGAGCTCCCCTGGGTCACTGAGCAGTGTCCTTGGCTGATCAGGAGCCATAAACAAGAGCCTAATTTAATCCAGGGCTCTAACCTAGCTTCCTTGCTCCTGGACGATGACTTCCTAGGGCCCAAGCTGCCTCTCCTTGGAAACAATGAAACGAGACCAAGCAAGTCCCAAGACAAGGAGATCCCCAGACACCGAAACAAGTGCTTTTCAGCCAAGAGTCTGATGTAGCAAAAACAAAGCAGCTCGACTGAGCAAGCCAAGAGCAGAAGCCACTCGGCGAGAGGAATGGCGCTGAGGGGGGTGCCTTGTAAGAATTCTACCCTCCAGGAAATCCAAAGCAGGAAGATGATGTCGGGGTGCTACCCCCCACCTGGGAGACAGCACTGAGCATCAAGGAGCAGGGCTTCCCTGCAGAGCTGGATGAAGCACAGGGCTTAGGTCTCCTTGGAGCCAGGTGCCAGAGCATCTGCTAACTGAAGGGACAGGGAAAGTGACAGAAGGCACTGGGGGAACTGTGGGGACGACTGGAGAACCAGCGCCCAGAGAGAGAAGCCAAAGCCCGCATCCCCGTGCAGCCTCCGGGATGGTGCAGAGAACAGGCATCAGAGATGGTGCAGGGAGCGGCAGAGGCAGAGAGAGTCACCTGCAGAGAAAACAAAGACGGTTTCTGAGTGGCAAATGAGACAGGCAGTCCCCACGGAAGAACAGTGGGACAGACGGGAGAAATGAGACAGACTGGCTGACGGAGATGGCCCATGAGAGCCACGGATGAGAACGCAAAGAAGGGGCTCCTGAGCTGGCAGGTAGGAGGGTGTGCGCTACACGGACGTGGGAGAGCTGCCTGCTCGCCAAAAAGTGCTCCAGGATGAGTCAGGACGGGCAGAGGTAGGGCAGGACGACACACAGAAGGACATCACACAGACACAGAAGAACTCCAACGCCACACGCCTCACCCAGGAAGGTACAGGCCCCCGAGAAGATGGGCAGGCTGCTCACCACCGGGCGCTGCTGCCTGTCCTGGCTGGCTCGGGAGCTGCGTCTTCCACCGGCATCTTGCTGGGCTGAGACTTGCTGTGTGTTTGCTGTGTTTGAGGTCTTCTGAAGCCTCAAGTGCAAACACAGGAAAGTCCAGCGGGAGGAACCAGCACCTCATTTACACAGCTTGTGGTTCCTGGAACACGGCTGGCATTCTCTAGGTCTATTGGCAGTTCTGTTTATTCAAACAGCATTTTGAATAAACAAGAATATAGTCCTTTTCCTTTCAAAGTATTGTTTTAAAGTAGGGACTGTTTTGTAGGGACTGTTTTGCAGTGATTAGATTTGTATACAGATATGAATACGCGTGCGCAGTCTCCAGTCTTATCGAAGAGGCAGTTTGGGTTTAGCAGGGATTTGAGAGTTTATAAAATCAGTTTCAGATGGTAAAACTCTTATTATGCTTAATACAAGTCATAGACTCAAGTGTCTGAAATGCTAGTCCTCTCTTTGGTTGCTGCTTTGGTCCGAAAAGCAAGGAAGGTGCCCTCAGAGCCACACAGCATAACTGTCTTTGGAGGGCATACTTAACTGGAGTTTTCTTAACACCGTGGAAGCCAGTATAGAAATAATTTCTATAGACAAGTCTGCGCAAAAGACACAACCAGATTACGTGAGGGAGCTGGGTTTTCACAGCCTTGATCGGAGCTGAGGGCTTTGCCTTCCCGATTGCAGGCATGCAGGCCCAGAAGTGAGAGCCGTGTTGCTCTGAGGGGCCTGAACCCAGGGGCAGTGGGCTCAGGTGACAGTGCAGCGCTGGGTGCTTCCTGCTCTCAGCTCCCTCCGGGGGCCAGGCTGGCTGTGCTGCAGGAAGGATGCGTGGTGGGACCAGGGCTCTAACCCCCGTCAGGCCAGAGGACAGAAGGCCTGACGGCATCCCTCGGTGACTCCCTCCCAGACCTTCCACACTCGATAGCTACATTCTGGTCTTTAAGTTTTCCTAGACAAAAAGATTGATTTTCATGCTGTTGGCATGTTGATGCCAAAGCAAGATAAGACTTAATAAAATTCAGGCTTGCCAACTGGTCAGGCCTCTGTTTAGATAACTTTGCAGAGAAGACCCTGGGGAGGTGGGGGTGGGACACGGGCCCTTTTCATTCTCTCAAACTGGTAATGAACACCAGGCGCAGTGCCAGGGACAGAACGTAAGATCTCATCGCCTGCTTTCAGGGGCTTGTGGTGTATGGATGATAGAGGCATATTTTTTGTTTTTCTGCATGGTAATAATTCATTCCCCTGTGGTACACTAAGAGCTGTGACAGATGAATCAGTTGTCCAGCTGCACTGAGGCAGGGGACTGTAAGTCACCTTCAGGGGTTTGGGGAAGACTTCTGGCAGGATACGATCAGAGTTGAGTCTTGAAAGAACTTTCCAGGTGGAAGAGGTGAAGGGCATCCCAGATAAAGGGACTGGTGTGTGCAAAAGTCAATACTGTGCACACATGAAAGCACCTGCCATGTGGAGGGAGGCCCCACGGGGCAGGATGGGAGCCCGGGGGAGACACGTTGGACGGGTCAGCCGGTGCTGAACCACGAACAGTGGTCCCAGCTTTCTGTTTGACCCCTTTCCCCGCTGTCTGTCCTCAACATGGGCTGCTCTGTGCCACAGGCTAGTTGTTGGGAGCCAGGGAGCATCCATGGTAGCGATGCTCACATGCGGCATGCTCAGGAACCACGTGGCGTGCTGACCTGCATTAGATGAAGGGACAGGACTTCCCTTCTTAGCACATGTGACCATCACTGCTGACTGTTCAGCCCCTGTATCCAGGGGGAATTTGAAGGTGGGAAGTGTTCTTTCATTTGGATGCTTTGGAAGAATTGATACTTTCCTATCCCATAGAATTTATTTATAAATAGGAACTCTTAGAAACACAAGGTCAATAACCACAGAGCATACATTCTAATGTCAAAGAATCAGGTAATTAGCCATCTTAGCTTGGTCAAATTTTTTTTCTATCTCTTTTGCAAAGGTTTCATGAAACTACCCAAGCAGATTCTAATCATGCTACTCCACAAACTGGCTGAGGGAGACAGCCTTCCCCTCTACTGCCCAGCGCTCTAGCCTAAGTGTTCGCCTCAGCTGGCTCCGGGCTCCGCGTGTGACTTGCACGTGCTCGGAGCAGGCCCACTAAAGACATGATTATAGAAACTTCGGCTTCCTTGTGTCCTTCAAGTTTCCTTTGCCCTGACGTGTTGACAGGAGAACTTGATAGCATTAGTACTTAGGTTTGATGGGTCTGGCTTTATTACCCTTTGCCATCTGGCCCCAGCATTGGTGTCTTTGGCTAGGAAGAGGTCAACTTCAAGAAACCAAGAACTGGGCCCCTGGACTCTGTAAATCTGCCTCTGCCATCTTCTTCCTTCCCTGCATCAGGCTTCTGAGTCCTGTGAGATCTGGACTGGTCCCGGGAGGTGTTCCTCTACCCCACCCCCCACCCCGCCCTCCTGGAGGACAACGAGCCTTGCTTCCCCTCCTCAGCTCCAGACTTCCCTTGTGCTGCTGGGAAGAGGCACCTTGTAAGAGCTGAAAAAAGTGCTCGGCATGACTTTCACCTCTTTTAAAGAGCGGGCATTTTAACCAAAGGCAACAAGAAACAACAGAGATGAAAGACAAAATTGTACAACAGGGAGGGAGGGGCAGAATGATGAGGGGAGTCTGAAGAAAGTTCCAGTCTCAGAGGCACCTAGACCCCGGTGAAGGGATATGTCCACTGTCCTTGGGGTGAATAGTTCTGTCTCCACTTCTCTTCGCTTTGGGTCTACCCAGTTATATGTGAAGAATATATACCCCAATTCTACAGGAAGATGGAGAACACGGTTCCTCTTGAATTTGGGTGTTCTACCTTAGTAACTCCATCCTTGTTGTTTCAGCGGTGACCACCACCAGACTGAAGACATCATGCCATAATGGAGTAAAGACCAGGGCATGTGATGTAAAACCCTAGAATCCTGCAATACGAGTGGAAGAGAAGGTTCTGGGCTGAGGAAAGTCATTGTACAATCCCTGGGGCAGGGGTTCTCAATCAGGGCAACTTTGCCCCTCCTCCCACTGAGGCATTTGACAAAGTCTGGAGATATTTTGGCTGTCACTAGAGGTGGTGCTGCTGGCATGTAGTGGGCAGAGGCCAAGGATGCACAGGTCAGCCCTCACAAGAATTACCAGCTCCAAATGCCAATACTATCTGGGGGAGGGTATAGCTCAGTGGTAGAGCACATGCTTAGCATGCATGAGGTCCTGGGTTCAATCCCCAGTACCACCATTAAAATAAACAAACAAAAATCTAATTACCACCCCGCCCCCCAAAAAAACCCTACATAAAATCTAAAAAAAAAACAAAACACAAAAACCCAAATGTCAATATTGACATGCCAATGCCAAGGCTGAGAAGCCCTGCCCTGGGGCTGTCATAGACCATACACCTGTCAAGGACAGAAGCCAAGTTCTGTGTTCCTTTTCTAGCACAGCTGAGGAAAAAGCAGGGTCCAGTTAAGTGATTCAGTCCCAGTTGTCCCAGTCTGATTAAACCCCAGGTCCCCGTCTCAAAGTCCATGCACTTTGTCTCCTAGAGGATTTCCTAACATTACTTTTCTCCTAGCAGAAAACTCCAGAGTTTTCATTTTCCAACTCCACAGTTGCTATTAACTTCCAGAGAAGACCCTGAATAAAGTAGCCCTAATTACAGGCATGACTCGGTGGAAGAGCGTGCAAACATCTGAGTCCCAGTTGCTCAAGGTTCACGCTGACACAGGCTCGCTGCATCAGCCTGAAGCGGTACATTGCAGCCTGAGACACGCTCCAGGTTGGTGTGAGAGGGCCTTCGGGGGATGACATTTGGGGCTTCGCTCCTTTGGAGCTGCCCCATCCTTGCTCCTTGGGAAACAATCCCATTTGCTGCCTGAGTTTTTGGGAAATGAGAGGGAAATGAGAATTCTGGCCAAGTTTCTATAATCAGCCTCCAAATGAACAGGTTTGCCTCAGTCTGCCACGGATTCTCATTCCACGGAGACAGCCTGGCCCGGCCTGGGCTCTTGGAAGCAGCAGCTTTGGCTGAGTCACGCAGAAGGGGCAGCAGCAAAGCTGCATTTGGGCTGTGACCTCCGTGTCCTAAGCTGGAGCTGGTCTGGGACCTTCTGCTTACAGGCCCCCCCAAGCTCCCCAGCCAGACAAGGAGGGTCTAATGAAGCGCTCTGCTACAAGCCTGACTGCACTGCCCATTCTAGGCGCCAGCTTAGACCTGAGCCGGTCTAAGAAGATGGCTAATTATCCCCAAGGCCACAGTCCATGGTGCACGAAGTGCACATTACTTTTGGTTGTCAAGTTCCTGCATGGTTTCTTCTGATCCTCTGTAACTGCCCTCACACACTGTCCCTGCAATGTAAAGGCGGGATGGGCAGTCATTAGTGTCCACTTAGAATCAGACCATGTTCGCACCGTCAGGATGTTAGCTCACCTAGTCCAGCCCCTCATTTTATGGCTGAGGAAACCAAGACCAGAGAAGGGGCATGATTTGCCTGCATTGTACAGCCAGGAGGAACCAAAGTGAGGCCTTGAACTTTGGTCTCCTGACTGTGGGGGAGTACCTGTCACCCCACCCCCTGTGACCTGTAGAGACTGGCCCAGAGAACCAGAGCTGATCATTATCCTTGAATCACAAGCAAAATTCTACCTGATCCGTGTGAGCAGAGTCCCTGATCTCCAGGCAGAGTTTTTTCTGTTTTTTTATGTTAAGAGTTGAAGTATTTCTGTTTAACCCTTGATTACTACAGACTTAATTTAGAAGGATAGGAAAAAAGGAAGTTATATCCACAAGAGGGTAATTCTGTGCGTTTGAGGCATTTCCTAGAAAAGAAGCTTGTAGTCATCATCTTATGCATCCTCAATTTTTAGGAGGGGCTGTTGTTTATAGATTCCGTTTTCAGACCAGGAAACTGGGGGAAGGAGGGAACTTACCTTAACTAATGGTATCTGGAGAGACGAACACAAAAGATAAATTCTTGGGCAGTTCTTGATTAAGTAACTGACAGAGAAAGACAGAATTCTGACCATATGCGTGAGTCACTTCAGAAGAGCATGTTTCTAAAGCTGTCTGGCAAGGGCCTTGAAATACAATCTTCATATGTTCAACTAAGCTGAGCAGGTGGTGGTTATAATCTCACACAATATGAAAGGAACAGCAACAGAACAAGGCGCCCCAGGGCAGCCGAGGAGAGCTGATTCTTTGACACGTGGGAAAATGGGGTCATCTGGAAATGGGAACCCCTGGCCCAGTTCGGTCACAAGTGATGCAGGATAAAGTAGAACTTCACGGACCGGCCCTTCCCCTGACCATTCGAGAGTCCCGAGCTGGGAGCACAGCTCAAGAATTGACAGTGAGAAAGTGAACTTGGAGATTTGGAGAGTGTAGCCCCAAGAGTGCCCCCTTACCCCTTTCCCCGGGCCCCCGGCTTCCGCAGTCTGGATGTCGGTAACAAGCAAGTCAAGATCTTAAATGTTCATCTGGGGAGTTACGGTTACAGATCTAAAAGGAAGCACTGAGCTTCCATAGCTCAGGAAGAAACCGGACTATGAAGCGTCATTCAGCATCGACCCGGGGCGCCTGTGCTCGTGCATCAAGGAGATGAGACAAAAGACAGTTCTGCGGATGCTTTCTTGTCTGACGGGCCCTGCTACGTAAGACCGTGAGCTGCTTGAGGCTCAGACTTGAGTTGCACCCACTTCCCAGAACCTTACAGAGGAGCATCCCTGGACCTTGGTGATGCTGGTGATGCCATGAATCACCTGACAAGGCTGAAGGTGGGCCTTGATGCCAAGAAAGCCTAGAGTAAGAAGTTGGAAGTTTGATCTCATGAAAAGGGTCCTATCATGTGTCTTAGGAGAAGAGGTGGTTCTCCAGAGCAGAGGCCCCCAGAACATCCTCTCTTCCCCACCTGTGGGAGACTCTCAGACTTAGTGAGGGTTCTGGTCCATGCCCCTGGAGGCCTGTGCTTCCCTGCAAGGGCTCAGGGAAGTCAAGGTCTGTGATGGGAGACCTCAGTAAATCCACACACGGTAGCAATTCACGCACCTGGTTCCTTTGGCAGCCAGAGTACTTTTAACCCACTTCCTAGGGCATTGGCAACAAAGCCCACAGGCAGGGCTCCCAGCTTCATACAAAAGGATGCCTTGGCACCACGCTCCCCACACACTGCATCTCCTTACCTTGTTGGAAGGAGACGTACACCAGCCTCTCATCAAACTTCTGGACCTGCCGGAAGTTGTTGACCATCTCTATGGGGGACGGGTCATCCACATTTGTGCAGTACAGGCCTTCTTCTAACTTCACCAGCTGTGGGAAAAGAGCAGAAACACCCACCATGGACGTAGTGACGCCCCCTTGCCTGACCTCCAGGGGAGGGACTGGGGGACCTCACCTCCTCCGGGACCCGGTGGGAGACCCCTAGGAAAGCAGTGGGAAAGCCAGAAACTGCCCCCTCCCCTGCAGGTGTCTAAGTGACTGGGCAGGGGGTGAGCCCATGTGACCTCCCGCTGTCTTCCCACCTCCTGGGCCACCAGGAGGGTTCGTGCTGTCTGCCCTAGATTGTGCCAGGAATCTGCTCTGCAGGGAGGGAAACCTGGGCTGGTGAGGGGCTCCTCAGCCTCTCAGAGGCTGCATTCCTCTGAGCCTCACTGGGAACCCAGCTCTAAGTCAGTGGCGCTTTTCTGATGGTTCCATCCAAAGGAACAAAAAGAGGGAAGCAGGAGTTTCACAGGTCATCTGACTACCAGTTCCATGGAACTTTCATACACCCACATAGACTGTAGAACTGTTTCCAAGGCAGTATCTGGGTTAGGGTGTTTCTGCCTCCCCACCCATTTTATCTCTTGGTTCATCACGTCTTTATTCCTGTCTGCCCACTTGCTGCCATTTATCGAGATTACTCAGATCCGTAGCTCATAGTAAAAAAAAAAAAGGAGCAGCAGTGAGGCTGTACTGGGCTCGTGAAGGGGGCGGGGGGTCGTGAGCCAGTGTGCAGCGCCCCCCGGCCCCGTCTCCGGACAGGCATGTTTCTCCTGATGAATTTCAGCTGCAGGGTGGAGACACAGGCGGTGACTGTGAGCTCGCTCGCTCGCTCTGGGGCTTAGCCCTGTCGCTAAGCGGCTGGTGATCCCGCAAGGCCCCTCAGTTCGCTAACCCTCACTTTCATCACCTGAAAAGTGAGAGGATTAGAGATGATTGCCAAGGACCGTGTCCCCCAGTTTTGCACTAGGCTGTGAGCTTCTTGAGGGCAGAGCCCCTCACTTCCTCACTGCTGCAATCCCCGCCCCACGCCGGGTTTGTTAAACCATCTAAACTGGTCCTATCCTTAGGGCCCCTGTAGAGGAGCCATGCTCTTTCCTGCCTGGGAGGTGAACACTGTCCACTGAGGGACACACTAGGAAGCACAGCTCAACAACTCTTTTTTAAAGAACCGTGGAGGTAGATTCATTTTCCCCATTTGACTTGATGGCTCCGCCTTTGAAGCTCAGCCTGTAACGTCTGCAGCGCTTCCAGGCTGGAGAGGCTTTGAACAGCTGCCAATGAAACTCTAAGTGAGAAACTCAAGCCATTGATTGTGATGATTCGAGTGATGGGAGGGTCCGAGGTACCATGTGGTCTGTGCCAAGGAAGAGCAGGACAGTTACCTGAGCCCGGGAAACTTGCACAGGGTTCCGGAAGACTGTCCAGAGCACGGAGGGGTGGCAAGGCGGTGTGGTCAGGGACCCTTTGTAGCGGTAGTACTGCTCAGGCCTCTCCGGCAGCAGCTCCTCAATGCTGAAACCCGGGATGTGCACCTCTTGGCCTGGGGACACACGTTGGGGAGGTGATGTTGCCTTGCTCCCCAGAGCAGAGGTGCAGCTGAGCATATGACTGAGCCTGGAAACGTGAGCTAGCCCTGTTCTGAGCCATCTGATTCAAGGGCCTGGTCACAGTGCCCCTCTGTGCATTGCTCTTCAGCTCATACAAGGGCAAATGAGCATCCAAGGAGCCCTCACCTTTGTACTTTACATCTGGAAGGTGACTGAAGATCTTGTCATATGATGGATTGGAGGAGCCCATCTGCAACAGAGATGGAGCAGGTTGAATGGGGACAGAATTCCATAGGCTGAGCCTGGCTCGACAACTCCTGATGGAAGGGCTCTGCTGTCGGTGTGGGGTTAGCACTGTGAGGTCCTCTCCAGAGGGTACACTTTCCCGGGACAAGTATGATGGACTACTAGGCTGTTAGGGGGTGGTTGTCATGGAAGAGGGAAGGCCCTCTTGCATCTCAGGATGTCCTATTTGCAGCTGAAGGCTTCAGTGCTCCTAATTATCCGGCTATGAGCCTGAAGGCCACACCTAGCATGTTCTCTAACCAGAACTTAAGGGAGCTTGAGTTCATGCAGGCCAAGACAGGCAAGTAAGTACGTTGAGAAATGGTGTACATGCTGTTTCATTGGGGAAAAATGCAAGCGAATCAGGAGATATGTCCATTTTCTGGAATTAAGGAAAGAACTCATTCTGGGATCTATATAAAGGATGGAGCGTGGATGCTGGGAATTGTATCAAGAAAGAGTTCAGGCATCTGATGGGACAGCAGTGAATGATCCCACCCCCCAGCCAGGTCCTATTCAACTAGGCGATTCCATGTTTATGCAGTGGGGCTGGGGACTAGGACTAATTTTTCCAGTGTCACATAGGACATGCCCATTTCTACTATGGAGCCACAGAAAGTGCTGGCTCCTGGCTAAGAGGGAAGGAACCCTATGGGGAATAACCCCTGTGCTAGAGACAAGACAGAGCTGAAACGGAAGTGAGCCATGCACATCCAACACACAGGTGTGCATGGAACCAGAGGTCGAGTCTGATATTACCCTGACCTCAAATGTCACATAAGACCCTTGTCAACATCTCTTACCTCTATGAGAACAGCTAGGACAGCGAGGCCTTCTGGCTTGTCACTGGCGATGCTGGCGTTGGGGTACAGGTCTGAGTTGTAATAGACAATATGCAGCTGCCGTGGGAAAGATGAGGTGGTTGCTGTCCATCGGGGGAGAGCAACTCGGGGGAAACTTTCTCTTTTGCAGGAGACTGGAGTCCAATGGGAAGGACAGACCACCCCCACCCCCAGCTGGATTGGGCCTCTCAGACCCCTGGCTCACGGCCTCCCCAGTTCTCCCTGCTCTCTCAGTCCTCAGGCTGCAAACTCCCCTCGGGCAGTCGATCCGTCTTATTCTCTCATTGTATCCCAGTATCTGCTATGGTCCTTGAAAAGGACCAGGCACACAGCAGATACTGAGTGAATGAATGAACACATGGGTTTCTGTACTAGCCGTGAGAAAGCCTGGATACTCTGGAGCACTGCTCCCTTCTGATTTCTCGTACTTATCCTGGAGCCTGGGGCAAAATGGCCCCATGTGGCTTGCTTCCTCAGCCTGGCCACTCTGTACTTGGTCTGGAAGCCCTGGGGGCTGGGGCAGTGAGCCTCCAACTGTGACTTAATTGTAACTGTACCCAGAGTGGGGAACCTACTTATCTCTCAGGTGGAAAAAATCACTACATGGCTTTTATAAAGGTTTTATCAGTCGTATTTTGAGACCCCCAAACCAAAAAATGTAGACTTTTACTTTTTCAAAACACCATTCTAAACTCATTTTTTCCCCCAAAGCAGAAATTACTTCTCATTATTAAAGTGAGGAAAAGAGAAGTTTTGGAGGAATTTTTGGGTTTAAAAGTCTAGGTAAACTCTGATGAGTGATGTTGAGAATGAGGGAGGCTATACATGTGTTGGGGCAAAGGGTACACGGGAAATCTCTGTTCCTTCCTCTCAATTTTGCTGTGAACCTAAAATGCTTTAAAAAAAAGTCTTAAAAATTAAAAAAAATGTATAGGTAAGCATTAAAACATTCTTATGACAAACTCTAACAATATTTAACCTAATTTTTTAATCCTAAAAAATATATTTTATATATATTATTTTATATATTATATATATTATTTATATATATATTATATATATGATATGTATGTAAAATGTATTACCTGTCCTCCAAAACACTATATTGGTAGATAAATATACATATACATACATACATATACACATATATATATATAAAATCACATGTATTTTTGTTGATTCTTTGCTTCTTGGGACTATGACACATTGAGTTTTTTGTCTCTTGTTTTTCTTCATTAATCTCTTTTTCCATCTTATGTGGTTATAAATAGAATTCAAGCATATTTTAATGAATACAGGTCAGTGTTTCCTACTTTTCAAGTGGCCCCTTCTAATTTTTACAAATTGTATCAAATCGTTTCTTCTTTTAAACGGTCCTCTGTTAAGGGTTTCTTAGGGGCTCCTACTACAGCGTCCTTCTCCCCAAAGGATGTAGCCTGCCGCGTGGCCACACACCATCTTGGCCTGGCACTGACGTGCTTTGAGAGATGGTGCAGAAGTCTATGTGGCTAAAACCCCAAAAGTCCTAGAACCTCATTTCTTTTTATAGCTGACCTTTGAGCTGGTGTTCTCTTTTAGCACCTTTCTCACTGTGTTCAGATGAAGTCAAGAGGAAGACTAACACAACCAGAAGGGAATTCCTTCCTGAGAGGATTAAGGGAGTCTTCATATATAGACTCAATCCAGAGGAACTGCTACCCTTTCCAGCATCCTCCACAGAGCATCTGACACTAGGGCCACCTTGATGTATTTGCTCTATTATTGACATTTGCAGTCCTTCGTCACCAAGCTCTGGGTCTGATGATGTAGTTTAATAGCAGAAAATACAATAACTAGAAATATTTTTAAATGTCCAAACCCTCTCAGCCTCCACACCCTAACTCCTTTACTCCTCATGGGGAAATAGAGGCCACCTCATTGCAGTTAGGCTGAAAGGAATTGTAGACTTGGAGGTTCAGAGAGGGTCCTGCTGTCTGAAATATGTGTACCCCCAGTAGGGCCATCCTACCAGGCCAGGATGATCGCCCCTCCTCACTAGTAACTCGACCTCTAATTAGCCTGAGACATTAAGCAATTATCAGTTAAGAACAGCGGAGAATGGTCATGTCATTATTTACCATGGGCTCCGCTGGCTGATCAGCAGCATCTATCTCCTTGTATTTATTGCCCTGTAAATGTTTAAAACCACCCCCCACCAAGTTCAGTCCCTTGGGAGCTCTGAAATGGAGCAGTTGAACCCCTGCCTGCCACTGCACACTTACAGTGCAGGGACAAAGCTCTGCTCCTCTTCCTGTCTCCTTTGGTATTTGCCATAGCACCTTAGGTGTTATAATGCTGTCATCCCTTGGTTTGCGGCCAAGTAGAAGAGTGACCCTGGACCCAGATCCCTAAGTTCCAAGCGTAACCCATGCCCAGGGAAAGGAAAGATGGGGTGGGAAATACCTATGCAAACAGCATGGTGTGTGGAGAGACTGAGGATTCAGGGGAGCCATTAGCCCAGTATGATCCGGCAGTGGGATGGGCCAGCCAGGCAAGCTTGGTGGGATGTTAATCTGCGCAGGCAGAAGGGTGACGTCTAGAAATGGGGAGTGTGTGTCCCACTGTGCCACCCTGCGAGCTCTGCCTTTGGAGCAGCATCACTCAGTAAGGACATAAACTCAGCACGTCCAGGGGAGGAAGGGGACCAGGACACACAGAAGACACCACCCCGCCCCATGCCCTGATCTTATCTGCACACCAGCCAAGGGGAAGGACACCAGACCACCCACCGCTGGGGAGCCTCGGCAAGCCGGGCCACCCCACTCACCTCAGCGGCAAAGTGCTTCCCACCAATAGTGTGCTCGGAGCCGTGGGGGTCGTTCCGGTCCCCCCAGTGCAGGTGCAGCTGTGAGGCATTGTAGCGGGCCCCGAGGCCCTGGATTTGCATGTCCTTGGGCAATTTCAGCTTCACTGCAGGGTGCAGAAAGGCAGTCTTCAGGTCCCTGGCCAGCTGAGTGATGCCTGAGAGCAGTCAAGCAGGCATCACCTGCCCAGGGCCCACAGGGGGCAGGTGGATGCAGCGAGGTGGGGACCAGGGAGATGCAGCCTGCAGGTCGGAAACCTGGGCTCTTTCCCTAAGAATATCCCCCTTTCACTAAAGCAATTCCAGCACCTTCTTGGTTCCCCTTGGAACCAGTGATGGCAGGAACTAATATAGACCAATGGATG
The DNA here is from genome assembly GCF_009834535.1 of Camelus ferus. Taxonomy (NCBI): domain Eukaryota; kingdom Metazoa; phylum Chordata; class Mammalia; order Artiodactyla; family Camelidae; genus Camelus; species Camelus ferus. The sequence goes on along the minus strand of NC_045701.1, from coordinate 5,012,028 downwards.
AATGTTTATTTACATATCCATACATTACACGCTTGGCTGTAAAGTGAAGCTGTAATGAAGTGTCTGCCAAGCATCTACTCTGTTCTGGATCCCAGTATACATCATCTGTCTTCACAGTACCCATCAGTGTGCCCATTTTCCAGGGGAAACCTCAAGGAGGTTAAAATTCTTATCCAGGATCTCATGACTCCTAAGTGGTCAAACCAGGATTCAAATTCAGGCTGATGTGGCCCCACAGCCTGGGCAAGCCCCCCAATGAACGGTGTGGCCCCTTGAGTCATTCATGATGCCCCAGAATCCACTCCCGCACCACATCCGATGGGCCAAGGGGCTCAGGTCTGTCCCCTCTCCCATCGCAAGAGGTGTGCTTCTTCTGAGATGTACTCCCCTGGCATGACCGCCTGAGCCCAGGGCCTGCAGTGAGCATCCCCGGAGAGAGTGGTCTGAGCACCCCTCGAGGGCCCCCGTTGTGCCCCTTCCTGGGGGCCTCAGCCGCGCCCCCTGCGCTCCCAGCAGACGGCGGAGGCTGGGGCGCTGAGGGGAGCTCAGACACCCTGGCAGCTCTCAGAGGTCTCTCCCCCACCTGAATGGCCATTGTTGGTCAGGATGAACGGCTGGTTGGCAGACGCGTTGTAGCCCTGGAAGGCGAGGGGCCCAAGGCTGGCGTTGTACTGGAGGATGTCGCCGTGCAGGTCTATGGGGGACTGCAGCAGGCCCCCGCACGACGGGTAGTTCTTGGACCAGTTCTTCTCCCCGTCGGGACCTGGAAGGGGAGATTCAAGTCCATGACTTTATCAGGTTTCCACCAAAGTTTCTTCCTCCCCTCTAATTCTGTGTGCAATACAGTTACTCCTTTTCTGTTCTGTTCTTCATCCCCAGAGGTATATTCTGCAGGGCCCAAAGATCTCAGCCTACAGAATCAGGTCACGCAAAGGCCTCCAGACCATTTGCTCTTGAAGTGATGTGGGGGTAGGAGGGCCAGAGCGGCCCCATGGCAGGGACTCTGCTTTATACTGTACGTTTCGTATTTCGCCCAGTGCACACCCACTCTACGTGAAGAACCCGTGCCTTTCAGCAATTTAGTACCTGTTTACACAACACCTACACGAGCAGGTATTTCTCTGGGTCTTGGGGCTGCCAGATCGCCCCCAACAATAGTGTCCTGGCTTGCCCAAACTTGCATGCTAGTGGGAAAGAATTTTTTTTTAATTACAAAACATTTTTTTTCAGAGGCTAAGGAAAACTTTGTTTTATTATGATGTTCAAGCTCAGTATAAAACCTACGGCTCTCTTTCCTTTGGTACTTTTTAAAATTGAAATATAGTTGTATACAATATTATATAATGATTTATAACTTTTAAAGGTTATGCTCCATTTATAGTTATTATAAAATATGGGCTATATTCCTTGTGTTGTACAATATATCCTTGTAGCTTATTTTATACCTAACAGTTTGCACCTTTTGCCCCCTTCCCCTATATATTGCTCTCCCCTCTTCCCTCTCCTGGTGGGGAAGAATTTAATTAATCCGCTGGGACGTCCCACATTGGAAAAATTGTGTCTGACTGACTGCAGCTCCAGGTGGGTCTTTGAGGCTGGTGGTTTACAGATAAGATCTTCCTGACAGGAAAGCCTTAAAGACATTGACTCTGAATACCTTCATTTAGGGTAGGTATAGATCCCCCAACCTGATAGGGATGCTTGAAAAATATCAACTAATTACAGCCCCAGAGTCAGAGATCTAAATGCAGTGTTTATGCTGGGGGAAAGTATGACAATATTACAAATGAATCATTACAATCTAATTGACAAACTAGCAGTGAGGAGGAGCCGTCTTAAAAAAAAAAATCCTCCAGGGCTCAGGCTTCTTGCTAACTACCAGGTAATAGTCCTTCCTCTGGAAATGAAAATAAACAATCCATTCCTGTGTTCGGATGAACTTTCTTACTCCCACAGGGAAAAGTCTTCAAAGAATGTAAAGCTATGTTTAAAAGATTATCTCCCATGGTAATTAAATGGATTTTCAAGCTGAGGTTTCTCCAGAAAAGCAAATAATTGGCCTGTTGTGGCTTGTTAGAGTAGAGCATGGTGCCCTGTGGGCTCTCTTGGAGTTAGGAACCAAGGTTTGCCACCTGGACTTCATTCATCAGCATTTCAACAGGAGGAGAGGTGTTGACTGGAGCAGGGGGAAGGAACCCCACTTTTTCCAGGCGCCCTCCCGCAGCCCACAGCACTGTTTCACAAGAGTGTGTGTTGTGTGCACTGACTCCCCGGAATCCCCATTCCCTGCACCCTGTTCTCTAACTAGGGGACCTCACCTGAGAGTCGCGAGAGTCAGAGGCAAAACTTGGTGCCCACATTCATTTAAAATGCTGTGAGGAGCTGGTCCTAGGTCTGGACACACACAGTAGAACCCTACTGATTTTTCAGGCTGTCAACCTTTGGATATCCCTTTTTTAAAAAAGTTGAAGTATAGTCGATTTACAATGTTGTGTTAGTTTCTGGTGTACAGCATGGGGATGCAGTTGCGTGCGCGCGCGCACACACACACACACACACACACAGACAGATTCTCTGTCATTATAGGTTAACTATAAGATTTTAAATATAGTTCCCTATGCTATATAGGAGGACTTCGTTGTTCGTCTGTTTTATCTATAGTAGTTAGTATCTGCAAATCCCAACCTCTCAATTTATCCCTCCCCTGCTTTGTTCCCTTGGCTATACCTTTTCAGAAATGTTGGAGCTTAAAGGGAATTTCCAAATCTCCGGTCCAACCCCTCCCTGGACACCAATTTTCTCAACTCCCCCATGTCAGGGTTTCCACTGAACTATATTGTTTTTATTTCCACGGCCTCAAAGCCCTGGGCCCAAGACAACTAAACTCATTACACCAAGACGGCATCCGGGGGAGAGGGAAGCTGGAGGACACCCAAGCAGTCACTCCAGGGGACAAACTGGAGTAGGACAGTCACTTAGCTGAGGGGGCAAAACTGAATTCCTTAGAGACAGCAGGGAGCAGAGGTGAAGCAGGCAGAAGGTACCATGCAAACCCGGAGGGTCTGGAAGAGGCACAGCTGCCAGGTGGGAAGACTTCCACAGTGAGGCTGTCAGCATTTTCTCAACTCACAACACTGCCTCGGCCCGCAGCCAGGGTGGCAGAGGCTGCCAGTCAGGTGCGAATGGAAAACCTCAGGAAGCGAAGAGGGGTGACCAAGAGGAGAGTTCCCCTTGCACACAAGGCTAAAGGGAATTGAGCAAGAAGAGTTTTCTTTTCCCAAAGCATGGGTTCCAAAAGGTTTCATGAAGAGGGGCCTGGGACATCCCATTTTCATCTCTGTGAGCCCACGTGGTGATAAGGGTCACACACATGATCGGCATTTAGTAAACTTTTCCCCAAAGAATGAAAGACTCTAAAGAACAGAGAGCTTGGGAAAAGGTTATCAGAAGGAATTTTTCTTTTTCTCTTTTGTCCTAAATACTCTTTCTTGGAAGTTGGTCAGATTAGGTATTTGGGAGCAGGAAAGATTAACGATACAAAAAGCAAACAGATCAGAGGTGGTAAAACCTTCCTAGCAAAGGGAAGCAGCTGTATCGGACCCGAGAGCCCGGGGCCCCAGATGCGGGCACCAGCCGTCCCACCACCACCTCCGTGAGTGACCTCAGGCAGGCCACATTCCCTGCCCGGGTCTCCTTTGCCCTTAGCAAAAAAAAAAAAAGGAAGGGTTGGACACTATGTTCTGGAAGAACCCTTCCAACTTTCAAACTCAGATTTATTAAGAGTCCCAGGACAAGCATTTTCACCTCTGCATCAGGTGAGCTGGAAGGAGTTGGAGAGAATCACTCATGCCGGGGCAGCTCCTGGGCATGCGCCGGGGTGCCCAGTGGGAACCAGCTGGCGGGAGAGTGGGCCGCCCAGGGCATCCGGAGCCTGCTGCCTGTCCTGGCCGCCGACCACCGGGGGCGCCATCTTCCTCCTCCTCCTCCTCATTACTATCACTATTACTACTTTAGGAGTTTGTGTCCTTACAACTCTACAACTCTGCGGGGTCAAGGCAAGAATTGCCCCATTTTGTAGATGCAAAATTGAGATTAAGTGATTTGCCCTAAGATGGATTTGGACTTATTTACAGAGTTACTTGCCTTGGTCACGGGACTTCCATGCCTCCTGTTTCAGTGTTTATCCCGGAGATTTTGTGCAGCCTGTATCCTCCCTCTCCCATCATCTCCTTGAAGGCAAAGACCACGTCTCATTCATCCCTGCTTTGCCCACCGTGCCTGGCAGGGAGCAGGCCCTCACACGTTTACTGCGCTGGGTTCTCCTGCTAACTGTGGGCTCGTTTCCTCTCCAGGGAGGCACACCTCAGTTAATCCCCCTCATCTCTCTATTCCCTCACGTGATTTTTGTTTTCTCCTATCAAAAAAGAAAAGAAAAATGATGTCCCTTGCTCAAGTTCAAAATCGACCCTCCGAGCTCTCCAGCATCCCTGCAGGAGGTTTTGTTCTGTTTGGGACCACTCATTGCAAAAGAAATCCAGTGGCTGGCCTGTAGTCCCGGGGGACAGCCTGCCTATAGGGGGCTCCACTGCCCTTCACGGGCCCGTCCACCAGCGTGTGATGGCTGTGTCCCCTTCTTGCACGGCTGGAGACATTGTCAGGGCAGCCACCTGTCTCTGTGGCTTGTGAGTGAGGGAGAGAGGTGCCATATGTGTGGGCACCAGGATGCCCCAGATCAGGGGTGTCGGCCACGGGCTCCTCTCTGCCCCCCATCCTCTGCGTGGGCAACATGGGGCTCGATGCTGCGATGACACTGCCCTCTCACTGGCGGCTACAACCCAGGCTGTAACTTTTTTCCAACTCATTCTCTGCTTTCACACTTAAGCCAAGTGCTCTGATGCCAGAAAACCTCTCCTGGGACGGACTCTTTCTGAAGAAGCATTTATTTCCAGCTACAGTGAAAATGTGACTTTTCTCTTGAGTTATGACTTTGCCTTTTCTGTGGATTGGCTCCCTCCCACAATCATGATAAAAGAGATCATGTTTATCTTCTAGTTTGTTTTTCCAACTAAAATCAAGGCATTATTTCTTTCCAGTTCATGAATTTCTCTGTTTTAGGCAAAACAGGAGTGGACCAAATTTCTGTTTTGAATTGTAACAAGAGACGAACATGGCACAGTTCAGAATGCCTCTCGTGACTTCCAACTGGGCATCACTGAGACCCAAGAGTGCAAGACTGACGCTACCTGAGGACTTGACTTTTTCGGGGAAAATGTCTAATGCACGCAAAGGTAGAGAAAAGAGCAAAATGAACCCCACGTCCCCCAGCTTTGCTAACTAACAGTTCACAGCCAACCCGGCTTCATCTCTGCCGCACCCACTCTCCCCCGTCCCTGGATAATTCTGTAACAAATCCGGATATACTTCATCTGTATATATTTCAGTATGTCTCTAAATCATAAGGACCCTTAAAACAAAAGCACGTTACCATTACCACACTTAAAAAGTTAACAAGTCCCTAATAGTATCAAATCCAGTCAGAATTCAGATTTTTCCAATTATCTCATGTCTTTTTAATGGTTATTTGTGAAATTCAGGATTCAGAGAAGGTCCGCAGGGTGCAGTTGGTTGCTGTGTTATGGACTAGATCTCAGTCTGGGAGGTGGGAGGCTAAGCCTCGTCGGAGGACAACTGGCCCCACTCTTTTTAAAATCTTTAAAAAATTTTTTTTATCTAAATATAGTTGATTCCCAATATTGTATTAATTTCAAGTGTATAGCAAAGTGATTCAGTTATACATGTATATATATATTCCTTTTCAGATTCTTTTCCATTATAGGTTATTAGAAGATATTGGATATAGTTCCCTGTGCTCTACAGTAGGACCTTGTTGTTCATCTCTTTTATATATAGCAGCGTGTATGTTAATCCCAAACTCCTAATTTATCCCTCACCCCCAACCCCCTTCCCCTTTGGTAACCATAGTTTGTTTTCTATGTCTGTGAGTCTGTTTCTGTTTTATAAATGTTCATTTGTGTCCTTTTAGATTCCACATCGTGTGGTATTTTTCTTTCTCTTTCTGGCTTCACTTAGTCTGACAATCTCCAGGTCCATCCATGTTGCACAAATGGCATTATTCTATTCTTTCTCTATGGCTGAGTGGTATTCCATTGTGCAAATATACCACAACTTCTTTATCCAGTCATCTGTCCATAGACATTTAGGTTGCTTCCATGTCTTGTTTACTGTAAACAGTGCTTCTATGAACATGGGGTGCAGATGTCTTTTCAAGTTAGAGTTTTCTCTAGGTGTAACTGGCCCCACTCTCCCAAGGCTCAAAATCTCCAAGCCAGCCCAGCTCAGTCCATCCTTTGCCCTCAGGGTGGATCATTGAGCCTCAAGTTTCCATCACCACCACCACCCTGGGTTGGCCCTCCCCATATCACAGTGCAGAGGCTCCCCAAGGGTCCCTGCCCCAGCCTTTCCTATTGCCTGCCAGGCCCCTTTCTTGTTGCAATCAGATTTAACCAGGAGTAGGCCGGCTCCCGTGACACCACCCATCCTTTCTCCATAGCATGCCTTGCCTGGCCCCCTGCCGCACCCCCCCCCCCAATACAACAAAGCAAAGCCACAGCCATCTTCCACAGCATCCGCCTGTCAAGGCCTTCAAAAGCCCTCACACCCTCCCCGATTCACCCCCCTGGTCAGGCCGGCTCCCCCATCCTCAGGGCAGGCTGTGCCCACCAACTTTCACAGATGCTCTTAGGCTAAAATTTTGCTTAAAATGCCTTCTTCTTTCCTCTTCACCTTCCCAAATCTTTTTTACCTTCAAAGTCCAGCTCCAGTCCTGGGAAAGCTACCAGCTTTCCGCCTGCCTTGAACTCCAAGGCTTGCCTCTCCAGCTTCCCACAGTGCCTTGATTTGTCATTTAACCACCTCACCTGTGACTGTCATCATAAACTTGCTCCAGACCAGAACTCTGTCTGCAAGTTTAGAAGGGCTTTGGAAGACAAGAACTTTTTGTCACATTCCTCCCTCATGTCTGAGCACATAGTGGTACTTACTAAACACTTAATGAATTGATTTGGAGGGTTTCTTAAGCTCATTTCAGAAATCTAAGCATAAGGAGATGAGAGAAGAGTGCGCGCGCGCTTCTGCATGTGTATGTATGTGCGCATTGCGTGTGTATGCGTGCATGTGCATGTGTGTGCGCGCACGTGTGTGGTGGTGGTTTTAGGAAGATGAAGTGACAGAACTATTTTCTGTTTTTTAATGGAGAGACTTGAGCACACTTCCATGCAGGAGGAAAGGGGAGAGGAGAGAAAGGATGATTCCAGGAGAAGGAGGGGCTGGTGCATGGGGTGTGGCCCCAGGCGGGGCGGGGAGGCGAGGACCCGGCCAGCAGAGATAGGAATTCGCTCTGGGCTGAAGGTGGCATTCAGTAAATGTTTGATGACTGGATCAGACAAGACTGCTGAAGCCTTCCTGGAAAGGAAACCCATCGAGTGAAACACCCAGTCAGAAATCCTGGAACTCAGCAGGCCTGCAAATGTGATCAAAGAGGATTGGCCATGGGAAGACAGGCTGTCTGAGATGCACACAGCCAGGGTACACCCATGAGCCTAAAAATGTCAGTGTGATTTTTAACAAATGAACTTATATTTGCCTATTTTCTTAATACACCTTGTATCTTTTTTTTTAATTGAAGTATAGTCGGTTTAAAATGTGTCAGTTTTTGATGTACAGCATAATGTTTTAGTCATACATGTACATACATATATTCCTTTTCATATTCTTTTCCATTATAAGTTACTGCAAGATATTGGCTATATTTCCCTGTGCTATACAGTAGAAAGTTGTTGTTTATCTATTTTATATATAGTAGTTTGTATCAGCAAATCTTGAACTCCCAGTTTATTCCTTCTACCCCTCCCCCCTGGTAACCGTAAGTTTGTTTTCTAGGTCTGTGAGTCTCTCTGTTTTATAAATAAGTTCATTTGTGTCATTTTTTAGATTCCACGTGAGTAATATCATATGGTATTTTTCTTTCTCTTTCTGGCTTACTTCACTTAGAATGATGATCCCTAGGTCCATCCACATTGCTGCAAATGGCATTATTTTATTCTTTTTTCTGGCTGAGTAGTATTCCTGTGTGTGTGTGTGTGTGTGTGTGTGTGTGTGTGTGTGTGTGTGCCACAGCTTCTTTATCCAATCATCTGTCAATGCACATTTAGGTTGCTTCCATGTCTTGGCTATTGTATATAGTGCTGCTGTGAACATTGGGGTGCATGTATCTTTTCAAATTAGAGTTCCCTCAGATATATGCTCAGGAGTGAGGTTGCTGAATTACATGGTAAGTCTTATTTTTAGTTTTTTCAGGAATCTCCATACTGTTTTCCATAATGGCTGCACCAAACTACATTCCCACCAGTAGTGTGGGAGGGTTCTCTTGTCTGTACACCCTCTCTAGCATTTATCATTTGTGGATTTTTTAACGATGGCCATTCCGACTGGTGTGAGGTGAATACACCTTGTGTCTTGTTTTAAAGTTTAATTACAGAAAGTTTCAAAGTAAGTACAAAAATAAAGAGTATAATATAATGCCCCCACGTACCCAGCTATTCATGACTAATTTAGTTTCATCCATGCCCCGACTCCATCCATTCCCACTCTGCTGGATTACTTTGAAGAAAATCTATGGATGCTTATATATAACTAAAGGTAAGAACTCTTTACAAATAACCACAATATCATCTTCACATCTAAAAACTCTTAACAATAATTTCTTGATGTCATCAAATATCCAGTGCCTGTTCAGATTCCTCCAATTTTCTCACAAGTTTATGTAACAGTTTGTTTGAATCAGGGTCCAGATAAGATCCATGTATCATGACTGGTTAATATTTCCCATAATTGTCTTTTTATCTATGGGCCCTCCTTTTATATCTCTCCAACATGGGTGTATTTACATACGTATGTACAGATTCACTACTGCCTTGGGCAAACAGCAATTTATGCAAGTAAATGAGGAATAATTTTATTATTTTATAACCTGTTTGCAGACATGGCATAAGGGTAAGTAAAAAATTTATGGGCTGAGTCATTTCTTATACATTCAGGTTATGTAAATTACAGCATATATTGTAATAATAAAGGCATATAGAGCTCCTTAGAAGGCAAGACTATGCAAAGCCTGGTTCTGTTTGATTACTGTTTCTCACTGACCACACTTTCTCACTAACTGCATCCTGTGTGCTTAAGAATCACAACAATTTTAATGAAGATAAATATTGTTTGTAACTTGGACTATATTGATGAGTCTGGACCAAAAAAAAGTTCATTCATTATTATCCTGTTTTGAGGTTTGTCTTTTGGGTCCCTCAGACCTACCTGGCAACCCTGACAGTCATGGTAGCCACACGCCTGGGGTAGACCCCTTAGTGTCCGTGTGAACACTCAGGCGGTCAGCCACCTGGGCAGCTGGTCCTGGGACACTGTCTCCAGGGCACGTCTCTTTGGACTGGCTACCAAAATGCAGTCAGATCAAGGTTTACACATTCTAGATGCTGACACATCCTTTTTTCATCCAACAGTCAAAATTTTAGTACGATCAAATTTCTGATTAATCCCCACAGTTTGTTTTGTAAGGGGATCTGTCTATAATAAAAATATCCCTTATCTGGGCATGTATATTGATACGAAAATGATCACAGCTTGTGTATCAACTTTGAATACACATTTAATCAAATAGATTATGTTTGCAATTTAAAAAAATGAGTATTCAAATGTTGAATAAAGGAGGAAATCACTAAATAGCCTCCTTAGACTGCTATTTAATTTTCTTCATTGTGAATTTTTTTTATTAACAGCAACATTATTTATAATTGCCAAGGTATGGAAGCATCCCAAGTGCACATCAATAGATGAATGGATAAAGAAGATATGGCATATATACGCAATGGAATACAACTCACTCATAAGTGAATTTTTTTTAAATCGAAGTATAGTCAGTTTACAATGTTGTGTCAGTTTCTGGTGTATGGCATAATGCTTCAGTCATACAGATACATATGTATATTCCTTTTCGTATTTTTTTGTTATAGGTTACTACAAGATATTGAATATAGTTCCCAGTGCTATACAGTAGAAACTCATTGTTGAATGCTATTTAATTTTGAAGTTAATTCATTCATTTCTTCAACAAACGTGCCTACCATGGGCCAGGCACTGTATTAGGTGTCGAAGATACAATGGAGAACACAACAGATCTGGTCTCTGGAACCACAGAGCTTACATCTCAGTGGAAAAGACTGATCATAACTACAAATAAGCAAATCAATACATATGTAAAATAAATACAGTCTGCAGCCAGTGCTATGAAGGAGATAAACAAGGGCTGTGATGGAGAAAAACGGAGGGACCACTGTGGACCAGGTGGTGCAGGCAGGCTTCTCAGAGGAGGTGCCATTGAAGTTGAGACTTAAAGAATGAGATTGAGGCCACCTGAGTCAAAGCTGAGGAAGGGCACTCCAAGGGGCCGGCACAGAGCACTCAGAGGCCTGCAGCAGCAGAGAGCTTTTGGGTGTGTGTGTGTGTGTGTGTGTGTGCGCACGCGTGTGTGTGCCGTAAAGACTCAGAAAGAACCTAGGTGTCATCTGGCTTCCCCTTGGCCAGGCTAGGTGATGCCCTGTGGCAAGGCTGAGTGGGAGTCATTCAGCACGGGCTCAGGTACACTCCTCTGTTCATTAAAAGGTCCTCCTTTTTGGGGGGCTGGCGCCCACCTCTCCCTGGGGGTCACCCATCCTCCGTGGTCCTTTGGCTGGAACCACAGAGAACACGAATAAGCCATAGGACCCCATTCAGAAGGGAAGGCGGCCTTTGTGTCCTCTCTAAATCCTCAGTACCACACATTCCCAGGATATTGTTAAGATGTAGCAATCACATTTAAAAATATGTAAAATATATACTTTACAGCCCCTGCAGTTCACTTCTGATTAGAAGATACATGGCTTCTTATAAAAGTCCAGTGGGTTCAGCCTGTTGGCAGTAAGGGGTTCCCACAGCATCTACCTTGGCTGGATTCTCGCCCCCTGAGCCGAAGGCCGCGTTCTGCTGACTCTGCCTGTTTTCTCGCCCATCAAGTGGAGAAGCATGGCCTCAAAGCCCGAGATCCTGCTTAGCAGGGAAGGAGGCTAGCGGGGGTGTGGGTTAATGATTGATGGATGAAGTTTTATGATTTTATTATAAACAGAGGCCAAGGGGCCAAACTGGCACTGAAGCTTTTTCTTTGTTAATGTACAGGTGAATCAGAGACAGGGCAGAGAGCAGGGGCTCAAGGGTCGGGGGCTCATTATTTACAAAGCTTAAAGCTGGACTGCCACGGCAGGCCCATTTGTCTTCCTTGGATTTTATGTTACAGATCGGTAGAAATAGAAACGCTGACTGAAGATGCTCTAATCCACACTTGATATTGAATTTTTCTCTTTATTATTTCAACTTTTGTTTGGATCAGCTTGGGAGGGAGGAGACTGGGACTGAGTGAAGTCCTCCCAGGCCACCCTTTGGCATCCTTTCAGGTTTAGCCATGGCAGTGGGGCCAGTAATGCAGGCTGCAGGTGAGGAGAGGCGAGCCGCTAGGCGGGACCGCCGAGCCAGCCCTCTGCCAGCCCTGGGAAGGCCTTGCCCTCCGCCTTGCCGTGTCTAGAGGGCCCCTCCCTCTCTGATAATCTGTCCAGTATTGCTGAGGTTGGGGGCGGGGGTATCAGTGTAGGTTAGGAGGAAAGGCTTTGGAGTCATTTACACTTTGGTGTCCAGGCATCTGGCAGGCTCCTTCTGGAGGGAAGGCTTCTAGAGGGAGGAGGCTGGGGCTTCCAGGCTGCCAAAGGTAACTGGTGACCGCTACTCACTTCTTCTCCTGAGTCTCTGCCCCCTCTTAGGTTCCGTTGCCTTAGAGTGTGTCTGTTGCGGGGAAGCCCTGCCCACCTCTCTGGGCTTCTCTGAGCCTGCTCTCCCCTCTCCTTTTCTTTTGCAGCAATGCTGAGACACAGCAAGCTGCTTCCCATCTCCTAGAAACACCATCTCCCTGCCCCTCTTACCCCCTAAGGCAGGATCAAGTGTTCCCCCTCCTCAGTGCTCCCGTGGAGCCATTTACATTTCTCGTTCCTACAGTTAGAAAAATAATGTTTCACATCTTTACACCCCCGTAGACCAGTGGTTCTCAAAGCGTAGTCCCTGGAGAAGCATCACCATCATCATCACCTGGGAGCTTGTTAGCAATGCAGATTCCTGGGCCCCACCCACCGCAGACAATCTGACCCTGACCCTCCGGGGGTGGCGCCCGGCCTCTGTCATTGAACGAGCCCAGCGGGTGATTCTGATGCTCGCTGACAGTTGCAAACCATCGCAATGGGCTCTCAGCTCTCACCTCACTCATTCTTGTATCCCTGACTCCTCCCACTGAGCCTGGCACATCAGACTGCTCAACACATGGTTGAACAACAAACCACTAAGAAGTTAGACGAGTTGCTCGGGTGCTAGCAGCCTGGGCCCGATGGGGAAGCCTTCCAGGCCCACCGCCCGGCAGTGCTCAGGGCGCGTGACTCTCTTTCCTCCTCTTTGACTGGTTCACAAAGGAATTGTGGTCCGTGTAAACACGCTGAGTCCCCAGTAGAGCCAGACATCCGGCCCTACCCTCCTAAAAAAAAAGAATATTAAAAATATTCTTTCTTCAGACTCAGGCAAGGACTGATAACCACCTCTGAACAGGAAGGACTGCAGACACCATCTTTTTAATGCACTGTTATGTGTGTAATTATGGAAACAATTACAGCATTTAAGGTCATCTTTATTCATTGTTGACCATTAGGAACATCACTGCCTTTTTCTAAATCTGTTTTCATGGCTCATTTCACACCTTTCATCTTTTGTGTGTGTGTGGTAAAATATACATAAAGCAAAATTTACCTTTTTTTTTTTTTTTTACCATTTTAAAAAGTGAATCCAATGGTATTAATTCTATTCACACTGTTGTGCACCCATCATTACCAGTCATTTCCAGAACTCTTTCCATCATCCCAAATGAACATTCCTGGTGGGAATGTAAAATCGTGCAGCCATTGTGGAAAACAGTTTGGTGATTCCTTAAAAAGTTAAACATAGAATTGTCATATGATCTGGCAATTCTACTCTTAGGTATACACTCAAAGGAATTGAAATCAGGGACTCAAACAGATACTATGTGTGCTATGTACACCAAGGTTCATAGCAGAATTATTCACAATAGCCAAAAGGCGTAAATAACCCAAGTGCCCACCAACAGATGAATGGATAAACAAAATGTGGTACATACAATGGAATACTGTTCAGCCATAAAAAGGTTCATCTCATTTTAATGTACAACTTCCTCTCCAAGAATCTAACCAACTAAATGTCTGAGGAGTGGGTGGGAAGGGATAAATTGGGAGTTTGAGATTTGCGGATACTAACTAAACAACAGGTTCATACTGTATAGCACAGGGAACAATATTCAATATCTTGTAGTAACTTCCGGTGAAAAAGAATATGAAAAAGAATATCTATCTGTTCATGTATGACTGAAGCATTAAGCTGTACACCAGAAACTGACACAACATTGTAAACTGACTATACTTCAGTAAAATATATATATTCCCCAAAAATGTCTAAGGAGAGCCGACAGGTTTCTGTATTTTCATAACATTTATCACAGAAGCAAATTTATGTAAGATGCTCAGTAAACACTCACTGGTTGAGGGACACTCTGTATGTCACGTGGTCTAGACTGAGAAGAGTTGGTGTCAGACTTTGGTGCGCATCAGAATCCCCTGGAAGGTGTGTTAAAACACAGCTTTCTGGGCCCCACGCTCAGGGTTTCTGACTCAGAAGGTTTTGGGCGCAGTCCCAGAACCTGCATTTCTAACCAGTGCCCTCCCAGGTGATGGTGGTCCTTCTGGTCTGGGACCACACTTGGAGAACCACGTGTCTAGCACAGTACTTCTCAGCCCTGACTGCACACTTGGAGTCTCCCAGAGCTTCTAAGTTTGCCCCTGGCCCCAGCCTCTGAGATCTGGTTTAATTGATCTTGGGTGGGGTCCAGATACAGGAGGCTTTAAACAGCTGCCCAGGTGATTCTAATCGAGAGCCAAATTTAAGAAGAACTTGAGGAACGCCCTCAGCAGATTGCCGGCGCTGGGGTCGGAGCTGCAGCTTTCCACTCTCCGTGTCCAGGTAGGATTGCTTTTTTAAAAATTAATTTTTATTGTAAAATATATAGAACATAAATTTATCATTAGTGACATTTAGCGTATTCACCATGTTGTACAGCCATGGTGAAGTGTTTAATAATTCTGTTTAAAACAGAAGTAAACCCACTGTTTAATTCCAGAACATTTTCACTGCCCAAAAGGAAACCCCATACCCACTAAGGGGTCATTTCCCACTTCCCTTTCTCCCCCTCAGCCCTTGGCAACCCCTAATCTACTTTCTGTCGCTATGGACTTGCCTCTGCTGGATATTTCATATCAATGGAATCATACAATTTGTGTCTGGCTTCTTGGTATAACATGGCATAGTGTTTCCACGCTTCATCCATGTTGTAGCACGTAGCAGGATTTCATTCCTTTTTGTGGCTGAGGAATATTCCATTGTATGGCTATACCATAATTTGTCTCTCCATTCGTAGGGTTGCTTTTTGTTGTAGGTTAAATATTTGACTCTGGGTAGCTTCTGTAAAATAAGTTGTTGAGCGAAATAAAGCATTGGAGTTTCTCCTGTACAGGTTTTAGAAAATTAACTGTGAACTGAGCTGGTGTGAGAGGAAGTTGGAGATGATACAGCCTGGTTTCCTGGAAACGAGGGTCTGGGGGCAAACGAGGCTATGATTTGTAATAAGCTTCTGAACAGAAAGGGAAAACTTCAAATGATCGTGATAATAAAGGCATGTTCTGTACAAGGTGAAGAAGCAATGTTCCCTGGGACCGACAGAAAATTGGTGGGAGAGCAAATAATGTGAGCAGGGCTGCCTCGGTGACAGGCTCCTTTCCTGGCAGAGGGAGAGGCTGGAAAATGTCACAGGTGCTTCTCATTGTCGGCGTGGCTGCCGCCTCCAGCCGGCAAAAAGCTGCTCTTGTCTCCCGCCCTCTCCCCATCCACCCTCTCAGCGCTCGTCTTTGCTGAAAGTATGAGGCTGTGGGTGAGGAGCTGTGGTTTGATTTGGCGGATAGACAGTAGGTCAGGGACTGGCCTGGAATCTAAGTTGAATGCCGCCCTGAACAGGGCTTCTAGTTGTGGACTTTCGATATCTGTTTACTAGGACAAGTACCTCCCCTTCCCTCCTGCTCTCATTCCTTGCCTCCCCTTGGCAGCCAAGCATCTATAAGGATTGTCTACAGCGCTCACTTCGGCATCTCCACTTCCCGCTCAGACCTCATTGCTCGGGGGCTCTGATTTCCAGACCCACATCCCACTGAATTCAAATAGACTCTTCAGCCCTCTTTCTTCTTGCAGCCCTCGCTCCCAGTCCCCCTACTCTTTCTGAACCCCTCTTCTCCAGGTTTCTGGGGACATTGCTTTGTTTGAGTTGTGCCCCACTCTCTGTAGCTGTCTGCCCTTTAATGTCAGCTGCCCCCGTGGTTTTGTCCTTGGCTCTTTCTTTCTCACTCACACTCCGCTGGAGTGATCCTGCCCCTCCCATGGCTTCAACACCACCCCTGCCCTGCCCGGGGTTTCCTCCTGAGCCCCAGACCCATCGCCTGCTGGACATGCCCACTGGATGCTCCATGGCTTCTTGCAATTGGACGTGGCTGGAGGGGGAGGCAGACGGGGAAACAATTTGAAAAATAATCACATCCACTATCTCGTGCCCTCATCGTCCTCCCTCCAAAACCTCCTCCACCTCCTTTGAGGTTCTCCATCTCAGCTAGGGTACTGCTCACCACACCCAAAGCCGGGAATCACAGTCAACACCTTCCTCGCCTCTTCTTTGGCCTCCATTTCTATGCCTAGAGACATAATTTTACTCTTTTAGGTGTCTTTTAAAAATGTTTACTTAAAAAAACTTAAACACAGGCAATTCCTAAGAATAACATGATGAATTCTCATATACTCTTCACCTAGAATCACTAGTTTGCTCACTTTTTGCCACATCTGCTTTGTTACTCTCTCTATACACGTACATGTATGTTGTCATTATTATTTCTGAACAATGATCAGTCAGGAAATTTAACAATTAATACAATACTCCCGTCTAATATATAATCAATATTCAAATGTTCACACTCAATCTCACAGTATCTTCCACAGATCATCTATGATGTATAAAAGGGGAAATGTAACAGTAAAATGGAGCGCTATCTGGAGCTATAAGATACTATCGTCACCATGTGACCAAAATTATCACCAACAGTGGGACAACTGATGTCTCACATGCCCCTGATGCAGAGCCCGGTGAAGGACGCACCACTTCCGGGCTCTTCATGCCCAGAACAGACAACGTGAATCTCATGAGAAACCCTCTGACCAACCCAGATGGAGAGACAGTCTGTGTGATATCTGGTCTACAAGCTTCAGGAACGCCAAGGGCATGAGGGAGCTAACGAGGTGCCACAAGTAAATGCAATGGGTTATCTGAATTGACTCCCAGATAGGGGGAAAAATGCTATCAAGGACCATATACATTTCTTTTAAACTTGGCCTTCATCTGCCCCTACTGGCATAGCTCTGCTCAAATGCATAGCCGCCTTCAGCCTGCAGCCCTCCCCTCCCCACACGAATGCACCCCCGAGCCAGACATTTCTTTGCTGAAAGTTCTTCAGTGACTCCTGGAAACTTCAGGATTAATCCCAAGGTCTGGGGTGCAGCCCACAAGCCCCTCATCATCCCACCCCACTCTCCAGCCTTCGCTCTCCCCGCTTCCATCTGTCAGAAACGGGGGGGGGGGAGGGGGCTAAGACTTCACCCAGCCTAACAAGTTATCCTGCCTCTGCTTCATGGGGGCTGAAGACACGAGACTCCTGAGTCGGAGACAAAGGACAGTTTAACACAGCGCTAGCATAGTGACATTAGTGCCTGTTTCCCGAGCCCCAGTTCCACAGCGTTATGGAATGAGAGCCTTGTAACACTGCACTTGCAAACTGCCCAGCGTAATGCACGTTCCTTCCAGCTTAGCAAACCCCAGTGTTTACAGGGGGCAGTTAGCAAATTTGCCCAACCTCTGCCTCCAAGAGAGACATTATTTTACTGGACAGCAAACAGATCTGCTCTCTGCCCTGGAGGGAGACACCATCTCGATCTTATAAGACGATCTGTTACATAAATATGCTTGAAAAGATAGTCTGGAACAAAAGCTGTCAGAGCCTCTGCTCACAGACCCAGGGAGAATGTTTTCCCTGCACCACTCCACCCACTAGGTTACTGCCAGACTCTCTAACTGCACCCCGCACTCTCATCTGGTTCGGGACCCCTGTTGCCTGCAGTGGAATGCCATCGTCATCCCTAAAATGCACCCTACCTGTGCGTGTAAACACTCACGCACTCTCCTTGCCCTGCTAGCCCCTTTATCTTTAAAGAATCAACTCCTCGGGCAGCCCCGGCAGCCACCCTCGCCCCCAAAGGTAGAATTCCTGCCCCAGCCCCGTTTCCACAGCACCAGCGCACATGATCATAGCACCTAACCTGCTCCACTGTGATGACCCGTTTACACGTCTGCTTGCCCCTCAGCTTTTGGTGCAGGGGCCGTGTCCTGCTTGCCCCTCATCCCCAGTGACCAGCCCACAAAGGGCATTATCAAGGACTGGTGGAAAGAGGAAGGGAATCAGTGAATAAACTGTTACTTTAAAGCTGCCAGCAGTTTCTTCCTGTCGCTTGAGGGGGAGTAGGATGTCAAACCCCACAAAGCTGGAAAATGTGCACGTGGTAACGGGCAGCCAGGTAGGGGGTTCGTAAGTGGTTTCTGCATTCTGGGGGAGGGACCAGAAATTTGTCCTTGACGAGGGTAGGACGGAGCACTTTGATAAGCCCTCTTGGTGACACAGCCATGAGGCAGGTAACTAGCCAGCGTTTCTGAGAAAGCACAGCCCCGGCTGTAAGAGTCCGAGTGCTGGCGCTTCAGGCTGAGATGCCAAGCCGCCTCTGTAGCGATCCCGTGATACAAATTAGATGCATCTTGAAGCGGTCTGTGCCCTGGCCCAGAAGACTGTTTTTCTAAATACGGATTTAGCTGTCTGCCTGGGACACAGTTGCCCTACCTGTGATGCTGTTTCAGACTAAGCCAGTGGTTCCCAACAGGAGTGATTTTGCCCCCTGGGGACATCTGGCAACATCTGGAGGCATTTTTGGCAACACAACAAGGGATGCTCTTGGCATCTAGCAGGCAAACGAGATGGTCAGGGATGCTGCAGAACATCTGACACAGCCCAGGACAGCCCCCCACAAAGAACCATCCTGCCCCAGATGTCAGCAGGGCAGAGGCTGGGAAGCCCTGAACCACACTGTTGTGATTGCCTCGTCTGGGCCACGCAGAAGGAAGGAGCAGATCACACGTTGCAGGGAAGGTTTCTCTGGAAAAGAATTAGGTGCTGTCACTGTCAGTCATCCTGGGGCAGGAAAGAGGAATGGAGGCTTGGCCTCAGGGAAGCAGAAAAACAGGACTCCAGGCCGGTAGAGCATGCCGGGTGCCTACCACATGATGGTAGGACGTTTCCCGGGAGAAGGGATGATGGTTGCCCTCGGGGAGGACTGAAGACAGAGGTACCTGTGTCAGATTTTCATTTCCTACTGTAGTTGCCTGTATCATCGCAGGACTCAACCAAATTTTGTTAAACTCCAAGGCCCCATGAGCTGTTGTTCTCTTAAAACTACCACTCAGTGAGCACTTACTACATGCCAGGCATCCTTCCATATCAGAGGTTGGCTAACGTTTCCTGCAGAACGCCAGATAGTAAATGTTTTCAGCTTTGTGAGCTGTGTGGTCCCTGTAACACTACCCACCTCTGCTGTTGTCAAAACAAAACACCAGCCATAGAGAATATACAGATGAGTATAGCTGTGTTCCAAGAAAATGTTACTTACAAAAACAGCTGTCGGACTGGGTTTGGCCCATGGGCCATAGTTCACCAGTCCTCATTCTGTGTGCTTAACAGGTGCTGATTAACCCCCACAGCAGAGGTCCTATGTTCTCATTAAGCAGATGAGGTGCTGAAGCACAGAGGCTGGGTGGCCTCCCCAAAGTCAGAGGGCCAGGAAGCAGCAAGGCCGGGCTCCGGCCCTGACCCCCCCGGTCTCCCCCACAGCAGCCTTTGGAGGGTCGGGAGCATGAGCAGTGGCAGCGGTTCTGAGGTGGCGAGAGGGGCCCAGCAGATGAGCCCCGGCAATGGTCCCAAGCTAGAGGGGAGAAGCAGCAATGGGGGGATTGACCTTGTAAACATTCCTGGGGGGTCTGGAAATAACAAAAAGAGGAAATCTGATGAAAGACGTGGAATTCTGCAGTTACCCAGGGGGGACCCTGAACTCAAGAGAAGGCTGACTGGCCCCTAAACGTTGACCTGATGTTGAGCCAATTCTTCACTCACCAGCTTTCACAATGAGGAAGTCCTTTCTGATATCTAACCTACAGCACTCTTGCTGTTATTTAAAGCCGCTCCCTCGGTTTTCCTTTTTAAGGAGAAAACTTATTATTTCTTTTGCTTCTTCTCACACCTGAAGAGCTTCACCCAGGCTACTTCTGCCTCCCTTCCAGACGGGCACAAAGTGCAGCGGGAAGGTCAAGGGTTTTGGAGCTGTGGGCTAAGCTGCCAATCATAGCTCTGCCGCCCACTGGCTGTTTGACCTTGACTGTATCTCTTAGATCCCCTGAGCTTCGCTTACAAAATGGAAGTGGCAGTACCCAGCAGCAGTACCCAGGGCTGCAGGGAAGAATAAACGTGGTAGGGTAAGATCAGTGTCTATTCACGATGAACTCCCAAGACATGCTGGCTCCCAGGCCCTTCTAGGACTGGTCTCAGTTCCTCCTTTCTTTCTTAAGGGCTGTTTTCCAACCTTGTAGACCAAGTCCTACCTTTCATCTCACCAAAAAACAAATCTAGGGCTCCCTGTGTGTCTCCTTTTACTTCTCATGAGATACGTATGGTGGTGGTGGCATTTCGTTTCAGTCTGGCTTCATCTCTGAAATCCTACCATCCCAGATCAAGCACCTTCCCTGGTGCCTTCCCTGACTCCCAGAGCCAAAAGCAAATAGAGGAACCAACCGTTCTTCCCTCATTCACTCAACAGAATTTTCCCGAGCGAGTTTGTAAACCCAAGACAAACATCTCAGCACCTGATAAGTTTCCAAGAAAATCTGTAGTATCTGTTGGGCGGTGGATAGATGCTCAGTTCAGTTTCCTAGACCCCTTTTCTTTAATCTTTGACCGAAATATAAAAGCATGTGGCATGCAATTCCTTTAATAGCTGAGAGCCAGCTGAGAGTTGAAATCCAAAGGAAGCAAGTGCAAAAGCCTGAAAAGAAATACCATCACCCTTATCATTCTGTGTCTGAGTTCTAAAGACCCATGGGAGAAACTTCCTTCAGACCACTGTACCAGGAAAAGCTGTACTTCCTTGGCGCACCTGGCTTGTTTTGTACCTTAAGACAGTTTAACATAGATCCTGTAACTAACTGAAAAAAAAATCAACAAACGTTTCCTGAGCACCTCCCCTGGGGAGGCTCTGTGCCTCTGCCCAGGCAGCCCCTTTGGGGAGGGGGTCCCTCTGCACACGCTGTGCCTTATGTCCGCCTTCTAGATAACTCTCCTTGAGGGTAGAAAGGGCACCTGCTCACCCCAGCGCCCCTCGGAGGCCCTAGAACACTGCCCTGCTTGCAGCAAGCTCGTGCTCAAAAACCACCACGGAGGGAAAACGTTCTCCAATGGCAACTGGCAAGTTAGCCTTAGCTGGAGAGCGAGCGCTTGGTTATTAATCCAAGAGGGACCGGTGGTTCTTGAGGCAGTTATGTGAAGGGAGAGCATTTAATTCTGCAGTTCTCAATGTTTTTTTTCTAGGGTGTAATGAGTTTTCTGACCAGGCATCTTTGCACACACAGTCTTCCCTGCACACATTTCATGCTCGGCTTTACTCAGTGTAGGGGGGCATTCCCTGCTCCATCCTGCCGGTGGAAACATGTAAGCATTACATCAAAAGGCTCTTCAAGAGCTAGGAGACTCTTGGGGAGCTGCCAAAAGGAAGTACAGAGGGGCAGCTTTAAGATCTCACCCTGGCATCCTGCAAGCAGTGAGACGCAAACACACATTCCCGTAGCTCAGAAACCAGCAGGGCGGCTCACTCCAAGTTCAAGGTGTAGGAGACGGAGGTGTGAGTGTGTGTGGGTATGGGCACATCTAAGAATGTAGGTACCCGTGAACATGGATGTGGGCGTGCACCCCCATGTGTGCGTGTGTAAATGCACATGCATCTCTTTCCTGAATCTCCGGGCTCCAGTCTTGCAGTGCGCTGAGCTCACACAGTGTCCTCACTAGGGGCTGCTTCCTGCCCCCTCCACACTCGACCCCTGGGGCCACCCACTCTGATCTACTTTTCTTCTTCATTTTCACGTGTTGTCCATTCCCTGTTCTTCCTTCTAACTCTGATCTTCCCAATTCCAACCAGCACACTCCTTCAGCTGTCCATCCTACCTCCAAGAATCCGAAAAGGGTATTGATTCATTACTGTCCCTGGAGGACCCCTGACATCTCTCCCAGCCGTGTGCTGCCAACAGTAACAGTGATTGGATTCTATTGATTTTTTTTTTCCTAGCAACCCTGCTGGTCTTTGATCTACATTTCCCATGAGTGTGTCACAAGGAACCATATCAAATGTTTATGTCAACAGATATGAAGTCCATTGTGTTTTCTTTAACCACTAAGCTTTCACGCTGATGTAGGGAAGTAAAGCAAGTTCATTTGGCATAATTTCTTTCTGGCAAATCTGTATTATTTAGTTAAAAAGAAATCATTTCCTCAGTGGCTTTTACACAATGCGGTGACATGTCGTGTTGGATACACACTGTGTGGCATAAAATGAGCATCCACCAAATGGCGGGGCAAATGCACAAAAGGGCAACCGGGAGACAGCAGTTCAGCCCCCACTCGGCTCCTCAGCCCTAGGGCACTTGACATCTCTGAGTTTTCCACGCCTCCTTTGTGAATGGGGGTGGGGCTTGGCTGCAGCAGCTCTCCCCACTGGGGTCCCACCTGGGCAACAGTGGCAGTCTGGATGTTGATTTCAGTACCGCCCGGAGCCCAGCAGAGATGGGCACTCACCCACCATCAGGCTGTTCCGGCCAATTACATTGTTAGGTGTTCACGTTTCAGGCTGAGTTACATCAACAGGGCAGGACCCCTACTCCATCTCTGCACCCCTCTGGTCCCCCTTCCTCCAGTGTTTCACACTCAATTCACTCTCCATTCTGCAGCCAGGATAATCTTTCTAAAATGCTTATCTGATTGCCTCAGTTTGCTACTTAGAACGCTCCAGATACACACTACAATATATAAAATAAACAACAAGGTCCTACTGTAGAGCACAGGGAGCTATATTCAATATCTTGTAATAACCTATAATGAAAAAATATGAAAAAGAATATATATATGTGTACCTGAATCACTATGCTGTACACCAGAAACTAACCCTACATTGTAAATCAACTACACTTCAATTAAAAAAAAAACCAAAAACGCTCCATCAGTCCCCTGCTGCCTCCAGAATGAGGTCCCACCTCCTCAGCTGGATCATTAGCTCCTCGCTCTCTGGCCCTGGCCCACCTCCCCAGCCCCTTCCCTCCTCACTGACATCCCTGGTAGTCCCCAGAATCTACCAGCCTAGGTGACCATTGCACAATCTGTCCCTTTACCCTAAAGGCCCTTGCAACTCCTACCCTTTGCCTGGCTAGCTTTATGTATCCTGCAGGTCTCAGCTTGGACATCACCTCCTCCAGGAAGCCCTGTCTAATCCTTTCCTGAAGCACTAAGTGGCGTCTCTTCCGTGCTTCATCTCTCTGCATCGTCAGGCCCTGACTAATTCACTGTCTCCTCCCAGATTCCCAGTCCCAGTGGTAGGGACCACGCCTTATTCATCATTTCCTTAGCGCAGAGTCTAATACTTGGCACTGAGTATTTACAGAGTAAATATGGAATAAATGTTATCTTGGGCTAACTGAAACTTTGATTGATTTTTATAGCTGTCTTTGATTAGTAACAAGTGGAGAAAACAATTTCATTAAAGATTTATTTGTTAAAACTTTTAAACAATGGTATCCAGGGAGGAAGGCAGAATAAAAGACTGATGAACACATAGGGTTCCATTACCTTCAGGTCCCCTCTAGATAATAATCCCAGACATTTATTTGTATAACATTTTGGCTCAGGATCAGGAAAAATACCTATAAACTAAAAGGGCACTGGTAATGAAGACTCCAGATTTGCAGGTCAAAGAAGAGACAGTTAAGTTAGAATCACTACTTTGCCTCTGGGCTTCCTGGTGGCCAAAGCCAAAAGGGGAAGCAGACATTTGCATGACTGCCTCAGACTTGCTACAAAACATCTTTGTTCCACAACCTTCAGAGTCACCTTTTCTCCTTTCTCTACTTCTCACTGCAGTTCGTAGAAGATGGGGCACACAGGAGGGGCCTCCCAACAAAAGCACCAGGCACCATTTGCCAATGTCACGGTTGCCTGCTAGAAGTAAATCTCACTCTCATCATAATAACGGAGCCCTTTCTGAGGCAACTGTTCCAGAAGGTGGGGGCAACGTGACCATTTGCCCTGAAACTAACCGCAGGCATCTTTACAAGATCTGGGTGGGATCTCCTCCAATTCGCCCAAAAGTCACACAACTGACCTAGTCACAAGTTAATGATTGCAAAATCATCTAAAAAACTAAATGAACCATTTTAGTTAGAGTTATGATGCCAGTTCTGAGTCAACCTTTATAGACACAAGGAGGTGGCAGCTCGTATTTGTTCCTTCCTGGTTGGTATAAATCAACTGCTTGCCAGGTAATTGGAAAGCTTGATTCTCAAAAAAACTTCTGTAAACTAAAATAAGCTAACTTGTTTCCAAATACTGATAATACTGACCCAACACCACTAAAAAGTGTAAGTGAACTGTGAACTGCAGCTTGACTGAAAATTGGAAAAAGTTACAGTTCAAAATCTAACGAGTCCCCATCATTCCTATGTGCTTTGTCGAACGGCGTGCAGATTAGCCATTATTTTTACACTTTTTTTGCTGCCACCATTTTCACTATTTAACTGCTGAAATCAAATCATTTCCGCTCCTTGCTTCGTGTTCTTGGCATCTAACAGGGTGCTTCTTGGTGAGCATTTGTGGAACGGGTACTGTATTTCATTGATTCCAGATGCCACTGATTATGACATATCCCAATTACAGAGATGTGTGAAATAAAATTCATATTTTAAGGCAAGACAAGAGAATTTAAATATAAAAAATTCTTTGCTGCCCTTCGGCCCCCTCTTTCCCCCAACCGTACATTGCGTATGTGCATCATGGATCCCCCATCGGCAGGAGTGCCTGCTCAACCATAAGGAGCAATTTTTCTCCTGGTATTAACAAGAGGACTCCTTAAAGGATAGCGTTTCTACTTGAGCTTGTAAGGAGTGGCATGGCCCATCAGGTGGACGCTTAGATCTCCGTTATGTCAACTGTCAGTAACACGTCATTGATTGATGTACAGCCCTGTCTCAAAAAACTTACAAAACTCTGCCTTGATTTCTAACCGGCAGAACAGTTCTCAGAGCTTTTTGAGATGCTCTTTCTGGGTTATAATCCTCAAATTTGGCTCAAATAAAATTTTCCATTTCTTTCTTAGGTCAACTGATTAACTTTTCATCGACAGATGCTAAATGTAAAAAAAGAAAAGCTGCATCTGAGAATCAGTGAAATATGGTCTTTGTCCACAGCAGGTGCTGGATCTCTTTCTTGGCCCCTGGAAGAGTCTGGCTGTGCTCCTGAGCGGGCACCCTTTACCCCCGGGGCTGCTCCTGAAGAGGAAGGCAGGAACTGACTGGGAAAGAGGGCCCTTGCTCCCTCTGAGGAGATGGTAGGAGCCTGCTGAGGCAATCTCCCATCCATTCTTTTCATGGAAAAACAGACTTTCTAGTGTCTGCCTGGGGCGCCTTCTCACACATGCTCTGATTTCAGCCTTTTTGCTTTCAGTCTTTCTTGTGAGCTGGTTTATGCCTCGGGCTCCTCTCTCCCGGTGCTGGAGATGGGCTGCCAAGAGCTTTAACTGGCTCCTGGAGGGCTGGGCCCTGCCCTCATCTGAATGCCTGGGGCTTGAGACCAGCCGAGGGGGCAAGTTTGAGCACAGCCAGAGGCCTGATGGAGGACCCGGCCAGACCTGCTGCTAGCTCTCCCCTGCCAGTGCCCACCCTGCAGTGCCAGGGCTTGTCGCTGCCCCGGTGGGTCAGGGTCCCCGCCTGGCGCTGGGCTTAGGTAGCTCAGAGCCCCAGCCGCCCAGCCCCCACTGTCTTCCCAGCTCCACTTCTGGCTCAGCCCAGAAGCAAAGGGGCGAGTGGGGCCCAGGCTCCACGGGTGGGGCAGGAGGCAGGGGATGCTCCAGTGACTTCCGCTGCATGGCCACGGCTGTGGAACCGGATGTCTGGTCCCCAGGCGCCAGGGAAGTGCCAGGGTGACTGGCTCCAACCCCACCCTGGCCTGAAGGACAAAGCGAGGAAGAGCTTTCTGGCCTGCGAGGCTCTTGGGACAAGAGCTTGGAGGCCCTTGTGTTTGGGGCTCTATCTCTTTTTTGCTCACAAAGGAAACTCCTTTTATTTGTTCAGGATATAAAAAGAATACATCCTCGCTGCTAAAACCTCAAGCAATTCAGAAAAGCACGAAGCAGATCCTTTCTAACAAAACTCAACGTTTGTTTGGTAGTGTAGCGCTTGTAAGCCTTTCCCCACACACTAGCTAATGTAACTCCATCGTAAGTCTGCGAGGCGAAGGGAAAGAAGGTGCTTAGCTACACCGAGTGCTGACTATGCACCAGGCGCTGCGAGCCTCTTGCTGGACCGTATTTAACCCTCACCAGGGCTCAATCACTGGTTGGAAGGAGGGTGTAGCTCAGTGGTAGAGCACATGCTTAGCATGCACAAGGTCCTGGGGTCAAGCCCCAGTGCTGCCATTCAAAATTAATAAACCTAATTACCCCTCCCAAAAAAGAATCACCTGGTGGGCTTGTTCAAACAGACTGCTGGGCCCAGCCCCAGAGTTTCTGATTTGTAGGTACCCAAGCATGTGCCTTTCTGACAAAGTCAGCCATGGTGCTTTTCTTGCTGCTGAAGACAGGAAGGGAAGCGTTTGGGTTTTCCCTCCCAGCCCAAGTCCATGTGCTTCACTTGTAGTTCTAGCGCTGGGGAAGGGCGTCCTGAGTCCCAGGTGATGCTGCCGATCCAGGCACCGCTGAGATAGATGCTATTACAACTCCCATTTTGTAGTTGGGAAAACTGAGGTTCCGAGAGGTTACGTGCTTTTCCTGAGGCCACACATCCAGAAAGTGGCCTGGCTGACACTTCCAGGAGGTCTGCCTGGCTCTGGGCTGTGTACACTTTCTCCTTCTTTCTCCTGGTTTTCTGTTTCCCCCACCCCTTACTCCCCTACCCGCCCTCCTGCCCCCCTCACCGGGACACTCTGCCTGCCTTTAGGAACTCACCCGAGCTCCTCTGGCTTTCCCCGCAGCTGGGAAAAGCCAGCTGTGAACACTAAAATGCAGGCAGTTTGGCAGCTGCAGACCAAGATCTTCCAGAACACGCAAACCTCAGTTCTGCGACCCAGGAAAGATGAGTGTGTGGACCACGCCGTATCCAGGCAGACCCTGGATGTCACAACTTCAATTAGCAGTCACTGGAACTGCAGTGCAGATGTCAGAAATCCTAGTGGGTTGGACTGCTAAGCCTCGGGGGAAATCCCCAAGACACAGGGACGTGGATTCAGATCCCTGGTATGAAAAACATGTTCTGGCCTTTCTGGTTCTCGCCCTTCCTCTCCCCCGTAATGCTCCGTGCCTCCTCTCATTCACCCTTAGTATAGCAGCAGGAATGGGGGAGAGGTCGCTGGGGTGTTTTGAGTTGGCCAGCCCTCTACCTTTGGTAGAGACTAGAGCTCTCCTTAATGAAATCAGCCTTTTAATTGCACAGGCTCCCTAACTGCTGTTTTCAGTTCTCCCTTTAGCTCTTAGTCTGCCTTTCATACTGCCTTTGAGTGTGAGGGCACACGGTGCCTAAATCTACTACGAAGAAATAGAAAATAAAAAGGTTTTCCTCCTAGCTTCCTTCCATGTATCCCACGTCTAGTTCTAGCTTGGGAAGGATGTTGCAACCCCCAGGGATGGTTTACTGATATCACCTTAATATTCTAGCAGATTCAGGACAGAAGACGGGTGGAGGCGGGAGCCTGGAGAACCAATGAGGTTTGTCCCAAGGAAGGATCCCTTCCTAATTCCCAAAGGAAATTCTTTAAGACAGAGAATCAATTGTTTGGAAGAAAGGAGAGCAGCTTGGGGAATGCGGTGGCAATGCCTGGTCACAGGGAGTCCGGCCAGAGCCCAGGGCTGTCCAGCTATGACTGAGAAGCTGGGCAGAAGGGCCTCTGAGCCCTGTACTGTGCACCCGAGGCTAAGCTACCAGTTTGCCAGAGCTCCCCGCTCCAGGATGGAGGGGCTGGTCTGCTGGATGCCCTGACTTGGGGACAGGTGGGACTCGCTCACCCTCCAGGAGCGAATCTTGGCTCCCTTTTCCCATCTCCCATGAAGGTTTGTCTTATTTCTCTCTCTAGCAGACAGTGGCATCTGTGTATTTCTGAGCTAGCTCACGCTCAAGGATCACCAGAGCATCGGCTGGCATCCACAAAGCTGTGGCCCGGTGCCCACTCTGCTCACATGACGTGTGCTTGAGTTGTTCGTTTCTTTTGCGGGGGGGGGGGGAGTAATTAGGTTTACTTATTTATTTTTAGAGGAGGTACTGGGGATTGAACCCAGGATGTCATGCGTGCTAAGCATGTGCTCTACCACGTGAGCTATACCCTCCCCTCCCCTTGGGTCGTTAGCTAGATATAGTCATTCTTTTTGGTTGCTCTGTTGTTTTGGACACAGTGAGGCTTTTTTACTGTTGTTTTTTCTTTGTGGGAGAGCTAAAAACTCAGTCAGGGTAAGGATGACTCTCCCAGCCAGCTGGAGATTTGAAATTCTTTTATTGCATATAATATACATACAGAAAAGTGCATGTATCATCAGTGGTCAGCTTGCTGCATTTTCACCAGCAGAACACAGCACCCACATCAAGGAACTCAACATGACCAGAGTCCCCCTCGTGCCCCCTTCCAGTCACCTCCACACCGTAAGGGCCCCTGCTATCCTGACATCTAACAGCAGAGACTCCTTTAGCAGGCTGGAGTTTAGCCTCAGCTCCCGCGTCAGCCTGACTGGCAGTTACCCTCCATTTCAGAGTTGATGGCTCAGCAGGACTGAACTAGGACTGATTTCCAGAGGGGCACTAACCCATCACAGGCCCAGCTGCTGCTCCAGCCACCCAGAAGGAGTGCGCGGGGCAGGGTCGGCCCCATCCTGGCTATCAGATGGTCCTCCTGTCTCCACGGGGGGCCATCCGGAGGGCAGCCCAGTGACTCAGTGCGGAGGGGGATGGGGCTAGAGTTCTCTTTCTATGGGCTTCTAGAAGTCCTACCATGTGTTCCTGGAAACGGGAGGCCCCTGGAGCAGGATGACTCAGCGGTATCTACGTGCAAAGCAGCTGAGGTCTGCACCCTGGGAAAACCAGCCCATGGCCTTTGGTTGGACTTGCCCCATTCGGTGCAGCCTGTATTGTTTGGAAACCGTTTCTCTCCAGCACCTGTGCCAGGCCCTCTCTTCAGCTGTGTGATGCCAACACGGGTGCCTGCTGCCAGCCTGGGCCTGCCTGCCTGCCTCCTTAGCTGTCCTTCACCCAGCCTCCTTCACTGGCCCCCACCGAGGGCTGACCCCACATCACGTACGCTCATTTCACTAATAAAAAGCCTCTGTGCTCACCCCCATGCATGTCATACATCACCAGGCTCTGCCCTCTGCTTCCTCAGCAAACAGCTGCTCTAACTGTACAGAGCAGGAGGGAGAGGGGCTGGCTAACGCTAGTGGGCAGGGAGAAATGCTTCTGGATCGGTCGATGCCCCCCTCCCCCTCGGGGAACACCATGTCATGCCTACGTGGCAGTGAGATTTTCCTCCCACATCTTGACACAGTGTCTCTCTGTGCCCCGGGACCATCTCACTCTGCCCGGGGAGCTGTCACACAGAGGCAGGGAGCCCTGGAGAGACGTGATTTGTGTCTCCACTCTACCCGGGAAGCCAGCAGAAGAGGTGGGGCAAGTTACCGGTGACTCAGGCTGCAAAGGTCCTGGGAACCACCTGGTTAAAGGCTCTCTAACAGAGTGCGCACAAGAAGCACCTGAAACAGACACGTTTTTCAGGTTCCCCCCCCCCCACCCCAGGTCCAGGCTAAGGCCCTGAAATCTGCATATTTGGAAAGCATTCTGGGTGATTCTGATGTAGCTGATCCGAAGCCACATTTTAGGAACACTGATCTGGAAACCCCTTCCCCAGGTGGGGGGAAAGCGAGACCCCCAGGGACTCACAGCGTTTACTCAAGACCATACGGAATAAGGCCCAGAGCCCGAGTGCCGCCTTCTTTCCACGCCTGCACTGCTTCCCGTCTCCTCCCACACACTGAACCTGCCCAAGGGGCCCCGATGCCCAGACTCCGCCGATCCCTCCTTTGGCAGGTCTCTGGCCCTGCCCTGCCCTCTTACTGCCATCACTGCAAACTGGACGTTAAGGCACAGAATGGGGTTTCTACAAAGCCAAACACCTTCCTGCCTCCCTTGCATCCTCCACCCCCATAACCCTCTCTTCTCCTAAAAACACTGCCCCGCCCCTCCATCCATGGGACAAAGTGGAAGAGCCTGGCCTTTCCCCTCCATGCCACCCCTATTTGACCCAACCTATCTTTCTGACCTTAGAGTCATCCCTCCCCTGTAACAACTTCTCTACATTTTTTTCCCTCAAACGCCATCCTGCTTTTTCTTGCCTCCACTCACTGTGATGCCATCATCAGCTTGGCCAGTAGCACTTGCTTCCCACCATACTGAATCCTCCCCATCCTCCAAGGTCCAGGTGAAAACCCACCTCCTCCAGGAAGCCTTCCTTGACCGTCCAGCCCGAGCACTCTCATCCTCCTTGGAACCAGCAGAGCACTGAACCGTTTACTTGTTACCTGTTATTATTACCTGTTCTATTCTGCTTTGAATTGCGAGTTTTACGTCATTCCCAGCTACAGACCACAGCCTACCCTTCTTTAGTCTTGCTTTTATTTCTATTGCTTGGGTAGACTGTCCTAGGAGAACATTTCTGAGATGTATGTCAGATGATGTTTTGCCTACAGCCTACCCTTCTAATCACCCACCCACTCAGCAACGTGCCTCGCACAGAGTAGTATATAAGGGATGTTAGCAGTGATGGAGCGTGAGATGCTGGAGACAAGGAAATCTTGGGCTGTAGGTGGCTGGTTGATTAGTTCAGGGACTTTTCTATGCCTCTTGGGCGAACAAACATCCAAGGGCTAACTAGCAAATCTAAGTCAGATCTTTCTCTTGATTCTGCTTCCACTGTAGTAATCAACTTCCCGGCCCGTCACCACCCCTCCTGTGCCAATGAGGCCCCTTCCACCCTCCTGCTCACGATAACGATCTCTCTTGCACACCCCTTGTGACTCAGTCCCTAAACAAGACATTATTAACATTCCTGCGCTTACCAGTGGACCCTGGTGCTTGGCCCCCACCCCCACTCCAGCTGATGGTCAGATTTCCCATTCACTGCAACCCACCAGCTGAGCCGATTTCAAGCCGCTTGTCTTGAAACCCTTTTGCACACTCGATGTCCCTGTCGCCCCACTTAAGCCAAGCATTCCTCTCTCACTGAGGACTGACCATCACCCCTTGGTTCATTGCTTCCTTACAAACATAATAACAAGAAGTTAATTCTAGACACACTGGCAGCGTAAGTTCTGGAGCCTGAGCCTAGCTTTCAGAAAGGAGGCTTTTACTCTTTGCTTATCGTAGGAGAAGAGCTGCAAGAGGAGAAAAGCACCCTTCTGCCCAGGGCCCTTGCAGTCTGAAGGTCAGCTGGGCATCCTCACCTGAGAGGTTTGCAGGAATCTGGGCGCCTTAACTCTATGACTTGCAGTTCGAAGGCACAAATCAGGCTCAGCTGCTCAGAGAAAGAGCTGTACGCAGCCTGTGCGGAGAAGTTCTTTAGAGAGGATTTTGTGCCCTCTTGTAACAAAACCAGAACTGCTCTTCTCCGCCCCCGAAGTAATCGCCACAGATCAAGACATTTCCGGCTAAATACAGCCATCTCTTCAAAAAAGGCATTTAAGATCTCTACTTACCAAAGTAGGTCCACTTGGATCCTGCAAAGAAAAAAACAAAGCAAGTAAGTACAATTGAGCTGGAACAAGTTAGAGAAAACAGTACAGATTTTATTTTTAAATGAGTGAGACTGAAAAAAAGGTGGATACTCAGAACTTAAAACTTTTTCAATGTGGAGAAAAGGGAACCCTCATGTACTATTGGTGGAAATGTAAATTTCTGCAGCCATTATGGAAAACAGTGTAGAAGTTCCTCAAAAAATTAAAAACAGAACTGCCATATGATCCAGCAATTCCACCCCTGGTATTTATCAGAAGAAAAAAAAACACTGTTTAGAAAAGATATATGCACCCCTATGTTCATTGAAGCATTATTCACAATAGCCAAGACATGGAAGCCACCCAAGTGCCCATCAAAAAATGAATGGACAAAAAAAGATGTGATATATATACATACACACACCGTGGAATATTACTTGGCAATTAAAAAGAATGAAATCTTGCCATTTGCAACAACATGGATGGACCTAGAGGGTATTATGCTAAGTGAAAGCAGTCAGAGAAAGACAAATATTGTATGACTTCACTTATATGTGGAATCTAAAAACATAAAAGCAAATGAACAAACACAACAAAGCAGAAACAGAGTTATAGATACAAAGATGAAGGAGGTGGTTGCCAGAGGACAGGAGGGTGGGGAGAGGAAAGAAATAGGTGAAAGAGATTGAGATACAAACTTCCAGTTGTAAAATAAACGTCATCAATATGAAATGTACAGTGTGGGGAATATAGTCAATAGCTATGTAATATCTTCAGATGGTGACATATTTTAAATGTATAGAAAAAATCACTATGTTGTATAATAGGAACTAACATACTGTTGTAGGTCAATTATACTTCAAAAACAAACTCATGGAAGAAAATATATCGTGGTTAACAGGGGCAGAGGTGAGGGGAGGAGGAACTGGATGAAAGCTGTCAAAAGGTACAACCTTTCAGTTATAAGATAAATAAGAAATTGGGATGTGATATACAACATGATAAATATAGTTAACACTGCTGTACATTATATATGAAAGTTATTAAGAGCAAATCCTAAGAATTTTCATCACAAGGAAAAAAATTCTATTCCATTGTGTGTCTATATGAGATGAGGGATATTCACCAGACTTACTGTGGTGAGCATTTCATGATGTTTGTGAGTCAAATCATTAGACTGTACACCTTAAACTTACATGGTGCTGTATCTCAATTATATCTCAATAAAACTGGAAGAAAAAATAAAAATAATAATTTAAAAAGGCTTTTTCAAAAATATGAAAACAAATACATGTATGTATGTGCATGACTGGGACATAGTGCTATACACCAGAAATTGACACATTGTAACTGACAGTACTTCAATTAAAGAAAAAGAAATACAGAGGACTGAAAAGTAGAAAATAAAAACCACTTATTAACAACAACAACAACAACAAAATTTTTTTCAGAGTCCCTGGTCAGAACAACTGCTTCTCAGAGCAGCTGTGCTCCCAGGGGAGGCAAAGCACAGGGCAGTGATTTTGCGTGGGCGCCCGGGGTGAAGGAGGGGGCTTCTTTTTTTTTGTTTTTATTGAAGTATAGTCGACTTACAATGTTGTGTTAATCTCTGGTATATAGCATAGTGATTCATTTATACATATATATTCCTTTTCAAATTCTTTTTCATTATAGGCCATTGGAAGGTATTGAATATAGTTCCCTGTGCTGTATAGTAGGACCTTGTTGTTTATCTATTTTATATACAGTAGTTAGTATCTGCAAATCCCAAACTCCCAATTTATCCCTCCCCAACTCCCTCTCCTCCCATTAGCAATAAGTTTGTTTTCTACGTCTGTGAGTCTGTCTCTGTTTTGTAAGTAAGTTCATTCGTGTCTTTTTTTCCCTCCAAATGGCATTATTTCATTCTTTGTTATGGCTGAGTAGTATTCCACTGTATAAATATACCACAGCTTCTTTATCCAGTCATCTGTTGATGGACACTTAGTTTGTTTCCACGTCTTGGTTATTGTAAATAGCTGCTATGAACATTGGGGTGCGTGTGTCTTTTTGAATTAGAGTTTTGGGAGGGAGCTTCTTGATCAGAAGCCTCCCCGACATCTTAGAGAAGCCAAACTGTATTATCTGAATAGGTAATAAATTCACAAGGCTCAAAACCCAAAAGCCACCAAAAGGTATACAGTGAAAGCTCTTCCCATCACCCAACCTCCCTGCTTCCATTAGAGCCTGCCAGTTTCAGCAGCAGATGTGAACCTTCCCCGGTAGGACTGCAGACACCTATTTGTATTCTGTCCCCCAACCCTTTCTTCACACAAATGCTAGCCTACAGGAAAACTTGTTCTGCGTCTTGCTTTTTCCCTCTTAACACAGCCTGGAGAATTGTTCTCGTCAGTACACAAGGAGGAGAAAGCTAATCTCAAAAAGAAAGATTTTCTTTGAGGAAGCTTGTCCCCCTCATCTGAGTGAGAATTCCAGGGGCGGTGGCATGTGGAGGAGGGTTCGGCCAGGAGTATAATGAGGTCTCCTCCCACTCCACACCCTTCACACATCAAAGTCCTTGGTGCAGGTAAGTCATCGCAGGACCGTGCTCTCGTTCCCTGGTCTGCACACCTCCTTCTTCACCTCCAGAAGGAGCCTGAGACCCCGAACTGAGACTCAGGGGACACATCACAACAAGGAGACTGCCCAACTCCTATGTCCCTCTCTCCCAGCTTCTCCCAGTGCTGCCAGGATCTCGGCCCCCC
Source organism: Camelus ferus (assembly GCF_009834535.1). Taxonomy (NCBI): domain Eukaryota; kingdom Metazoa; phylum Chordata; class Mammalia; order Artiodactyla; family Camelidae; genus Camelus; species Camelus ferus. The sequence goes on along the minus strand of NC_045701.1, from coordinate 4,977,772 downwards.
AGGGTACAGCTCCCATCTCCTCTCTCTCAGGAATTGATTGGCGGTGAAACGTGCCTGACCAGCAGTCTGGTCCCTTATCACAGCTGGGCATTTCCTACCTGCGCAAATGGTGGTTTTTCAAAGCTAAAAGAGGGTTTTGCTTGTTTCTTCTTTTTAAGCTGGTTTAATCTCATATTTTTTGTTGTTGTTCTGTTTCATTTCTTTGCCTCAGTATTTTTAATTTTGTTTTTAATGTTCAAATTCAATTGGTAATTTTTTTTCAAATTATGCTTGTGCATGGTTTAAAGGGTTAGATGGTTCCATAAGGCTTTTTTTTTTAAAATCAAAATATCAATCCCTGACGCTCACTAGCCATTTTCCTGCTCTGTATGGCAACCACTTAGAATTCTTTTAAAATGATTCTTTTCGCATTATCTCCCCATCACTAGAAAACATGCCCATCTTGCTTCTTCATGATTTGCTTTGGCTTAGGCATTATTTATTGCCATCCCCCTCTGGAAGGCAAGGATGGAGGGCTTTTCTACACACCTGCAGCCCATCATCTTGTTTTATAGATGACGAAATGAAAGTCCACGAGGTGACGTGGAAGATCAGTGCCTGCTAAGAAGTGTCTCTCCACATTTCCCATCACTTCTCACAAACTCAGAAAATCTTTGAGTCTCCTTCTTCTCGATCTTTGGGATAGAGGGGGGAGTCCAGACCCTTAGAGTATCTGATAAGTTCTGTGGACCTTTTCCCCATAAAAATGCCCACAAGCTTGGACACACAAAACTTCATGAACACTTAATTTCATAGAACCGTGTCAGGTTTGGTTTTTTTTTTAAACCATAAGCTTCTTTGTCATAAACATCTTTGTCACAAGCATTTTTGCAACAAACCTTTTTGTTGCATAATTAATTGGTAGTAAGACAGTTCCGCCATGAAAGATTGAGTAACTGGCTGACAGTTTTTGGTTGGACAATCTGATTTTCACTCCTTGAAATGCGTTAGCATTTCTTCCAATTCGTGACATTATTGATGGCTTTACCCAGCTGACAGATGACGATGATTTACCCCAAGAGTTGGTTGCTTACTTTGAAGCACGCCACCTTGGAGGAGAAAAAGGCAAAGGGCCTCGAAGGTGCAGAGTTGAGCCAACATTTCCCACAGAACTCTGGAACATCTATCAACAGACATGAGCTCAACAAACATGCACCCTAGCATTTGGAAACTGAAACCTCTTTTAATGAAGGAAGAAATGTTAGCGACAAAGAAAAAGTGTGATGCCAAATGAGGAGATGAATCCACAAGGCAAAAAAGAAAAAAAAAGTATAAAATACTATGAACAAAAGACTTGGAAGACCAACGCTGAGGTACAACCCACACGATAAAATCAGTCATTTGCACGGTATTGCTGTGAATCTACACATATCTTAAATGTATTCAAATATTTTGTATTTCCCAATGGTTTTTCAAATTTTGTTATTTTTTAAGGGTTGTTTATCTGTTTTTATTTTTATTTTTTAATGGAGGTACTGGGGATTGAACCCAGGATCTTGTGCATGCTAAGCATGCACTCTGCCACCGAGCTACACCCTCCCCCACCAAAATAATTTTGTTATTTACTTCTTACGTTTCAATGTGTCCTTTTCTGATGTCCTTTTTTTTACTTTTCATTATTTTATTTTCTACTGCAAAATTGCCTTATGGGCCAATTGGTTGTTCAGCAAAAATGCTTGTGGCAAAGATTGTTACAGTGAAAGTACCCAGGACCCACAGAGCCCTGAAACCAGCTATGGACCACACAGGGATTGACAGTCCCAAAATTAACCTTCCTCAGATTATTGATTGGATGAAGACATTCAGAATCATGGAGAAACCAAATCTGTACGTGACCGCCAAGTTTACGACTAGCCTTTTACTGAGACAGTAGTGAAAAGGGACAAAAAGGCATTGCCTTGGAACCAAGCTACGGAAGACCTCAATCCTCTCTCCTGAACATTTTCCTTCAGCGTTTTGTTTGAAGGGTTCTATTAAAACACAGTTACAGATTTCAGAAGCAGAGGAAGCCGGATTATTGTCACTTAGACTGGCAGAGCACTTGGGGGTCCAGGATGTAAAATTCCATCAGTAACAGGGAAGTTTGTCCCCACTACGTCCCTAGAGAGACACAGGTGTTGCTGGAGGCCACCAGAAAAAACACCCATTGCCTCTGAGCAGTCCTGCCTCCGCTAGAATTTTAATTGCACCTGAGGCAAAATCAAACATAGCCTTAATATCCTGCATCTTTTGCTATCTTCCCCAAGGCTTGGGAAGCTCTGCTTTCCCCATTGCCGTAGCTCTCCTCCTCAGATAAGGTATCAGCATGACACTCGAGAGCTCAGGGACCAAAGTAACAGCGTGGGCATCTGGGGCTGTAAGGCCTCGGGGCGTGACACAGGCCTGGGGACTTGCTCCTGAAGAGCAGCAGGGTCAGAGCAATCTCTCCCACCCTCCTTTCTCTGCGTGAGCCTGCTTGGCCCTCAGGACTTGATGCTTTGGGTGGAAATGGCAGTGTCTGGAGGGGCGCAGAAGCTGGAGGCTGGGGGTGGGGGGAAGCACTGTAAAAGGAAGGGAGGGTAGTCTGAGTCAGGGGGTCTCGTTGGATGACAGTCAGGGCCCAGCCTGGTTTACTGTCCGCTCAGAACTGAAGTCAGGAAGGCTTCATAAAGGACGTGGAGGGGGTGTGTGTTTGCTTTATCTGGAAACGGCCCCTCCCCACCCCTACCTTTAGGAGAAGAGTCTTCACCCCACAGGCAGGCCAGGCCAAGGCCCCTGTGGCTGCACCTCGGCAGGCTCACGTGGCAACTGCTCTCTTTCCAAGAAGGTCACCCTGGGAGGCCCACAGCTGGACGCCTGTTAGGACCTGCAGACCCAGCTTACACTGGGCCAGGAGAACGCCCTGGGTGCTCGCAGAGGAAATGATATTTGCAACGTTCAACACCCAGCCTGCTTCCTGTCCTAGGTTCTAGAACCTTCCCTGAGTAACTGACATCCGGGGCAGCCCAAGACCGCACAGCTCTCCACACCGGGTTCATGCACAGCAAGCACTGCAGAATTCATCAAAATGCCCCCCGCCCCCAGCAGTAAGAATTCCAAGGTTGTCTCTGGAAGATGCTTGACTTCACCTTCCTGAGCCCCCTCCCTCCCTGACCCCCACGTTCACCAGAGCCAACTGCCGGAAGTTTCCGTGTCCTGGCAGAGGGCAGACCACGCTCTCCCCCTCTTGGTGCAGCCAAACCCCCCTGCACCCCCTACCTTGGGTTAATGCTGACACTCTACACCTCAGTGATTTTTGCTTTGACCTTGTCCCCGAAGTAATTGAAAAGCCAAGAAACCTGCCGGGAGGATAAGAGAATAAAAGCTGCATTCTCAGAATCAAGGGGGTGAGCAGACTGGCCGCCCAGTGTGGGGCAATGGAGTTTTCACTGCCAAGTTCCCCCAGCCCAGCTGGGAGCACGGGGAGGGGAGGGAGGGCACAGAGGGCGGGGGAAGCGAGAGGAGGGAAGAGGAGCTGCCCCCAGAGCTAGGGGAGGACAGGCTTCCAGGGAAGGGGGCCAGTGTTTGTCTCTCTCGTCTTGGAGCTGCTCTGGAGCTAAAAGGGAGATTTCTGGTGAAACCTCAGGTCTCAGTGCAGCTTTCTTGAGAGGGAGATACATGTCAAAGTCTGCAGTCTTAAAAATTATTTTCCACTTTTATACAACTCCTTTCTCCCCACTACCTTCTATTTCTCCCCGACCAGATGAGGGAGATGCTAGCAAGCATATCACGCCAGCTAGTGGATTCGAATTGGATTAAGAGGAAAGACAAAGTTGCTGACTGCCCGGGTCCTCCTGCCCCATGGGCACGGTGACCTCCGAGAGGAGGGGTCTCTGAGCTGCTAAGCAGGACCAGCTTCCCACCACCACCACCACCACTGCCTAGCCAGAGGGGGTTGATTTTCAGCCATTCTAGTCGCTTTGGGCCCTTCTATAAATGTTTTATCCTAGCCTGGGTCCAGGAATGGTTGCATCTACAAATATCTTACAACTTGGGGCAAACTCTGACAAGGACAGGAGTCACCATCCGTTACTCAAGAATTTTCCAAAAGCGCTCACCCAGCTGTGGGGAGGCAGGCAAAAACCCCGATCTTGGCTGCTCACCACAACTCACTGCCCAGACCTCAGCCTCAATTCAGGCCCCTCGCCTCCTCCTGCCACTGCTCGGCACCACCAGCCTCCAGCCCTTCGGGATTAAAAGCCCTCATTACACTCAAAAATAAGGTGTGTATGCTTGTCTGGGTGCACGTACACACACACGTGTACATTCAGAATAGTAGAGCCCTTCTGGAGAAAAACAATGATTAAGGACGGGATGCATCATCCCCTTGACTTGGAGGTAAAACCTAGGGGCAAAGAGTCTCTCCTCCAAGGAAAAGCACCCACCGTGGTAGAGAGTTCTGCCCTGGGGCCGCTGCAAACCCTCCCGCGTAATGACACTGCTCAGAACGCCCCAGTGCCTTCTCCACCATCTGCACGTGGATCAGGGTTCTGTTTCTCCTCCCCAGGCAGCAAATTCCCAAGCCACTTCTCCATATTTACGCACATATTTTAACGCCGAGACAACCGAGCTCCCCCTCAACCGCAGCAGAGCCTGCATTCCGAAGGAAAAACGAAGCATCCTTTGTAAAAACGTGCTCTTTGAGACCATGCACGTCCTTCCCTGCTCCGCACGAATGATTTTACTTTATCATTAAAGAGCTCTGTGGGGAATCCTATCCTGGTGCCGCTGAGCGCTCGGGACTGTTAGAAGAGGCAGAAACTTTACCGTTGAGTGGGGCTGGGCTGGAAGGCTGTTGCTTTAAGATCACCAGCAGGAGGACAGCAGCCGCGTGCAGGCTGCGGCCGGGCATCTTCGGGCGGCTCTTTCGGGAAGGCGGGCGCGGGCGGCCGGCGGCTTGGCTGCTCCGGGGCTGGCGGGGCGCGCACCGGGACCTCGTGCGCGCAGCCGGGGCGCCAGGGCGAGCACGTCTATCCTTTGGGCTCCTGGCTCCTCGCGGGCTGCTTTTATGGAGCGACTCAGCCGCAAACACATGATGTCATCGTGTGGGGTGGGGGTGGAGGGGAGAACGCCCTGCCTACAGGAGGTCCGGCGCCCCAGTTCCAAGGTGAGTTGTAACCCTGACTTGAGCCGCGCTCCGCGGGGCAGTGGCCCGAGCGCTCCTCCGGTCGGGGCTGACCTGGGAAGCCAGTTCTCCGTGAGAGCCGCGGGCAGGCGTGCAAGAGAACCTCCTGCCTCTGCCCGATTGGAAGGGGTGCACGTAGGGACTCGCTTCCGTGGCCACAGCCTTGGTGTGTCACTGCCCTTACTGAAAAGCCCCCTAAGTACAAGGCCATATGGACAGAATCCTCCTTCTGGGCACCGATTGTGTGCCTGCCTGGACTGGGCACACCTTAGCGACTGGACAGGACAGCTGGGCTGGCCTGCACTCAAATTTAGAATTTCTGCAGATTGTACAGTGAGTCCTGATAAGGTCATACCTTTGAAATTTAGAGGGAAAGAAATCAGTAGGTAGATATCACAGTGGGCGTATACTGTGAAATAGAAATAGATGTACAGATAGAGTAAGCAGATAAAATAAAACAGCTTTACTAAGCAATTAGACTTTCCCCTCATATAACAGGTACATAGACAAGGCTCATACTAGTTCATAAAATCCATCATTCTCTAGGAAGCTGGTGTTTTGAGGGGGTGCCTTCTCTGGGGTAGCAGCAAAAAAAGGGACTCACATGTTTAGTGAGTGCCTACTCTGTGTCAGGCTCTGTACTAGGCATGTTGCATCTTGGTTTAGATCAGTGTCTGAGTTCTGTTTCTAGTGCATGTTATCATTACCTGTTGCTCATTTCTGCCCACTTTCCCCACATAGCAGTATTTTTAATATGTGTGTACAAACATCTAGCCATACACATGTGGCTCTGATCCTTAGTATTCAGCTCATACTCGATCGTTAAGTCAAAGGTCTCATTACCCTGCTGCTCCCAGTGCTCACTAAATCTTCCTGCTGCTGCTACTCCCCCTTGCTGTTCCCCCCACCACCCTGGTCATTTGTGTTTCCGGCCTCTCCGGGTCCTCTGAACGTGTCTGCATGGCTCCCGGGTCCTGGGCTCTGTTTCCTTCCGGCTCTGCGACCCTGCCTGTTCTCTTGGCCCCCTGCTGCCTACAGGCATTGCTCAGATCACATGGTCTGCTGACTGGTGCCCACCCCCAGCCCTGGTGCATGATGCCTGGTTTGGTGAACTGGCCCATCCTGCCCTCTTCTCTTGGCCACCAGCGGCCTGACCGGCTCTCACCTCTCTCAGGTCTACACTGACCCTCAGCCCAAGTGGACCCTCAGTGACCAGTGAAGCCACTTGTCTATGGTGGCTTTGGAGGTATAGACCAGCTTTTCTGCTGAAAGCCACCAGGAAGCACATGCCACTCACATTTCAAGAGGGGCTGCTGTTCTGTCCCTATCTGCTCAGCTATTGTGTGGGTAAATGAAGGGCTTTGAAGTCTTTTTAAGGAAGTAGTTACGAAGACAACCCTGTTACAAGCACTTTCAGACTGCGGTAGGCTTAAGGATGACCTTTTCTGCCTGCAACTCCGGATGAAGAGCCACGCCTCCAGGGTGGTGAGCTCTCGCTTCCCTGTGGCTCTTAAGACACTCGTGTTTAATTTGACATCAAGGGATTTAGAAGAGGAAATATCCTAGAGGAACATGGGAGACTGGGGTGGAGCCACTGCAGGTTGAGGGATGCACACCATGGAGGTGAAGTCACTCACCCCGCCTCTCACGGCTACTTTAAGGGAAACTGAGCCGGGCACACACAGTTCGTTACTCCCACTCCACGTGTTTTCCCTTTATGTCAAGGCCAATTTCTCCTTGAACATGCACCTCTCCGGGTTCCCCAGGGATCCCCAGAGATGGAGAAATGAAAAAACGGGAGAAGGTGGATTTAATAGAGGAGTGAGGCAAGATTGTGAGCTGGGTCTGAAGAAGAGAAAGGAGAGGGTGGGAGTGTTTACTGCATATCATCTTGATCAGAGACCTGGTTAATTAGTAGACAGTGGATAGCAATTCAAAGGGAATTGAGAATATAAATGGAGACACAATTGCCTTAAGTACTTTGAATGAATTTTTTTCCTTCTAGTTTTATTGAGCTATAATTGACATGTAGCACTGTGTAAGTTTAAGGGGCACAGCGTAATGATTTGATTTACACACATCATGAAGTGACTGTCACAGTAAGTTTAGTTGAACATTGTCTGATATATGTACAAAATAAAAAGAAGAAAATATTTTTTCCTCGTGATGAGAACTCTTAAGATTTACTCTAACAACTGTCACATATAATGTTGTCATGTTGTACATTACAACCCCGGTACATATCTTATAACTGAAGATTTGTGCCTTTTGATTTGCCTTCATCCAATTCCCCCACCCCCACCTCTGACAACCAGAAATCTGCTCTTTTTCTATGAGTTTGTTTGTTTCTTTATTTGTTTGAAGTATAACTGACCTACAGAGTGATTTTTTTCTTTTTAATCTTAGGGGATCAGAGGAAGAAGCTGCAAACGAATGGAATGACCAAGTTTCTAAAATATTGAAGCTGAGCATCAAGCCTCCTTCTCCCACCCTCGCAAAAAACAGCACAAACCTAACCAGCCTAAGACCCCAGCTCTGGGAACCCCCCCTTCCAGAGGCTTCCTGAGGCCTGTGTGACTGAATGCATGCGGACTTGCTTTGCCATCGGCAGATGGGGCAGTTGTCAGCCAATGAATAGCCTATTGCTCAATAGATTAGAGTGGAAAGTGGGGCTTCACCGCTCAAAAGGTGGCACCAGGCCACCAAACGGCACGCCCAGATGAAAGGCTCCAGGGAGCAGAGCTCCTCTAAAATGTCACCATCTGGACTGACACGAGGGTGAGGCTGATGAGTCAAAGAGCAGGGGCGTGTGGAGGAGAGGAACGCGGGAATCGGTGTCAGGAGGCCTGGACTGAAGTGCCTGCCCCACCGCTTACTGGATGGCCCTGACAGCGGTGCGACCTCTCTGAACTTCAGCACCCTCATCTGTAAAGCGCAGATGGTCATCTCCGCCCCTGGGACATCCACAGAACTGATATATCGCTGGAATGACATCAGGTGGGTGGAAGCTTCTCTGCTCATTCATTCGTTCACCCTTTATGCACCAGGCACTGTGCGAGGCATAGTCCCTGCTCTTGGAGAGTGTGTACGCAGAAAACAAATAATCTCATAATTAACTGCGTAACTATGACTGTAATGCGTTTGCTGGAAGGCTAATGTCCAACCAGGAGGGACCCACTGGGGCCGTGATGGAAAACGTCCCCGGTGTAAGGAGTAGAGTCTGTGACTTCATGCACCTTTGAAATGCGCAGCGAATGCCAGGTTCTTCTTCCTCAAAGCTGGCGCCGCTTGGCAGTATTCTTCCTTTGCATAAGCTAAGCGTTGGCCTTTCAGGTGCAAGGGTTAGAGTATAGATTTTTATTTTTTTATTTTAAAAAAAAATGTATTATTATTATTATTTTGTTAATGAGGGTACTGGAAATTGAACCCAGGACCTGGTGCCTGCTAAGCACATGACCTACCACTGAGCTACACAGCCCACCCCTGAGTTTTTTCTTTTTCAAGGTAAGAATTAACTCTTCAGATAGTGTCACTCAATTGGTAATGCACCTTCGTAAGGGGCTAAAGAAAGGGCCGGTGGGAGGACAGCTCACATTGATTAAGTGCCTACTGTTTGCCTGACACTGTGCTTGGCACTTCATTCTTCCAACAGCCCACTGGGGGTAATGTTCAGTGTGCCACTTTACAGACGAGGAACCCTTAGCTTGGAAAAGTGAAATCCCTTCCTTGCACAGATTCACGAGGCTTGAGTGGCAGAGAATCAATTGTCAACTAGATGATTCTGTGTCTCCAAGACCCAGGCAGGCTCTTTCCATGGCTATCCCAACAAATGCCTCAAATGGGGACGTTGTATTTCTGGATCCCTCTGAGAGGTGGATTCTCTGGGTTTCCAGATGCTGTGTTTGTTGACTGGTTGGTCAGGGGCTCAGCATGCCACTGCTGGCAATCAAATAACGCTCCGCTCGGGAGACGGCTGTGTCCTTCTCCCCGAGCGCCGTGGGGATACTGAGGGACCGTGCGCTCTGGCCACTGGGTAGAGCATCTTCCCAAATGAGACACAAGGAACTGAGACCACAGAGCTTTGACTCGAATATAAGCCAACCACATAGTTCCTTGTTATACTGAGGAGCTCTGCTTTGACCAGGAAAACCGTGGAGGGAGGGAGAGGGAAGGAAGAAGGAAGGAAAAGGCCAAGGGGTTTCCTTTGCCTGGGTGGTGGCTGAGGGAACGTCTAGGGTATGACTTGCATGGACCCACTGATCCCAGTGCAAATGTCTAGGTCTTTGAAAATACCGTCACTTGTGTAGCTTTCTCACATCTATTTCTTCACTTCTGCAGCCGTGGGTTAGACTCATGACCCCTGTGTGAACCCTAGCTCTCCTGCTCAGTTTCAGGCAGGATCGGATGGAGGGCAATGTGACCCACGGGAAAGAAAGGCGGACTCGTGGCTCTGCCAGGAACCAGCCCTGGGCTCTTAGCAAGTCTCTAGCCTGGTATGTGCCTCTGTTTTCTGATCTGTAAGTCAAAATAAGAATATCAAACCCCACACAGGGTTGAGGGTATAGGGTAAGACCATATATGTGAAAGCACTTTGGAAAACAAAACATTTGCTGTGCACAAGAAATTCCTGAGAGTGTGCTTGAAATAAGAAAGAAAAGAAAAAGAAAGGAAGCCGACTTAATCTCAGCCTTGGTTTACTAACCTAAGAAAGTGAAATCTGGGGTCCAACAAGGGACTGAACATTCTTACGTAGCCCCTGCCATGGTAACTGGTGACTCTGGTCCAATTACTTGTCCACAGACTCCTTCGGCTGCTTCTCCTGTAGAGCTGGGAATAATGGCTTGTCATTGGGACTTTTATAAAGCACTCTGCGTGATCGATTAAAAAATGACAATAAATCAAAACCCTACGCACACGGAAAGGTAGCATTTTAAGTGAAAATGAACCTTGGTGCGATATGTTTTACCTCTTTGCAGGTAAATCATTCTGAAAACCATAGTTAGCTGACACCGAGATCGCTTAGGAGACATAACTAGACCATAATAGCTTAAGGTTTCTCATATCCATCTCTCATTTCACACCGGCCGGTTGGATCCGCTCTCCTCTACCTGTCTTTTAAACTAAAGTGCAGGCAGAGACCACATTCCAGCAAGCTCACAGGGGCCAATCTAAAGCTAATAGTCCTGATATCAATTCTGATCTCTCCCGCCCAGGGTTAGGGAGGCCAGACGGTCTAGGGGAAAGAGCTTGGGCATCCTGCAAACCTGGACTTGGAAACTCAGCTCCACCACTCACCACCTGTGTGACCTTGAGCAGGTCACTTGCCCTCTCTGAGTCTTAGTTTCCTACTTTTTAAAGAGATGAAGGCCACAGAGTACGTATACCCTGAAGAGCAGTAGGGAGGAATAAACACCATGAGCTAGGCACGGGTAGGACCTAGCACCGTGGTACGTAATAAGCACTGTATAAATGTAGTTCTCTGCTGTAGAAAGGTCTTGACTGGCTGAAGGGGCACTGTTCCACCCCATAGTTTCTAGTTTGGGCAGCCCCACCAACTTCCCTGGTTTGAGCAATCACACCAAACTCCATGAACCCTAAGAGAAGAATGAGTGATTTTCAAGCATCACTCTCCCCGCAATTCTGAACACTGGCCTCTCAAAGAACGTAGCTTGTGTCATAACAAGCCAGTCTCCCCACTGAAGCAATGATGCCTTTTAAGCCAGTAGACTCAGAACTGCTTGACCACAGGAAATGCCCAATCACTGGAATCCTGGGGCTGGGAGGTTTTCCTGTGCTCAGAGATGCCACATACTATTGGAATAAGCTGGTCATTTCCTCTTGCTTGGATCCTCCAGTTCTCTGCAATTCCGGGAATTCATGAGCTGATCCCTCACTTCAGTTCCTTTCAAAGCAAACTTGCAAGCAACCCCCAGATGCCTGTATTTCAGTTTGCATTCTTCTCCCCTGGTTACGGAGTGCCAGAAATATGCACTGTGATTCGGTCCCTCGGCCAGCTGGACTTTGCACACTGAGCTGGGTTACCTTGTTTCATCTCCCGTGCATGACAGAGAGCTCAGGAGGCTGGAAGCCTGGGGCAGGTGACACTGCCGGCCTCGTGGCATGGACAGGTGAAGACCAGTGAGCCTCCCCACAGACTATTCAGGTTGAGTTGCCTCTCTGGCCAGAAGCCAACTCTGGCAAGGATCCAGCTTCCTCTCAAGCCCTGAAAAAGAGCTCAGGTGTATCTGGGGACCAGCAGAGCAGGTAGGCAGCCACGGCTTAATAAGTCTCTCCCCTCCAGCATACAGAAGAAGAGAGAGCTCCCTGCAGAGAGGCTGCATGGCCTGCCCACTGAGACGAGTAAAGAAACCTTACCTATGCACTACTTTTTTATGCCCATCCCACTCCCCATCCTTGATATAAGTTTGGGGCTCGCTTTGTAGTGCAGGAAATTACAACTAAGTTACTCCTGTCTGCATCCTAGCTCTTTAACACAGAGATGCAAAGCTTCACTTTGATATTACACATCTCTGTTCTCGCTACTCAACAGGGTTTTGTGGGTGGTAGAAATGATGACAAGATCCAGTGACAGTCCTTAAAAGACGTTCCAAGAATCGGAAGATGAAAACTCCGAAACTTGGGCTGGCTCTTCAAATTCTGTTTCCTCCGAGGGGATGAGAAGGGGAAATGCCTCCGACACCGGCCATTCCCATTTTTATCGTAGACTGTGGCACTTAATCCCAATGAGAGTTTGTAAAATTCTTTTGAGCTGTTTAGGAAGGGCGCTATCCTCCGAAATTACAAAGTGTGAAGATGCTTGTAACTGCTAAGCTGCTTGTTTTGAGTGGAGGCATCGGGTGTGTCTGTGATACGAAGGGTCCCTGAGCTAATTCCACCTCCAAGAGAAAAAAACAAGTTAACACAGGCCCCGTTCACAGGAGAGAAATCAATTCAGAAACGCCATTATAACACAGGTCTCCTGTAACTAGCTGTCCACAGAAGGAAGGGAAGTGGGGAGAAGCGGGGAAGAGGGTAGAGAAAAGGCATGGAAGAGTTCTAACTCATGGCCGTCGCCCAGGCAAAAGGGAGATGAAGGACGTGAAAGACGGCGCCGTGGCTTCCACCTGGGGGGTGAGAAGCAGGGTGGTCTTGTGAACGGTCAACGCAGAGGGTCTGATGCTGCACAAAGCATGCCAGCCAAGACTGGAAATGGAACTTTTTTTTAAAAAAATTGAAATATAGTTGATTTACAATATTAGTTTCAGGTGCACAACGCAGGAATTCAATCCTCCTCTTAAAGTTGTTATAAAATTTTGGCTCTATTCTCTGTGATGTACAATATATCCTTATAGTTTATTTATTTGATATCTTACTATGTTTGTGCCTCTTAATCCCCTACCCCTATCTTGCCCTTCTCCCCTTACCTTTAAAGTTCCTTGGAAATGGAACCTTAAACATTGAGTTAGGACAGGAAAACATCTCAGCCAGTTGACTTTTATATACAAAGCTATTTAGAGGGAATTTGTAAAGGAAAAAAAATTGCCCACTCCTCCATCCTACCTGACAATAACTTCATTACTACACATTCCATTTTTATTCTTGTCCATGTCAACAAAAAATATTTACCAATTTACCACCAAGTAAATAGACTGTATTTTGTGTACTCCTTTTACGAAACTAACATTGGATCATAAGCTTATTTCCCCATTTCTGCATAGTCTTAATAAAATTTTAATGTCAACAACATTCTAAGGCAATGTTAAGTCCTGAAGCTTGGGAAGACTAGCGATTTAAAACAAGGAGTCACGTTTCTTAAGTGACTTCCTCAAGAAGGTCAGGAAACCCCTTGGAAAGCAATAAAGATACAATGTGACAGATTCAGATAAATATGTCAGCGGGTAGATTGTCGATAAGTCAGCAGCTTGACGGCTTTGGGGCCAACGGGGGAGGTGAGTGCATACCGTCTGCTGGCCGTGTGGGGGAAGTGAGCCCCTAGGATGGGTCCAAGTTCACAGCCCAGGGCAGAGCTGGCCACGGTGCGTGACAGTGAGTCGTCATTCTAAGTTTACTGCTGAATAGTGTTTTATGAGTGGTCCCTCTAAAGAAGCTTCCAGGCCTTGGAGCTCCTAGAAAAGCCCAAGAGCCATGACCAGGTATGAAGATACTCAATGAAGGGAAAGGTCTGGGGAGTCGTCAGAGCTGGACAGCCACGAGGGACATTGCATTCCTTGTCCCACTGCTAGGTGGCTGCCCGCCATCCTCGCACTCACTTTGCTCTGCCTGTGCTCTCTTCTTCTCCATTTTATCTACTCCTTCCCCTTGACCTTTCTCCATCCTTCAGCCTGAAGAATCTCTGGGCGATGCTTTTCCAGCCCCGCAGAGTCAGTGCTGTCCCGGGGAACCTGAGGCCCAGGTCGGGGACGAAGAGGTCAGACCTCACGGCGGGAGCCACGAGGGCGGAAGGAAGGTTCCAGGAAACAAGATCCCCATTTTACTTGTTACATTTCTGTATTGTTTGCGGTTTTTTTATAGAGCAGTTCTGTGACACATTAAAACAGCTGAATGAGTTAATTTTTTAAAAAATTGAACGAGGCAAATATTTGCTTTTTTAAGAGGAAGAAAAGCGACAGACTTAAGGAGAAGGGGGTTTCAGTGGTGCCAACAGCAGCAGCAGAAAGGTCACAAATAGTGAGTGCAGAGACAAGGTCTCAGACAACAGCTGGTCCTTAGTGCCTCCGAGAAATCTGGTGCCACAAACAGAGAGTGAACAGAAACTAGAGTGAGCCGAGGAAAAGAACTCCGAGAGGAGAGAAAGAGAGAGTGATGAGAAGGCATGAGTCACTTAGAAACGTTAGCAGGGAGGACAGGGAGGGAGAGCAGGAGCAGGAGCCCTGAGGGTTTGGGAAACTTGAGGCGCGTGAGAGAACGGGGAGCTCCCATCGCTGATGGGAATGCGCCAGATGGAGGAGAGCTGGAAAAGAAGGGACCACGACGAGTGAGGGGAGAGCAGGTAAGGGGCACTGTGGAAAAACACTTAGGATTTTTGAAAACCGTTTACTACGGAAATTTTCCAAATACCTATTAAAGTAGAGAGTATAGTCATGGTGAACCCCCATGTACCCATCATCCAGCTTTAACAATGATCGACTCGTGACCCACCTAGTTTCATTTCTACCCATCACCCCTCCTCCAGGTTATGAAACAAACTCAAGCCATCACATTATTTCAGTGGTTGTCATCTAAGTGTGTGACGGAATCCCCGGAGGGGCTTGTTAATATAGATTGCTGAGCCCCACCCCAGAGTTCTTATTCAGTAGGTCTGGAATGGGGCTGAGAATTTGTATTTTTAATGTTTCCAGGTGATACTGATGCTACAGATCCAGGGGCCACATTTTGAGAACTACTGTGTTAATTCACGAGCACATACTTCTCTTTTGAAGAGAACTCCCTCGGTGGAGGGTAGAGCTTAGTGGTAGAGCACATGCTTAGCATGCACGAGGTGGTGAGTTCAATCCCCGGTACCTCCATTAACCAAGGAAAAAAAAAAAAGTCAAGGTGCACCCAAAAAAGGATTCCCTTACATAAAACATAATCACACTGTTATCATCACTCACAAAAATCAAAAATAATTCCTTAACATCACATTTTCTTTATCGTCTTCTTGATGGTTTTACTAAGCATTTCTTTGAATTAGGCTCCAAACAAGGTCCAGTAAGTTAGGACATCTCTTTAAACTCTTTTGACCTTTCGGTAGAATTTGAAATGGTAGCATGAGGAATCCCTTGAGCAGGAGCACAGAGACACGCAGGTGTGTGTTGTGCCAAGAGCACGAACTTTGGGTCTGAATCCCACTCTCCCACTTACTAGCCGAGAGAGGTTGGACCTGTAATCTGAGATGCACTTTCCTTGTTTGTAAAATGAAGGTCATCAGCCTATCTCAAGGAAAACGTGGGAGAATTATATGCAAATTAAGCCTGTGGCGTGGTGTCTGATACACAGTAGAGCAAAGGAATCAGCAGACATGGGTTTGTAGAAGCTCCATGACCTTGGGCAAGAACCTAACTTCTCTAAGTTTCAGTTTCCTGATCAATAACAAAATGGAGCTAATGATAGTCCCTATTTTATAAGGTTGTGAATGAGCTAATGGCTGTGAACATCTTACACACAGTATCCAGTGTGCAATAAGCACTCAAATTTTCTGTTATTATGAAAACACCAGTTACTATTAGGAGCACAGTGAATGTTACTTTTCCTCCCCCTGAGTAGGAACGCCTTCTTAGAGTCCTGATTTTCAAAGTGATGGATTGGAAGATCCTAGACCACGAATTTTTGTTTCTTATTTCTTAGTTCACTTAATTGCAACCTCGTCCTCCCAGGTGCCCAAGTTAGAAGCTCTGGGGGTCAGCTTGGACTCCACCCCCATTCAGTGTATCATTCGTTATAAATGGTCCACCTTTGGGGAACTTCTGGGATCCTAAACAGAATCAGAGACCCCAACAGTGCCTGGTCCATAGTAGGTCCTTAATCAGCACGGACTGTCTGTTTTTACTTCCATTGCTTCTGCACTGCTTCTGACCCCTGTCTTCCCCCACCTGTACGGCCCCATCACGTCTCCACCGGCCTCTCCCACCCTGGCCTCTCCTACTCCATCTACCCTGGAAGAGTGACATACTCTCTGTTTTCCCCCCTCATCCTCTCTCCTTCCCGCTTTCCCCCTTTCTCTTCTGGCTGAACTGCAGTGAGTGGAGTTTACGTCTCACACATCATCCAGCTGTTTACCGAGCCGCTCTTGTTTATCTTTCCCCGTCTTTATCCCTGACCCTTCTGTTTCTCTCCTTCCCATGGTCATCTCGCTTCCAGTTGCACCACTGCCTCCTGTCATGAAGCTAGGAGAAGTTGCTTTCTCCCCTGGATAGGCACCAACTGACAAATCCAAGGGGCTCAGTCACATGGACTAGCCCCTCTTAATACCCCTTGGTGCTGTGCTCTTAGCACATCGTTTAAATGCCTTTTGTATCGGGAAGTTGAGTTCAGTTCTCTCTGGACTCGTTTTCCCTATCACAGTAGTTACTGAGCAAAAGCTGTCCTCGCCGCTTTAACCGGGGTCTGGCTTTGTGTGTATGTGACATGCCCTGGAATAGCTCTACCCATTTACTTTCCCACCAGGTGAGCAGAAGCTTGCTTCCCTACCACCTTGCCGAAGTTTCATGTTATCTAATTTTGCCAACCTCATGGGTAAAAAGAGATCTTTCTATTATTTTAATTTCCATTTACCTAATAACTCGTGAAGTTGTGCGTCTATCTATTAACTAGTGGAGCTGAGCGAAATAGTGGATTATTTTCTTGTGTGAGTCACATATTCATATTCCTTGCCCGTTTCTCTACTGGGCTCTCTGTCTTATTCTGATTGATTTGTAGGATTTTCTTTTTCTTTTTTTAACACCTTATGGTTCTTGCACGGTAAACTACACATATTGCATATGTACAATTTGATGACTTTTGATAGATGTATACCCCATGACACCGCCACCACAATCAAGACAGCAGACATTTCCATCACTGCCCAAGAGGAGCAATTTTCGAGCTCCCAGTTTGTCCCTTCCCACCCGCTTTCCTCCCGATAACCGTAAGTTCGTTCTCTACATCCATGAGTCTGTTTCTGTTTTGTAGATAAGTTCATTTGTATCCTTTTTTTTACATTCCACGTATAAGTGATGTCATGGCATTTTTCTTTCTCTTTCTTATATATTCTAGATAACAATCCTTTGCTGACTTTAAAAGTGTCAAATGCTTTTTCTCAGGTTTTCACCTGTCAGTTGATGTTGGTAATGATACCCCTCATTATCATTATCATTAATTTTTTTGGCCTTTTCGAAAAAAATTGGGGGGAGGGGTAATTAGGGTTATTTATTGATTTTTTAATGGAGGTCCTGGGGATTGAACCCAGGACCTGGTGCATGCTGAGCACGTGCTCTACCACTGAGCTACACCCTCCCCTCCTCATTATCATTATTTTTGACATAGTCAAATTCCTCAATTTTTTTGGTCTATGGTTGCACTTCTTAGGTCTTTTTTATAATCCTTCCCCACTTTTAAGATCATAAATATACTCTCCTCTATATATTTATATTTATTTGTTCTGTAGGCTTGCCTTTCACATTTATATCTTTAAGGCACCTGAAGTTCACCTTTGCTTGTGGTATTAGAATAACGTAGTGTTTCATTATATGGCATTGTAGTAAAACAGGGCAAGTGCTTCCTCTTTGCTTTTTTCTCAAAATGACCCAACTAATTGTGGACTTTGGTTTTATTGTTCCACATAAATTTTTGAATATGCTTTTTTATTGAAGTATGGTTGATTTACAATGTTGTGTTAGTTTCTGGTGTACAGCATAGTGATTCAATTATATATATATATTCTTTTTCCTTATAGGTTATTACAAGGTATTGAATATAGTTCCCATTGCTATATACCATAGGACCTTGCTGCTTATCTGTTTTTTTATATAGTAGTTTGTATCTGCTAATCCCAAACTCCCAATTTATCCCTCCCCCCACCACCCTTTCCCCTTTGGTAACCATAAGTTTGTTTTCTGGGTCTGTGAGTCTATTTCTGTTTCGTAAATAAGTTCATTTGTGTTATTTGTTAGATTCCATATATAAATGATGTCATATGGTATTTGTCTTTCTCTGTCTGACTTCACTTAGTATGATCATCTAGAGGACCATCTGTGCTGCTACATCCTTTTTTATGGGTGAGCAATAATCCTATATATATATGTGGTGTGTATATATACATACATACCACAACTTCTTTATCCAGTCATCTGTCAATGGACGTTTAGGTTGTTTCCATGTCTTGGCTGTTGTAAATAGCACTGCTATGTACATTGCGGCACGTGTATCTTTTCCAATTAGAGTTTTCTCTGGATATATGCCGGATATATAGGAGTAGGATTGCTGGATCATATAATGACTCTATTTTTAGTTTTTTAAGGAATCCCCATACTGTTTTCCATAGTGGCTGCACCAAATTACATTCCCACCAGCAGTATAGGAAGGTTCCCTTTTCTCCGCACCGTCTCCAGCATTTATTGTTTGTGGACTTTTTAGTCATGGCCATTCTGAGCTAGTGTGAGGTGATACCTCATTGTAGTTTTGATTTGAGTTTCTCTGATAAAGAGTGATATTGAGCATCTTTTCATGTGCCTGTTGCCCATTTGTATGTCTTCACTGGAGAAATGTCTGTTTGAATATGCTTTTTTTTCCCCCTCAAAAAAATGTGTTGAAGGATAAATATAGTTAACACTGCTGTATGTTATATATGAAAGTTGTTAAGATAGTAAATCCTGAGTTCTCATCACAAGGAAAAATTTTTTTCTATCTCTTCAATGTTTTATCTGTATGAGATGACAGATGTTCACTAAACTTACTGTGATCATCAGTTCATGATGTGTGTAAGTCAAATCACTATGCTGTTACACCTTAAACTTACACAGTGCTGTATGACAATTATATCTCAATAAAACTGGAAGAAAAATGAATTAAAATAAAACAGTAACACTAAAAACAATGTGTTGGAAATGTATTGAAATTGCCTTGAATTTTTAAATTAACTTTGGGAGAATTGGTATCTTTACAAGGAAGGAGTCTTGTCCACCAATACAGCATACCTCTTTGCTTATTCAAGTTTTTTGTCCTTTAATAGTTCTACATTTCTCTCCCAAAATTTATTTTGAACTTTCTGCTAAGTTGATTTTAAGGTACTTTATAGTTTCATTGCCTTTGTGAAAGGTATCTTATTTTCTGTTATATTTTCTGGTTGAATATTGCTGATGTAGAAAATGCCACTGAATTTTGTAAGCAAGTCTTGTTCCTGACATCCTTGCAGACCATACGCAGTAGTTCTAAAGATTTTTCTATTATTTCTTTGAGATTTTCTATGTAGATAATCAGATCACCTGTAAATAATGACAGCTTTGTCACTTTTCAAGTCCTTCTACCTGTTACTTCTTTTCATGTCTTATCACATTGGCCAAGAGCAAGTGCTCTGCTGAGTAGTAGCAGTTACTGTTCTTAGAAGGAATATCAGCCTTTCTGTGCCTGTTATCTTCTTCCTGTCCCCGTGGGTTGAGCCTTCCCTAATACAGCAGGCCTCACAAGCTGCTGCAGGACTGGTGATACTGTTTTGTCTTATAGTGGAGCTGGGGCAGACAATGATCTGCCCGTGAAAATATGAGGGAGAAAAAGAGCCCCACATAAAAGCTTCCCCATCTGTGGCATCTTTGCTCTTCCTCTGTAAACCGCAGTCACAGACATACATACCCTGGAACCCAACTATTTGCTGTTCTTCGAGAGGCTTCTCACAGTTTTTACATTAATCACTCAGATCCACCAACTGCCCCATTTCTGAGGCACTCCCAAATTTGGGTTGAGGGGGATGGCAGTCTTAAATGGGCTGCTATTTTGTCAGGATCCAGAAACCATACTGATATTTCTAGAATAGTTACGATCATGAGAACGTTCTGATCATTGGCCATTTGAAGGCCCTCATCGTAAGCTCTTTAATAAGTGCATTCAAAGGTCTTTGGCAAGCTGGCCTTATTTCCTTTTCCGCTTACCATAACGTATCCCACATTCAGACCATTTCCTGGCCATGTGTGCTTTACGCCTAATCTATTTCCCATACAATTACCGTAAGTAGAGCTCCCTTACCCTTTCTCCTCGTTGAGAAATCCTACGCATTCATCAAGGCTCAGAACAACTCATTAAGAAGACTTCTCAAATTCATCCCATGGGGGGATGTCATGTCTTCCCCAGTGCTCCCCACAGCACTTCTCTGTCAGATTTGCCCTATAGTTTATTGTTAGTTCTCTGAATATGCCACTAGACAGTGACCTCCAGGAGGTGTTTTATTCATTTCTGCCTTTGCAGCAGTTTTTCACACGTAGTAGATGCTCAATGAATTTTAATTCATCAAACAAAATGATAGAGGTCACAAATTATAGGAAAAGGTAGTCATTAGTAAGGATGAAGTAAAGCTCTTCCCTAACCTTGCTCTTACCCGTAGGATTGAATGTGAATTTTTGCAGAAGTGTCATTGTCTTAAGCAATACTCAGCAACATGTGAATAGGAATGAGAACAGATGGTGTAAACTCCTAGTCATTCTCTTTGTTATCTGATAAATCTTTTGAGTGCTGCAGAAACAAGTGTTCGATCTGTGCAGTGTTGAGCAACTATTTAAAACAAAATGTACCTGCAAAGTCTAACGTCTAGGGGCAACTGTGGAAGTCAGCATGTGCAGAGACGTTCCTGAGTCTCTGTTCCTGAATAATACTCTCACAGCCCTTGAACTGCATCTATTTACAGGTGAATATTATGAGACAAATGGACATTTATTTTGAACATATTACCTTTGGTAGGAATTTCCACTAAGCGGGTTATCCTAGTCATGTTATGGAGGAGACATGAAAAACGTAAATGAAGAAACAAGTAAAATTAATAATGTTTATATAGTTCCTTTTCTTTGAATGATATACAGCAGTGTCTTCTGTGTGTTTATTCTTTTTGCATCCCTGGACAATGGGTCAAGAAGGTATTATCATCATTTTGGTGAAAACGGAGATAAAGAGAAATTAAATTAATTTTCTTCAGTGGACTGTTGCAGCAATGGCCCTCAATTTTTTCATACCTTCCTGGGCCCATCTCCTTGAGTCATACGTTTCCCGCTGACTCAGGCTTGGCTATGTAACTTGCTCTGGCCAATGAGACAAGAGTAAATATGACACACGCAGAAAATGTTAAATGCTTGCATATTGGAGCTAGCCCTTTCTTACTGCTCCTCGGTGCCCTGAGGCCACCGTGGTGAGACCACCATGTGCGTTAGCCTGCTGGAAGATGAGTGATCACATGGAGCAGAGATGCGTCATCCTAGCTGTGTCCCCTTTGACCAACCAGCCTGTCAATCTCCAAGTATGTGAGAGAGGCCAGCCACCTCCAGATGAGTCATTACAGACCTCAGAGGCCCACCACACTGACCTAGACCAGAAAAACTCTCCAAAGGACTTACAGAATCTTGAGAAATAATGAACATTTGCTGTTTTAAGCCACGAGGGTTCCGGGAGGCTTGTGACACAGCAAAACCTAACTGGTCCATTTCCCAGGAAAGTGTACCCTGGCTAGATCTCGAGGGCCTGGTCCCTAGGTTCCTGTTCAGTTGCTGCTACTCCTGTTCTGTTCAAGGTCAGGTTGAGAGATGCAAAACTTGAGGATGTTATTTCATGTCTTAGATGTGAACAAGCCTCTTCTTGAATTCCTTGAGGGCAAAGATCATGCCTTGATTTTTCTGGTACAGTTGCTTTAGTCATAAAATATGCTCAGTGAGGGGTAAGTCTGTTCTTTAAAAAAAAAAGTGAAAATTTAGTTCTTATGAGGCTGGAAGTTGTAAAGCTACATGTGGTATATTTAACTCTCAAAATATATATAGGGCACAGATATTTCTAGTTACAAAGAAGATTTTAGACTAACAGTCTTCCCTACAAGAGAAAACAGGAAGGGGAACAGAGGGACCATCGTTTTGTCCCCAAGCCCAGACCAGAGTTTTGCAGATTTTCTGGGCTGAACAGCTTCAGAAAACACCTTCACATTGACATCTGTGTGAACAGTGGCCCCCAGGATTTGTGCAGTGCACAACTGATGTAGCTGTACATGAGAGCCCTGCTTGGCACATAGTAAATCTTTAATGAATGAACAAACAAGCAACTGAGTGTGTATGCACATCATGTTTCTAGTATTTAACAGTTTCAACTGGAAAGAAAAATAAACCAAATTCGAATGAGTATTCCTGTTCAGTGGGCTCCCAGAGCACAAACCCCTTTGCTTTTGGTGTGGAGAAAGCAGCCAAATAAATTGTGTAGATCAGTTACAGACTCAAAGAAGAAACTTTGACCAAATTTTGCAGGTCAAAAAATGAAAACTCATTTTGGTTAATGGTGACACCTAGCGGTGTATCACAACTGTGGGTTTTCCGTGGAGTAAAGTATTTGACCTTACATGTTAGGGTGAAGGAGCCCTTGCACTCAATCCTGGACCCCGCTCCCCTCACAGATTGAGTAGTTAAGGCCCCAGGCCTCCCAAGGTCAGTGCAGGTGGGATGTTGCTCCAGAATTTAACCCTCCAGAGGCCATTCCAGCGCTGCTGTCACGGAGACCTCAGAATAAATGCCAGAGGCTGGGGATGGCAGGCTCCCTTCTAGTAGAACAGGGTTACTATTGTCACTTAAGACCGTTGTTCTCAGCTGTCTGCCTTTTCACTGCATCTCACTCTTTTCCCATCTCCTTCCCTGGCTCCGTCCGCTTGCCCTTTTCTTCTCCTTCCTTCTCCTGCTCCTCTGGCAAGACCCAGCGGTTTCTCTTTCTCCTCCCTCTTCCTCTCCCCTCCCTTCTTTCTTTCCACGCCTGCTTTTACTTTCCCCACATTTATTCTCTCCCCCTTTTTCATTCTGCTCTCTCTGTGTGCACTGATGCCTCCCAAAGATGCTGCAGACCTCAGAGGTGCCCTGTCTGGTATGGTGACCACTAACCCATGTGGCTACTTAAGTTCAAATGAATTAAAGCTAAAGAATTAAAAATCCAACCCCTCCGTCACACTAGTCACATTTCAGGTGCTCAGTGGCTGCCATACTGGACGTTGCAGAACGAATCACTTCCACTGTTGCAGAATGTCTTCTAGAAAGGTGCTGACCCCGAGCTTGGCTGACCTGCCTCTCCAGTCTCTCGTCCCTTTTCCCTCTCAGCACCTCTTTTCTAGGAGGAGGCAGTTCTCCAACAGTCTGCAATCTGCTCTCTTCCCCTCCCTCCCTGCTCACTCCACTTTATTTGGTGGCTTTCTGTTCTCTGTATATTATTGTATAAACTTGTTAGGGTGACCTTGCCAAGCGAACACAAAAATATATAATCATATCGGACAGTTTATTCGGGGCAGTGAATGATTCACAGCATTTTGTTTTCCGTGCATTGGGACACATCAAAATATTTTTAAACTCAACACATCAACACATCATTTAAAACAATTATACCTCAGACCTTTTCTTCTTTTTTTAATCCACAGGTTTCTACCTTTCTACCATGTCTTGAGTTAAAGCAGCTTGAAAAGTAAACAGTCCAGTTTTTTTAATGCCCCCAAAAATACGTCTTCTGCTTAGAATAGCTTTGGAATCATACACAGGAAACTGTTTATGGATTGGCGTTTGGCTGGGCTGGAATATAATTTACTTTTTGTTGAATATCCTTTTATAGTATTTGAATTTTTACCAAATTGTGTGTGTGTTCATGACTTATTAAATTGAATTCTGAATTACTTTTGAAATTCAAAATGATATCTGAAAATGTCAACACTTGAGGAGACCAAACAAAAGACAGTTCAGGAAAATGAGCTCTCAGGAAAGGTAATTTCTGAACGATCCTGCAAGGTTTGGGTGGTGATGTGTCTCTTTAAGAGATTTATGTCCAGTGATAATTTGCCAAGAATCAGGATGCCCTGACAAGTGTCCCTTCCTGATTGTTGACAGAGGTTTATATTAGAAAAAGAGCCTTCATTTCCCTTCCCTCCCATCGCTGAGATCCTGTGCCCTTGGTGCCCACCTCCAAAGGGATGGAAAATGTTAACAGCCATCAAGCCTCCTTTCCGGGGTCCACTCACCCGCCTCTCTTTCAGAAAGATCTTGATGAACAAAATGCAAATTACCATTTCTCTGCCTTTTCCTTGGCTCTCCCAGGCTAATCACGGCCACATGGCCTCCTTAGTACCACTGGGTCTTCAGGGAAGAAAAGGGCTTGGAGCCCGAGGTCTCACCTGATTTCAAAGCCAATTTTAACCCAAAGGTACTTCAAAACTTGGAGTTATGTAGCATTTTCAGTAAACGCCTGGATTTCTTTAAAAAGGGATTTGGTGACCAGGATAGAACTGTCATACCTACAAGATAAGTGACAGCTATGCTGCCAATGTGAGAAAAAGGGAAACTGAGGCAGGGCACGGTATATTTGGTGCAAACTGGCATTCCCAGTCAGTGCCCTTGACTCCTTGTAAGACCACAGGGCGTCCAAACCATATAATCATATGTCCAGACGGAACTGTAGCATCTCTGTGTGCATTCATATAAATAAAGCGCCACCCAGACCATGCCACCCAGGGGAGTTGGTTTGTGGTTCTGTCTGACTCTGGACTTCTCTGGTGCCAGCCTGGCCTCAGGCAGAATCATGGTTCCCCTAAAAGAACAAAGGTTTATGTTCAGGCTCTGTGGGACATGCGGGAGTCAGTTTCTAGTGAAAGGCTCTGGTGCTCTATGTTGGGAAGACAGACAGCGGCACATCCCTTCAGCAGAGAACCAGCCACTGTCCTTATTCCAAGGAAGACTGGCCGTGGGAGATGGAAAGCTCAGGATCATCAGTTCTGCTGGGGCCCTTAAAAGGCTTCCGTTCCAACGTCGCATTTGGTAGAGAGGGGAAACTGAGGCCCCAGAACGTTGGGAGGTCAAGTGACTTTCCTAAGATTATGTAAGGGGCTCATAGGGCTGGAGTCTGCCTCCAGGCTCCCAGCCCAGTGTCTGCTGCTCCCCTGCACCATCCCAGCAGCCTTAAAGAGCCCTGTGCAAGGGCTCTTCCTCTAGTCTCACAGAAAGACACAGACACCTTCACAAGGGGCGTTCACTCGTATGAAGATTGGCACACCAAGGGTTGCTCAGTGTGTGTTTTCCCATCCGATTTTGAAGGTACATCTGGGCTGTCTAATACAGTAGCTACTAGCCGACGTGTGACTACTGAGCTCTTGAAATGTGGCTGGTGAAAATGAGCATGTGCTGTAACTGTGAAATACACGTCAGATTTTGAATACTTGGTATGAAAAAGGGGGAACTGTTTCATTGATTTTTTTACACTGATTACATATTGAAATGATAGTATTTTAGATATATCAGGTTAAATATGTTACTAAAATTATCTGCTTTTTTTAAATAGTGTGTGTATGTATGTGTGTGTGTGTGTGTGTGTGTGTGTATATATATATATATATATATTTTTTTTTTTTTAATGAAGGTACTGAGGATTGAACCCAGGACCTTGTGCATTCTAAGCATTGCTTTACCACTGAGCTATACCCACCCGCCTAGATTTCATTTTTGTTGGCTGAGTAATGTTCCATTGCATATATATACCACATCTTCTTTATCCCTTCATCTGTTGGTGGACACTTAAGTTGCTTTCATATCTTGGCTATTGTAAATAGTGCTGGTCATTTTTATTTACATTTCTCTGATAATTTGTGATGTTGAGCATCTTTTCACGCACCTGTTGGCCGTCTGCAGGTTTTCTTTGGAAAAAATGTCTATTCAGTTCCTCTGCCCATTTTTTAATTGGATTGTTTGTTTTTTTGATGTTGAGTTTTATGAGTTCTTGGTATATTTTGGATATTAACCCCTTATCAGAGATAGCATTTGTATGTATCTTTCCCCCATTCAGCAGGCTGCTTTTCCATTTTGTTGATAGGTTTTTTCACTGTGCACAAACTTTTTAGTTTGATGTAGTCCCATTTGTTTAACTTTGTTTTTGTTTCCCTTGCCTGAGAAAACAGATCCAAAAACTATTACTAAGACTAATATAGAGCTTACTGCCTATGTTTTCTTCTGAATGTTTTATGCTTTCAGGTCTTACATGTAAGTCTGTAATCCATGTTGAATTTATTTTTGTGTGTGATGTGAGAGAGCAGCCCAGTTTGATTCTTTTGCATGGAGCTGTCCAGTTTTCCCAGCACCATTTATTGAAGAGGCTGTTTTTTCCCTATTGTAGATTCTTGCCTCCTTTGTCATAGATTAATTGCCCATATAAATGTGAGTTCATTTCTTGGCTCTCTATTCTGTTCCATTGATCTATGTATCTGTTTTCTGTGTTGGTACCATACTGTTTTGATGATGATAGCTTTGTGGTGTACTTTGCCATCAGGAAGTGTGACACTTCCAGCTTTCTTCTTTCTCAAAATTGCCTTGACTATTCAGGGTCTTTTGTGTCTCCATACAAATTTTAGAATTTTTTGTTCTAGTTCTGTGGAAAATGAGATTGATATTTTCATAGAGGTTGAATTAAATTTGTAGACTGCCTTGGGTAGTATGGTTATTTTAACCACTGATTCCTCCAACCCATGAGTAGATCTTTCCATTTGTGTCATCTTCAATTTCTTTCATTAATGTCTTACAGCTTTCTGAGTACAGGTTTTTTACCTCCTTGGTTAGATTTTATCCTAGGTATTTTATTCTTTTTGATGCAGATGTAAATAGGATTGTTTTCATAATTTCTCTTTATGATAGTTTGTTATTAGTGCATAGAAATGCAACAGATTTCTGTATATTAATTTTGTGTCATGTAACTGTACTGGATTCATGGATTAGTTCTAATAGCTTTTTGGTGGCATCTTTAGGATTTTCTATACATGATGTCATGGCATCTGCAAACAGTGACAGTTTTACTTCTTCCTTTCTAACTGGATTCCTTTTCTTTCTTTTTCTTCTCTCCTGTGGGTACGACTTCCAATACTGTGCTGAACAAAAGTGGTCAGAGTGAGCATCCTTGTCTTATTCCTGATCTTTAAGGAAAAGCGTTAGCTTTTCACCATTAAGTATGTTTGCCTGCTGTGGGCTTGTCATATGTGACCTTTATTATATTGAGTTATGTTCCCTCTCATTTTGTTGTGAGTTTTTATCATAAATGGATGTTAGTTAAAAAGCCCTTTTCTAATATGCACTCTGCATGGGGAGGACATCCAAAGGGGACAGTTGGCTTTAAGGTCTAAGCAATTACTTCTTTAAAAATACACATATATGGATTTACACGCGCAGTGCACACACACACACACACACACTCCCTCTCCCTCCCTCGCTCTCTCTCTCTCTCTCTCTCTCTCTCAGTGACTTGGGGATGCCACGTCCTTTCACTTATCTGTTGCTATTTAACAAATCACCCCCAAAACCTAGTCGCTTAAAACAAAATGATTTATTATTTTTCACAATATTGTGGACTAGCTGGGCGGTGGTTCTGCTGGTCTCACCTGGGCTCATGCATGCAGCTGCCTTCACCCGGAGTTCAGCTGAGCTGAAAGGTGCAAAATAGCCTGAGTCGTGTCTGGCAGTTGGTGTCTGGTTCTCCGCCAGGTGCCTCTCCCCCTCCAGCAGGGTAGGCTGGCTCCTTTGATGGACGGTCTCAGGGTAGCATTCCCAGTGGCAAAGGCAGAAGACACTAGTCCTCTTGAGGTCTGTGCGCCTGAGCTCTCAGGATGCCACTTCAGAAACCTGTTATCGGTCAAAGCGAGTCACAAGGCCAGACCAGATTCAAAGGGTAAGAAAAGAGACTCCACTTCTTGGTGGGAGGAACTGCAAAGAATCTGTGGCTTTATTTCATTCACAACACACATATATTAAAATATTCATTTAATATAGAAATACATATAATACACAGCGAACCTGGAAAACATAATCTCAGTTTCCACGATTTCCCTTATCTGGGTAAAAGAAAAAGCATCTGTCACTAAACTATCCTTCCAAATGTAGAATTTTAGCTCTTTTCAAACCTAGATAATGTTCTTTTTTTTAATGCAAGAACAAAAGGGGAAAACAAAAAGACTGTTTTTTAGAGGTAATGATGAAGCTGTCCTAGAAATTGAGTCTCCTGCAGGGAACATCTGTTACCGCTTAATGCTTAACCGTACAAGCCCCAGATGATGAGAACGGGTGGGATCTTGTAGTTGGGACTAAGTACCATCTATCTCTAAATTAATTTTTAGTTGATGCAGAATTTTGTGCTTGAGGAAGACAATTTAAAGGGCACAAAATAAAGCCGAGAGGGATATAAGTGAGCAAAATGGGAGGCAGCTCTAACAGGAAAGCAGGCAGAGGATTTCACCTCCACCTGAGTGTAGTTGAATATTAACGCGGTGACATTGTTACTCTCATTAAGGGAGACTGAAAAAAAAGATGTCAGTTTCCCACTGCAAACAAAATACATGGAAGCGGGGAGGTGTAGCTCAGTGGTAGAGCGCATGCATGGCATGCACGAGGTCCTGGGCTCCATCCCCAGTGCCTCCGTTAAATAAATAAATGAGTGAATGAACCTCCCTGCCCACTCCCCAAAAAAGCCTCAGCAGACTTGCACGTGTTGCCTGTGTTGCTGCTTCTGTGTTTCGCTCCAGACGTAAAATGCTAACTTTTCCAATGGGAATTTTCCTTCCCAGGAAGCCTTTGCAAATAACATTGATATCGCAGTGCTTTTTGCCAGGAGACAAGGGGGGGGGTGAATGATCAGTTGAGTTTTATTTTTAAACGTAATATAATTTAATCCTTGGGGTGGTTGAATTCACTTGATAAATATTTATTGAACATTTACTATGTGCCAGGCAAATACAAGTGCTCAGGTGAGACAAAGTAAAGTAAAACATAGTCCTTACCCCTGAGGAGTTTATGGTCCACAGGGGGCTAAAATTAGTACATTTTAATAGTCACCTCAGGGCACAATGTAATAAGTACCACAAACCAGGTAGGGACAGAGTGAATCAGGAGTTTGAAAGGAAGGGTAGCAATTTCTGTAGATTTTTTTTATTACATCAACAATGTTCTAATAAAAATAATACCCTAATAAGCAGTGATTTTTCTTTCTCTCTGTTGCCTTAGCACATCCTTATTCATACATTTATGTGGTTTTTACAGCATTTTCAGAGAACAGTTTTGTGCTCTCCTAAGCATGATGATGTGGTAAGCGTTTCCTCTTGCTGTTAGTTTTTGTCATAATTTCCATCTGGCGGTGAATATAATTTCCTTTACAGTCCCCTGGTGAGGGAGAGTTGGGCTATTTCTCCAGTTCCTTCACAGTTAAAAATTATGATGCAAGGGAAGTCTTTATTATGCAAGTAGCTTTTTTCTTCTTTTGTATCATTTTCTGTAGCTTAGCTGTGCAAAGTCAGCTTCGTGGGGTTCAACAGGCATGGACATTTCTGTCTCTCTTGAAATATATTGCTCCATCGTTTCCCCCAAAAGGTTGGACCCGTCTACAACGTCACCGGCAGTAGATGTCCCTGCTTCACCAAAGCTGTGTCAGCATGGGGTGGCTTTGTTGTGTTTTTAATCTGCTGCTGTCATAGCTATGCTGGGATGCCTTGTCACAAATCCTAGTTCCTATTTCTCCGATAGTTATGTTTCCCTCTCCTTCCTGGCTGTAATGTTACAATGTTACAATATCGTGTCAATTTCTGACGTGCAGCCCTGGCTGTAACTCTTACATGACTTGCTTGTTTGGGTGAGATGAGCAGAGAGCCAGTGACTGCACCCTATGAGGAGGGAAAGGGGCTTAGTCGGGCAGAGAGGTAGGCGGGAGCCGCATTGGACTTTTTTGGCTGGTGGAGGCAAGGCCAGTGTGGGCAGAGGTTTGTTTTGAATCCTGTAGGGTTTTGCGGTGAACTGGTATGTATGCCTCATAGGAGTGGATAGTTGGGACAGCCCATCTCTCTCCTTTAACTCTGATGAATCCGCAGGCCCAGCCACCAGAACAGCCAGCTCCACGTGCCCCTGTCATCTCTAGCCAGCTCCTGCCCCCTCAATTCTTTTCCACCTGGAGTCTGCTGATTCCCATGGCAGGAGCCCGTCCCCCCCGCCTTCAGTTTCACAGCCCTGGACCCGAGGCCCTTCCCCTTCTCACGTGCCGTCCACTCTGAGCACATGGTGTGTCTCAATCGACTTATGATTTGCACACCATCCTCCTGAAGGACCCAGCATCAGTCCCAGACATCGGACCCCCAGTCCTGGACTCCCCCAGCCCCACCTTGGCCCCCTTGGGGATGCGTTCTCTCTGTCTTCCAGGAGGGTTCAAAACCACAGGACTGGAAGGGAGGCATGCGCAGTGTCTTTCCTCCTCTACCGGGAAAGAGCGGGGCAGCCTAAAATAGAACTAAAGAGAGAAGGCTGTTGTCCTTTGAGAAAACACCTAGGCCTTGGTTTCTGAGAGCTGCTACGCCCCAGGGGTGGTTTCTGGCCCACAGAGCTGATACACAGGCCTTTCGGAGAATCATGTTTTTCCTGGCACATCCCCGGCCGGAGTCCCATGTGCTACTGAACGAAGCAGAAGCTGACAAACAGCACCTGGCACTGTCTCAGGCTCAGTCCTGGCAACTGCAGAGAAGCCTCTGGAAGGTGTGGACCGGGAGACCCAGACTGTGGGAGTGAGGCATGCCAGGCTGGACTCTGCCTCCAGGGGCCAGGAGGTTGCCATACTGTGAGTTTTGTGGAATCTTATGTGACAGTGCTTGCAAGTGTGACAATTGTAGAGGTGAACTAAATCTCCCTAGACAATGCCCTGGGAGCACCCTCCGCCCAGGGCTTGCTCTTTGAACTTGGATAGAAAGCCCTTTGTTCCACGACTTCCAGCTGCACGCCTTTGGGAAATTTCTTCATCTCACTAAGCTTCAACTTCCTTACCTGTGAAGTGGAAATAATAAAACTAATGCAAGATGCTGTGTGGATTAAATGAGATACTATACACACTAAGTGCCTGGAGACCCTCCGTAAATGGTAGTTGTGATCATTTGGGTGACTTTGGCTGGCTGCCTGCACCTCTTCTGAGCGTGTCAGCCTGAACACCCACAAGGTGGATGGACATCTGGCCGTAATCCCTGAGAGGTGCCACGTGTCCAGGACCATTCCCTCCACCCAGATCTGCAGACCAGACCTCCCTTCCAGACGTCTGCAGCTCTGAACGTGGGTCTCCCGGTGCCCACCTGTGTTAGGAGCAGCTGTTCCTCAGGGGCAGGCAGAGGAGAGACAAAACCCCGTACCCAAGGGCACAAGCACGACAGTGTCCCCATTAGCTGGGCTCTGATGGGAGGGGCTGCACCCGGGGTCCAGGGGTGACGGTTTCCCTGAAGGCCTTGTGGCTCCTACTCTGGGTAGGGGCCTTGCAGGGGGTGGCACAGCTGAATCCCAGCAGCCTCTGATGGGCACTGAGCATGCCCAGCCCCCAAATGCTCCAAGTGGGAGACTGGGGGATGCCGAAGGTTCCATCCCTGGGTGCTCCGCGTGGCGAGCACTGCTCTGTCTCCAAACAGGGATGTTGGGAAATCCTGTGGAAAAAACAAAGTGCTCTACAAGGGTAAGGGATGACGGCTGTGACTTCTGGCATGAACCACACCACCCCCAGCTCCACCGGCCTTTGAGGACTGTCCACAGGTAGTGTGGTTCGCTGTCTTAGCGGCTTGCGGGGCTCATCAGCGTGGGTTTTCAGCTCTTCATTTCTCTTCAGACAAGACAGATCAAATCACACCCTCATCAAGCTGGACAGATGCCCCCAGCTGGGGTCCAGCGTGAGCTGTGACAATACTGTTCACATTCAAAGCTTGTCTCCTCGCTTACCTGGTGCACACCCCTCAGGGCTTCTGGCAGCTCTGGAAAGTTGAAAAGCTTGCTTTTGATCCTGAACTGCAGTTTGCTCTCATAATGTGAGAGAGCGGTTGTTAGCTTGGCTAACTTGACATTTAAAAACATCCTGGTGTCTGTTTTATTAACTATATCTCACCAGGCAGTATAAGACAAATGAAGGAAAAGATAAGGCTTTGAGCATTACCTTAGGGGCCAGCTGGAGGAAAACAGAGGAAGCACCATCATAGCAGCATGTACGAGGCGCCTCCTTCCACTAGACAGGGCCCACATCCTAACGCAGTGCCTCACACTAACGCAGGGACCTGTGGTCACTATTTTTCCAAAGCATGAATCCCAGTGATTGGAATAATCCATTTTTATCTGACTTTTAAAATGAAAAATTAAGCGTTAAGTCCAGGTTTATCCATGCCCTGACTTTTCTCCCTACTCCAAAACAGGAGTTCTGCTAGATGCGTTGGTTTCATGATTTTTGTGTTTTCTCTTGGTGTTTCCCATCTGCTCTTCTTTGGGCAAGCCTCCTCTTAACATCTGCAGAGACCCAAGGCAGGAATTTAAACAAGGGCTCCCTGGCCCACAGCTTCATTTGCAGGCTCCCACCAGAGCCCCCTCGGCCACCTGTTGGGCCCACCTTTGGGAGGATGGGTCTCGGGAAGAGTTCATCAGAGGCCCTAGAAGAGGGCATGGGGTCACTTTAGCCAAGGATTCCAGAGCCCCAGGTACCCAGAGCCTGATCTGGGAGGCCCTCCTTGTCCCTGGTGCCCCTGGCACCTGGTTCTCACTCCATGGGGCAGGGAGGGGGGCCAGCCAGAGGAGAGCCTGAGCAGATGGTCCTGAAAGCAGAGGGTTTAGGACAGGGACCTCAGCTGCCCCGATCTACGGGTAATACTGCCTTTATGTTTAGTGCTGGGTGCCAAGGCCAGCCCGTGTCAACTGGGAAGCCAGGAAGCGGCAGCTGCCTTGGGCCCAGAGGACCAATAAGCACATCCCTGGACCCAGTGAGAGACCTCAAAGCTGAACTCGGAGCGACTGGATGCCCTCTCCACCTGCAAATTCTACCTCTGGTGCCATAACTTTGTTCTACGTTTTGTTTTCAAGTTGGTTTTTTTAAGTCAGAAAAAAAAGTTCTTGCTTTATATTCACAAAGCAACATTCAGTTGGAAAATCTCAAAGCAACTTGGGCAACTTTACAAACAGACAAATCCACTACAAGAGGCTTTCCAAGCTCAGAGGCTGGGGAGAGGGACAAATGGCCTTGAGGCTGGATGTCCCTGTTTTCAGCCTCCGATGACAAGGCCTCTCACTCCCTGGGAAAGGCAGGGCAGTGTCTTCCATACAGAGGTGCCTGGTGAGCTCTGGGTCTGGAATACCTAAGACCTGAATGAACAAATCGGATCTGGGATTTATAAGGACCAGAATTTCCAAGAGAAGATAAGCCCTTACGTTTTAGGAGAACCAGGGTGTAGACATGGCAGGAAGGCAAAATTTT
Source organism: Camelus ferus (assembly GCF_009834535.1). NCBI lineage: Eukaryota > Metazoa > Chordata > Mammalia > Artiodactyla > Camelidae > Camelus > Camelus ferus. Next base: position 4,944,642 of record NC_045701.1, on the reverse strand, counting down.
CTAGACGGAGCAGCCTCAACCTTCATGTCACCTGGGGAAACTGAGGACAGGGTTTCAAAAAGAGGGTGAGAACTCATTTATGTTTTCTGATTTCTCTAGTGAGGGCACCAAATGGCCTTGTACCCAGGAGCCTGACAGCACCACCCAGAGCTACTTGGAGCAAAGGCAAATGTTCCTCCAAGTTGTGTGTTTTGAAATGTATTCAAATGGTGCATTCACTTCCATGAAAATCCTAATTTGCTCACTGGAGAACTCTAAGGATCTAGGTTCTTCGGGCAACAGGTGTGAGGCTGGGACCTCTGAAGGGAGCTCAGAGGCAGGCAAGTGATCCAGATCCAATGTTTCTGACCAAGTGTTGTGACTCACTAATAATCTAAAAGGCTGACTTCAGTCAAGGCACACGAGGACAGTGATGGCTGACGGCTGACGTCAGCTTTCCTTTTCCGAGCTGTAATTCTCTTGTTTGCGTCCAGCCTCAGTCAGGTCTAGTACGCCTGCTGGCCTTGTCTGAGTAGTAACTTGGCATAAAGAGAGAGTTCACCTTTGTGGGAAAGTGGACCAGGGGAGCATCCCGGGGAAGGAGTTCCAAGGTGACCAGTGGAGAGACGGCAAACCATCACCTGGTAAACAAAAACTGTCCCCAGTACCCTGAGAACTGCTGGAGAGGGAGACAGCTATTGGGGCCAGGCGGGGAGGGAGTGAGAGTGTATCAAGGGTGCCAGGAGCATGTATGGTACCTCTATGCAAACCACAAAACAAGGTCCCCCCTGAGCAATGAATCACAAAAAGGCTGGTACCAGCCCCATTCATCCCCTTGCTTGTGTGCCTTTGTGTATTACACAGCTGCATTTGGAGAAACGGCGCTGGTTGGATGTTAAAGAGAAGGTGACCTTAGAAATAGGAGACCTTGTAAACACTTGGGTAGCAAAAATAACGTTTCCCCCAAATCGTCCAGCGAAATTGGTGCTCTGGATGAGGAGTCAGTGAGCTGTGGTCCTCGGGCTAGCTTCATGCCTCTTTTTGTAAATAGATTTTTATTGGAACACAGCCCCACTCGTTCGCTTAGAGGTTGTCCTGGCTGCTTTCATGCTCCACCGAGCACATAGCGAGCAAAGCCTATTTACTGTCTGGTCTGTTATAGAAAGTGTTTGCTGAGCCCTGCTCTAGAGAGAGATGCCGTGTGTTTCCTGTGATTTTTGCTCGTCTATCGGCACACGGCTGAGTACCTTTAAAAAATAACTAACCCCGTTTGAAAAGCTGGTCATCTATCATTGACTCTCAGAGTCAATAAAGGAGACACTAAATGCACTGCTGGAGGACTGCGTCTCCCAAACCAAAGACTGATGACTAGGGAAAGGGTGAGGGAAAGTGTTTGCTATAGTGGGTTTTGCTAGGAAACCATTAACTTCTCGTCTTTTCCCTCTCACTCCCTGCCCCTCCCTCCATCCAAAAGTTACAAAGCCTTGAAATGTCTTCCACATCCACCCCGCCATTCTGTTCCCCATCACCAGCCAGGTCAGGCTTTAGCACGGCTCATCCCTGGACCATTTCCACAGCCTCCAAACTCATTTCACCGTCTCCAGGCTTCTTCCTCTCCCTGCCTTCACTGCCAAGTTAATTTCCTAACACGGTGCTACGGCTCCCTTCCTTTGATAACTGCTTTCTGCCTGTGGCAAGAATTTCAACCCTGTCAAGCTTCAGAATGCCCTGCAATTTTAATTTAAATGCACATCCCCAACACCCACAGAATCTGATTTTTGTAGAACTGGCCTTGGACCCAGACTATGTATTTTTAAAAACTTATAGCTGGTCTGGATGCTCAGCCAAGTTTAACAACTACTAGCCTGCAGAAGATAGTCCAAACTCCTTAACCCTGCCTCAGCCCACTCCTCCCAGCTTGTTCCCAGTGGTTTTCATATATACATACACACACATATGTAAAATCTTTTTAATGTGTATGAGACAACAGAGCTTATATATATACAAATATCTATATTTGCATTTGTACATGTGTATATATATATATGTTTTGTGTGTATGTATAAGATGTATATATATGTATTTATGTGTGTCTATATATGAGGTATACTTTGATCACTGAGAGGTGGGAGATGATTATATATACATTATATGATCATCTTCTCTTTGCTCCTCTGTATCTCATAAATATGCTTGTCAATGCATACATTATTTTTGAAAGAACACATAAGAAACTGGTAAAAATGGTTGCCTCAGAGAGGAGGAGTGGCTGGGGGACAAGGATGAGAGGGAGAATTTTCTGTTTTTCTTTTTGTACCCTTTGTATATTGAATGACGTGGGTTTATTGGCTTTTCTTTTTTTTTTTAAGGTAAGTTTAAAATGTGTTAAAGGCAGTGGCTCAGGAAGACCAGGGGCCCCAGGGAGGATGAGGAGAGTGCAGACTGACTGGTGTAAAACTGTCCTGATGACCAGAGAATAGATGAGGGATGCCATGTCCTGGAAAGTGCCTGCACACTCCGGACCGAAGGCTAGTCAAGATGCATCACATTTCAGGGGGTGAACAAGGGCATGCCTCCCTCCACTGTGGTGATGACATTAAGCCCCTCAGGATGAAGGAGGACAGGCCCCCCACATCCCCCAGGAGAAGAAAAAGAGGGGAAAATAGCTGTCTGAGCTTAAAACTGAAACAACCAAGAAGCAGTCTCAAACATCTGAATTTGCCTGGAATTAACTATTTTCTTAGTTATTATTGTTTGTGTTTAACCACGAGGCAAAATGGAGGCTCAAGATAGTGTTTACAGAAAAATAAATCCGATTTTCTTGTTTAGATACCCAAGGTTGTGTTGCCAGTGGATCTAACCAGTGTTCCAGGTTCTTGTTCTGTCCCAGAAAGAATTCAGAGACAAGATGTAAAGTTTAAAAAAAGTGAAGTGAGGATTTATTAAAGGACGGACAGTGCACTCTCAAGGGGAGAGCGGGCAGGCTCAGTGAGCGGCTGCCCTGAGTTTCTTTGGCAAGTTAGCTACATAGGGTGTAAAAATGAATGGGCGGAATATTCATTGGGGAGGGAAGGGTTTGGGGTCGTGTTCCCTGATTATCATCCCAACTCCACCTTCCCAAAGGGAGGAGGGATTTTTGTCCTTATTTAGTCTGGATAGAAAGTGTCATGGCGTTGGTTCATGATGGGGGCTTCTGATCTGCAAGGCTAATTTTATTGAAATGAGGGCATAATGAGCAAAAGGTTACATTCGGACACTGGAAATTCCTGCCTTTTCTCAGCTTTCTTTGTTCGTCTCCAGGCCACTCATCACCCCAAAAGTTGTGACCCCTTTTTAGCCCAAAGGTTCCTGCTTTTCTTTCTCTGCCCAGGGACCCCTGGCGCTTACATAATGTGTGGTTTCCTGCATTTGGCCTGTGCCCCGCCCTTCTGCCCAATTCCTGCCATTTGGTCTGTGTCCCCCTTTCTCTGCTCATATGTAGCTCTCTGCCTGCTCTAACAGTTGTAGCCTGGGAAATATGATACCCACACATGTGTTACTGACTTCGTCCTCTCAACCACCCCTGCCAGGTTTGTATCATTCTCCTTTTAGAGATGGGAAAACCAGGCCTTAGAGAAGTTAAATGACTTAATCAAGATTATACAATTTCTCAGTGTTAGAGCTGGGATTTGAACCTAGACCCCAAAGCCATTGCTCTCATCAGGGCTCCACATTCCCTTTTAAGTGAGGTTCACACATCTGCCAACTAAGAGGCTGGTTGGCTTCTACGGACCACATTATGCTCTTGGGCTGAGGTAGGAGAGACAGAAACAGGGGAGGAATGGGAGAAATAAAAGGAAAGAAGTGAACCGTCACTCCCACCCATCTCTGTTTTCCTTCTTGGAGAAGAGTTTCTTGTCTGACCGATTCTCTCTCCCTTCAGTAAGATTTGATCTGTGCGTCTCTTGCTGGCAAACCAGTGTTTTAGGACCTGATTTGAGAAGGCTTGAGTTGACAGGATAGGCCATGGTTTTATGCAACAAGATGTCTGTTATTGCCAGAGTGTCCCCCCAAAGGACAGTGATGGTCTGTGTGTGTGCCTTGATGTAATTTCCCCTGAAGGCAAATGAGGTATGAGGCCTCAGTTACTCCTGAATAGGACCAAGGATCAGGGAGCCACAAGTGAAGTCGCTGACTGATCCAAGGTGTTAGGGACTACTTATTGTATGAGTGCGTGAGTGGATGGATGGATAGATGGATGAATTATGAATAATGAGTGGTGGATGAATGGATAACTAGAAGGATGGATGGAGGGAGGGAGGGAGGGAGGGATTACCGGCAGACAGATGAATTGTCTTCCCAGAAGCTCTGCCCATTCTTCACTGCCCTCTAGATATGGTGGCTTACATCACTTCTTTCTGTGCTCAGGGCCACTCAGAAATGCATCTAGGACTGGGCTAAAAAGCAGGTCTCCACTCTGTCAAAGACTGTTCTCTCCATTTGACTTGATAAAATTCGAAGGATTCTGCTGCAGACTGGTTCTGTGTGATTAAAAAGCAACAGTATTCCCTGAGGCAAAAAAAGGTAAAGCTTGTTTACACAAAAATAAAAGGGATGGCTGAGACTGGAAGTCTTCTGACCTGGTTATGGTTGGTAATAAGAGAGCTTCGTGTTTATCAAACACTTCCCTTTCCCCCATCTTCCTTATTTTCATGGTCTGACCCATTAACCGCCCTCCAGGACTGGTAGCTATTTCCCCCAACTCCTTTCCTGCACCTTCCATCCTGGTTGAACTAAACCACTTAGGTTTGAATTTTCTATCTGCTTGTTCTATCAGTTATTGGGAGAGGTTTTAAAATCTCAAACAATCATTGTGGATGTGTCCTTAGGGTTCTATCAGTTTTTGCTTCGTATATTTTGAAGCTCTATTATGAAATACACAAATGGTTAAGATTATGATGTCATCTTGATGCACTGACCCCTTTGTCATGATGAAATTACCCTCTTTATCCCTGCTAGTATTCTTTCTCTGAAATCTGCTTGTCTGCTATTAGTATAACCATCCAGCTTTCTTTTGACTAGTGTTAGCATGGCATATTATTTTCCATCCTTTTACTTTTAACCTATGTGTTTTTATATTTAACGTGGGTTTCTGGTAGACAGCATAGAGTTGAGTCTTGCTTTTGAGTCCAATATGACAATCTCTACTTTAATTTGGATACTTAGCCCATTTACATGTTGTAATTATTGATACAGTTAGCTTTCATTCTGCCACTTTGCTGTTTCTTTTCTATTTTTCCCATCTATTTTTTCTTTTTTCTTTCTTTTCTTGGTACATTTTCCCTTCTTGTTCTGACCCTTTTTGGATTAACTGAATATTTTTCATGATTCCATTTTTATCTCCGTTGTTGACTTACTCGCTGTAACTCTTCGTTGTGCAGCCTTCGTGGTGACTTTAGGGCTTGTGGTATGTACATCTTTAACTCATCATGGTTCACCTTCAAGTGATATTAGAGTACTTCATGTAACATATGAGAACATATTTCTGCTTCTCCCCTCCTGATCTTTGTGTTATTATTGGCACACATTTACTTCTACATAATGACATTGTTACTAGTTTTGTTTTGAACAGTCAATCATTTTTTTAAGAGATTTAGCTAAGAAGAAAAGGGTCTTTAAATGACCTATGTAGCTGTCATTTCTCTATTCCTTTGTGTAAATGCAGGTTTCCCTTTGTTGTCATTTTCCCTCTGCTTGTCAGACTGCCAGTAACATTCCTTGAAGAGCAAGTCTGCTGGTGATGAGTGCTTTCAGCTTTTGTTATGTCGGAAGAAGTATTTCACCTGTTTTTCTTTCTTTTTTCTTTTATCTTTTATCTTTTTTTTTTTTTTTTAGTTTACAGGAGCATCAAATTTATAATAACATCAAATTTAAAATAGTATGCAAAATGTGAACTGTTTATAGAGCAAGTTGACAATATCACCCATCTTTCGTTTTTCCTGTTACAATTTTTTTTTTAAGATGTTGATTTTTTTAGATCAGATTTAGGTGCACATCAAAATTGAGAGGAAGGTACAGAGAGTCCCCATTAACTCCCTGCCCCGACGCATGCATAGCCTCCCCCATTATCAACGGTCCCCACCACATGGTACATTTGTTGCAACTGATGAACCTATGTTGACACATCGTAATTACCCAAAGCCCACAGTTTACTCTAGGGTTCATTCATGGCGCTGTACATTGGATGGGTTTGGACAAATGTGTAATGACATGTAGCCACCATTATGGTCTCATACAAAGTATCCTCACCGCCCTGAAAGTCCTCTGGACTCTGCCTGTTCATCCTTCCCCACCCCTCACCCCCAACTTCTGGCAATCACTGATCTTTTTGCCATCTCCATAGTTTTGCTTGTTCTAGAATGTCATATGGTTGGAATCATACAGCCTGTTCAGACTGGCTTCTTTCAGTTAGTAATATCCATGTCTTTTAATGGCTCGATAGCATATTTCTTTTTAGCACTCAATAATACAGTATTGTCTGGATGTACCACAGTTTATCCATTCATCTATCGCAAGACATCCTAGTTGCTTCCAAGTTCTGGCCATTATGAATAAAGCTGTATAAACATCCACATGCAAGTTTTTGTGGATGTAAGTTTTTGACTCCTTTGGGTAAATACAAAGAAGTGTGATTGCTGGAGAGTTTAGTAAGAGTATGTTTTGTTTTGTAAGGAACTGCCAAACTGTCTTCCAAAGTGGCTGTACCATTTTACATCCCCACTAGCCTTAAATCAGAGTTCCTGCTGCTCCACATTCTCACCAGCATTTGGTGTTATCAATGTTCCAGATTTTGACCATTCTAAAGATGCACAGAGGTATCTCATTGTTTTAATTTGCATTTCCCTGATGACATATAGTGTGACATATCTTTTCATATGCTTATTTGCCACCTGTATGTCTTCTTCAGTGAGGTGCCTGTTAAGGTGTCTGTGGGCCCACTCTTTTACTGGATTGATCGTTTTCATATTGTTGAGTTTTAAGAGTATTTTTGTATATTTTGGACCACAGTCCTTTATCAGTTGCTTCTTTTGCAAATAGTTTCTCCCAGCCTATGGCTCGTCTTTTCATTCTCTTGACCATCTTCATTTTAAAAGGATATTTTCATTGGGTACAGGAGTCTAGTATTTTTTTTTTCTTTTTAGTACTTTAAAGATGTCATTCTTCTGTCTTCTAGCTTGCTTTGTTTCTGACAAGAAATCTGTCATCTTTATTTTTGTTTTTCTGTCATATTATGTATTTCTTTCTCAGATGCTTTTGATTTTCTCTTTATCGCTAGCTTGAAAGCAGTTTGACTATGTTATGTCTTGGTGATGTTTTCTTCATGTTTTTGTCTATTGAGCTTCCTTGGATCTACGGGTTTATAGTTGTCATCAAATTTAGAACATTTTTTGGCCATTATTTCCTCAAATATTATTTTTGGCTCCCCGGCACCCATTTCGGGGACTTCAAACTCTAAGTGACACATATGTAGGCCATTTAAAGTTATCCCACAGTTCAGTGATGCTCTAATTTTTTTTAGTCTTTTTTCTAAGTTCCATTTTGGATGGTTTCAATTGCTGTATCTTCAAGTTCACTCTTCTGCTGTAGTGTATAATCTACTATTAACATTAACGAGTGCATTTTTCCTCTTCAACATCATAGTTTTCATCCCTAAAAGTTCAGTTTGGGTCTATTTATGTCTTGTCTCTATCATTTCAGTCTTTTCTCTAGTTTCTTGGCATATGGAATATAGTCATGATAACTTTTAAAATATTATTGTAATGTGAATTCTATCATCTGTATTCCTTCTGGGTCAGCTTTGACTGATTGATTTTTCTCCTCATTCTGAATTGTCTTTTCTTGCTTTTTTGCATGCCTGGTGCTTCTTGTTTGGATGCCAAACATTGTGAATTTGACCTTGCTGGATGTTGAATATTTTTGTATTCAATATAAATATTCTTGAGCTTTGTGCTGGAATGCAGTTCAGTTACTTGGAAATAGTTTTGTTATGGAGCAAAACTTGCCACCCCAAAATGTCTCTTTGGCATGCAGATTATTTTAAGCCGAAAACAGTCATGGCCAAAAGACTCAGGAAGAAATTTTGATACTCCCACCCCTTAACTCCCTAAAAATTTTTAGGTAAAGAGCCTGTTCCTGGAAGAGAGCTCTCCCCAGAGATCGCTGCAAAGTTACGGGCTAGCGAGGGTGGGGGAACTCTAGGCAGGGCCTAAAGATCACAGTTCCACTGTCTCTGCATGGCTTTCCAAACAGTTGCTTTTCTTTTCTTTTTTTTAATTGAAGTACAGTCAGTTACAGTGTGTCGATTTCTGGTGTGCAGCACAAGGTCCCAAACAGTTGCTTTTCCGTCTCCGTGTCAGTTGCCTTCCTCCCCTTTGAAGTCCCAAACCACTGCTCCCAGCGCCCTCTTTCGTCTTTCGTTGAAGACGGTATTTAAGGTGAGGCCATTTTGGCAAGTGACTCATTTTTCCTGAGTCTCTCCCATCTTTATATGTTATTAAACTTTTGTTTTACTTTCTCCTGTTAACCCATCTCTAATTTTTAGACCAACCTGAAGAACCTAGAAGGGTAGAGGAAAATGTCTTCCTCCCCAACAATTTGGTAATTTCAGGTCTTATTTTTAAATTTTGTTAGGCCAGATCAGAGCTGCATTTAATTTAATTTTTATCCTAAGGCAAGACCCTCCTTGGTCCTCTAATAAGTGCCTCCTGAATTATGAGGTTTTCCTCTCTGGCTGCTGGGAACAAGTGTTATTTTTGGCCCTAAGAGCTCTGAGCACTATTCCCTTACATCCTTTTGGGAGGTTCTTTGGTCTCAGCAAGAGTCTTCATGTGCATGGGCTGGCCAGTACTCAGATGAGTACTCAAGGGGGACCCTCTGCAGATCTTCAGAGTTCCCTCCGTGCGCAGCTCTCTCCTCTGCTGCTCTGCTCTGCGAGCTCTAGCTGCCTTGGCTTCTCTGCACCCCATCTCTGTTCACTCAATGCAGGGAGTCTCCTGGGCTCTGCCTGGGTTCCCCTCTATATGCCACAGGCGGAAAGCTTTCTCCAGGCAGTGAGTTAGGTAATTGGAGGGCTCACCTCATGTGTTGCTATTGTTTCAAATATTTTGTCCAATTTTTCAGTTGGTTTGCAGTTATGGAAGGATAAATTCCATCATTGTTACTCCATCTTGAATAGAATCGAAAGTCATTTAAGTGATGTCAGACGTCCCTTTGCACTGACGGGAGTGACCAGACCTTCCTATATGGACGTCCGTGGCTGTGAATCCTCAAAGCAGCCTACCAGCTCTATCCCCTTGGGCACTCAAGTATAGACCCACTTGAGCTGGGCACTTTTTAGACGCAAATGTTCCAGCACCCTCAAATTGACAGCCAAACTGTCCAACTGTTTGTTGTGTCTGGAGCAACAACAAAAAGAGGGGTGAAAATTCAGTTGACGTTGAACAAGACAGACCTATTCCTGGAAGACCACTCTGGTCTTTTGCTTTCCCTGGACAAAAATGAGGAGTAACCTGGAATTGACACTATAAAAGCCATCAGTGGTGAATCTCTAGACCCCAGTAGCATAATTTCCCGCACTTCTGATATCTGAATGGTGCAGCCCACAGGCTGGTCCCCTCTGTTAGGCCGTGTCTCCTCACTCTATTCTATTGGCAGCGACCAAGGAGATTGATGGATGTTTTACTCTGATATTCCAGTGGCCCCCTAACTAGACTCCTTTTCTAGAAGTGACACTCAATGTGAGGTCCAGGGAGCAGCAGCCGTATCTGGAAGTTTACAAAGGCAGAATTTCAGGACCCAGCCTAGACTAACCACATCAGAATCTGCAATATAACAAGATCCTCAGGGGCTTTGTATGCACATTAAAGTTTGAGAAGCTCTGCTCTAGGGGAAGGAATCTGAGGGACCATCTGTGACACAGTCCATTAGGCACAAAACTTTTTCGGTTTGAAGCTGTCTCCCCAGTCTAGCCCTACCCTCAATCTTGACCTCAGTTCCGGGGCCTTGGTCCAACCCCTGGTAAAGTTGAAGACCTGTCACCCTGTCTTCCAAGAACTATAACTCAGGAACTCTGCCTCTTAAAACTCCCGCAACATGTGCAGAAAGAGACTTGTACAGGAAGGTTCATTGCAACATTGTTTGCAGTAACAAAAGACTGGAAACTGGGATGTTTGTTAATAGGAGAATGGATGCTACACTGAGATCCATTCATTGTCTTAGTTTGAGTTGCCCCAGAAGCAGACCCTGAGACAAGACACAAGGATAAGTAGTTCATGTGGGAGGTGATCTCAAGGGTGTGACAGAGGAAGCAGTCAATAAAAGGTTGCCCTCTGGAGTACACGGGCGTGCTGCCCAGAGCCCCTTTCAAGGGAGGCTTTCCTGCCCAGCTGCTGGGGTGGGTCGGGGTCAGCAGATGGCCTCCAGCTGCCAGCTCCTTCCGGGTCTGCCTCAGCTGCTGAGAATAGCCTTGCCCGAGGTCACTCCCTTCCCTGGGCAGCTGGGGACTGAGAGAGGGAGGGGAATTGAAAGTTGACCATTTGGGGGCCACCAAGGGATGCTCTGAAGGCCACTCCTCGCTCCAAAGCCCCTGCAGGTTGGTTGAGGTTCCATCAGGTCTGCATCACAGGTCTGCTTCTCCCCCTGCCCGATCCTGTATCCTCCCCCTTCCTTTTGTGGGTGTTGATGCCTGATAAACACCTTGTGCCCCAAACTCTGGTTCAGCATCAACTGCTGGAGGCGATGGCCTGAGATGATTATCAGGCAGGTCACCACCTAGGCTGTCACCACCCAGAGCTGACTCCCACCCGGCAACTCCAGGAGCCTCAGAGTTGTCCTGCCTGAGGAGCGAGGGAGCAGGGAAATTTATCCACCAACTCCCCTCAGGCACAGGTGAGGGCTGCTCCTGGGGGCGGTGGAATCCCCCGCCCTCTGCGCCTCCCCCGGTGGCAGGAGAGCCCCAGCATCCAGAGAAAACCCTCAGGCGATGATGTGGGGTGATGGCAGCAGGGGGCCAGGCCGGTGGCCCGGGAAATGGGGGGCACAGAGAGGATGCAGGCCGGCAAGACCCCAACAGGGATGCTGCATTCACACACAGGGGTATTAAACAGCAGTGAAAATGAATAAACTGTTTGTATGTGGATAAACCTCACAAAAGTAACATTGAATGAAGCAAGCAAGTTGCGGAAATTTATAGAAAAGTTTAAAACATGCAAAACAAGAGCAAATATTTTTTGAGAGCTATATATACATAGTAAAAGTATAAAAATATGACGAACAGCAAATTCAGGAGTCGTGACTGCGGGCAGGGAGGGAAGGAGAGATGGGGTTAGGCAGATGCACACAGGAGGTCTTAAAATAAAATGGTATTTTATATGTTTTGTTTTTATGCTGGGTAGTACATACTCACATGATCATTGCATTATATTCTAAACTTTTTGTATGTCTGAAAACTTTTCAAATTAAAAAATGTGAATAACCAAAGTAAAATCTAATTTAATGACTCCAAAAGATCTGAAAGAAACAGGTACTGGCTACTGTGAAGGAAATGCCTTGTTTTGCTTTGTTTATAACCAAAAACAGCATTAAGGATGTTTTTAAATATATTTAAAAATGCATCCATGAAAAAGGTACAAGAATATGCTATAGGAACTACCACATCGGAGAGTAGAAATACTTTCAACTTCACGCCTTCTTTATTGTTTGAACTTTTTTTAACAGGAGCAGAAATTGCTTTTTTTAAAAAAAATAAAAGCACACACAAAAAATAAAATTCCACCAGCCTAACACCACTATTTTCATTCTTATTAATTCCTTTCCACATTTTGCTCACACACGTGTATATGTTGTGCTTAGTTGTAATTATATAAAGCATATATGTTATACTCTACTTTTTTAACTTAATCATACACGATAATGTCCATGAATGCGTCTCTATTTCTATATGGACTAAATAGTCCTCATTTTAATGGATACACAATGTTCAGTCATGTTGATGCATGGTGGTTGACAAGTAGTTCCTTCTTTTGGACATTGATGTTGCTTTCAAACTTTAGATATTGAAATAACTTTATGGTAAATATACTCATGGAGGTTTTTATGTTAAATATAACCTTAGCAGAATCCCAGGGGTGCAATTACTAAGTCAGGGGGTGTGACTGTCCGCGTGGCCTTTGCCACGTAACACAGAGAGCTTTCCCTTTGACAGTGGCTGTTTACTTAGAGCCCTGGGTCCTCCCAGACACCTAGGAATCTTCATTTTAGAAAGGATCTATTTGGGGCTTGTTTTTGTTTTACTGGCTTGTGGGGAGGCTAAAGAAGACAGCTGGGAGGAGATGGGCAAACCCCAGTTTGCCTGAAAAAATGGCTACTTTCTAAGGCACACGAAGAATTTAGGCATAAAGCGGACCTAATTTCTAATCCTTACTGCTAGTGGCGAGGTGTGTGTCCTCAGGAAAGTGGCTGGCCCTCTCCGACACCCTTCTCTGAAATAGACATATTAACTGTATCAACCTCTTGGGTCTGCTCTGAGGATGAAATGAGAACATGTACCTCAATGCTGGATACTGTCCTTGGCCCCATAGTGAGTGCTCCGTGGAGATGAGCTGATTCTAAGATCAGCAAAAACGCTCCTCCCGCAGACCGCTGCCTCACGGGCAGAGCCCAGCCCTGCTGAGGCAGAGGCTGCGGAAGCCGCCGGACCCACAAAGCTTCCTGCTGACAAACAAGATTCCTGGATGAGGGGCTGATATTTCTCAGTGGCTCTGATGCTGGTGAAAATGCAATGATTGAAGCAAGCAGGGCGGGGATGGGGGGGGGTGGGGGGATGCAAAGAATCGACTCTGGACTTGTGAGCCTGTATCATCTGTTTTGGCCCCAAGATGAGGAGAAACCGGTGAACGCTGAGGAACTATTATGCCCCAGGTGACTCACTTGTGCTTTGTCCCCCACAGATGAGCTGGGGAGCTGCACTGAGCTGTATGTTAAGTTTCCTCATGTGAAATATGGGGCTGATTATCAGGCTGGGAAGAAACCATTTCTACAAAGAACATGGCACACAGTAGGCACCTAATGGTAGCTGTAATTGGAAACGTGCCCCTGGTCACACAGCTAGAAAGTGGAAGCGCTGAGATTGGGGCCGGGTCTCTTGCTTCCAAAGCCCTTATTCTTTTCTCCACATCACATTTTTAGAAGTTATTTATCGTGTGTGATACTGTGTTGAATATCGGGTATGGAACACACCGTGTGAATCAGTGTGTGATGAGACACTGTGTGCAGTGGGGTATGAGGCATGTGATGCGTGTTTCATGATGAGTTTCAGTCATTGTGTTTTTGGTTTTGGTTTTTAATCGAGGTACTGGGGATTGAACCCAGAACCTTATGCATGCTAAGCATACGCTCTACCACTGAGCTCTACCCTCCCCCCGACCCCACATTTTCTCTCTTTGCAAATACTGTGGTCTGTGTGATACAAAATTCTTCAGAAATACTTTCATGGTGATTCAAATAAATCATAAAAAGCCCATAAACCATGGGCTTTTTGTGTTATGTTCAGAGTGTTCTATAATCATGAAACTCATCTCTCCAATTACTTCTGAAAATTTCTCTTCTCATTAAGCTTAAAAGGATTGAGCTTAAAAAGGATCGAGTCCCCCAAGTGTGCAAAGACTTCCCTGAGGTCAGAGCAGCCAGCCAGGGACAGAAATGCCCTCCCTTGGAAACCCTCCCCGCCTCTCTCTGGATGACAGCTTTCCCTGGAATTAGGAGACATTCACACGAAGGGAGGCAAGTCCAGAGAAAAGTGAAACCTCATTCTGGAGTCTCTACAACTTGTTGAACCTGTCTGGCTAATAGATAAGGAAACCGAGGACCAGCCAGTCACACTGGTCACGAGTGCTCCATGCTTTTGTGTCTGAAACAAAATTACTAACCACCCTCAGGTTCCTGGTAAACAGTGTTTAAGGTTTAGCATCAATATGAGAGATCATATATGAGAACGTCTCTGGTCGTGCAGTTAAATTATCACCTTTCTAAAGTAGCGTCTGTTTGAAATCCCCTGTGGTGGGAGCAGTCCACTGCACCTGAAATGACCGTGGGCTCCTCAGGCGTGCAGAGGTCTGAATTAGGGGCAAGGCGTTCCACTTGTCAAGATGCAAGGAAACGTCATACATTTCATCTTTCTGGTACCAGATTCCGTACAGGGTCAAATAACTCCTCTTGGCAGTGGTCCTCATATGAGGGGCTTGGTCCACCATACTAGGTTATTGTCAGCCTGCTGGACCAGAGTAAGGGCTGCTTGGTAGAGGAAGACCAGGCTTAGGGAACTGGCTCTGCCCATAGTAGGTACCATGTTTGTGGCCTCAGTTTCCTGATCCAGAAGATGGGTGCAGTAATATTTACTGCATCCTGTCCTGTGGCTTTAGATTCAGTCTATAGACTGATGCCTCCCAAATTTGAAACTCTGACCCCATCTTCTCCCCTGAGCTCTAGATTTATATATACACCTGTCCACTGGACCTCTGCTCTTGGATGTCCAATAATCAACAGACCCTCAGACAGAACTTTCTATTCCTGCCTCTCCAAACCTTCTCTTCCCCTCATCTGCCTCTTCTCTTTAACACCATCAGTTTCCATCCATCTGCTCAGGCCAGAGACCCCAGAGAGCTGACTCCCCCTCCTTCTTCTTCCACCCTTACTGCATCAGCCAGTTCTGCCAGCTTTCTCTGCCAAAATACCCCCAGAACCCGACCATCTCTCACCACATACACTATTTTCACCTAGTCCTGGCATCTTTTTTGCCAGAACGCTTGGATATCCCTCTCTCTGAACAACGTTTTAAAATACACAATATAAAATACTGAGGATTACCAAGGAAACCAACCATACTGAAATATAGTTATCAAAATGTTGTAAAGAATAAACATGATATATTAATATACATGCTTCATTATTATCACATTAAATGAAAAGGTCTACTGGCAAGTCTAAGAACGGTTATCATTCCAAGGTAGTGATGAATATAGACGATGCTTCTAGACCTGCAGGAATGTGATGTAGAAACATCTGTGATTTCTAGTGGTGACAGTCACAGGTCACAGGCAATGCTCGTATTAACGTGATTTCTTGCCTACATTTAGCATGGAAGGGAATGGTAAGTTTAGACAGAGGGTGATGAAAATAAAGGTTTTTTGGGGGGAGGGGTTCTGCTCCCTCCCTGCCCCCTCCCCTCATCTAAGTGCATGAACTCCTTGAATTCTGGATGGAAACACCTGACTGAGTCCACACTGTGGCATCTCTGGCCTGGATATTGTAAGACCAACAGGCTCCAGCCCAGCCTCCCTCAGTCCATTCTCTACACAGCAGGCCCAGTGACCCCCACCCCCTGCTACCACTCTGTCCTCATTTCTCCCACCCTCCCCTCACTTGTTCCACTCTGGTCTGCCCCCAGGGCCTTCATCAGCGATGCTCCTCTCCTTGGTACCCATATGACTCCTTTGCTTCCTTGGGCCTCTTTGCAAACATCACCTCCTCAGAGAGGCCTTCCAGGATTCCTCCCTGAAAGGTGTTACATATGTATCGGTCTGTTTCTTTCTAGTCTGTGTTCCTCGCTGGAGTGTCAGGCCTTATTCACCACTATTGGAGGAAACCCTTGCCTCCCTGAAGAGGGGGCTCTAGATGGGATGATGGAGAAATGTGCGGTCCAGACTCATCAGCCGTGAGCGTTCTGGCAAGGGGAGGGCAGCTGGGGAAGTTTTTAGAGAAGCAGAAACCTCAACCCCTGCCCGTTGCCGTTGTCCTCTGCTTCTGTGTCTCACTCCATATGCTCGGTCCCCACGTCACCTGTGTTGCCAGGGGACTCCCCAGCTCAGAGCCTGCAGAGCGCCCAGAGGAGAACAGGGCCCCGGGCCAGGGCAAGGCCTGCAGGCGCAGAAGCTGCCGTCTCGGAAGGCATCGTGCCAACTCCGCTGTCACAACGCGCCCCCAGGGGCTCAGCTCCCACCCCAGACTGAGGGCTCCCTCCCACACTCCACACTGTTGCCCACAAGAGGCATGTTGGGAAACACATTTCCAGAAGGGCACTCCGTCCATCCGAGCTGCTATAGCAAAACAGCACAGACGGGGTGGCTTCAAAACAACAGAATTTTATTTCTCACAGTTCTGGAGGCTGGAAGTCTGAGATCCAGGTGCCAGCAGGGTTAGGTTCTGGTGAGAGCTCTCCTCCTGGTAAGGACCCTCCAGGGTCCTCGGCTGGTGGCAGGGGCGAGCAAGCTATCTGTAGGGCCTCTTATCAGAGCGTAATCTCAACCATGATGGCTCCACCCTCATGACCTAGTTACCTCCCGAAGGCCCCACCTTCGAGCACCATCACCCTGGGGGCTAGGACTTCAGCATATAAATTTCAAGTTGGGACACAAGCATTCAGACCACAGCAGGTGCTTCTGCCCTTTATGGCCGGTGCTCGGCTGTAACGGATCCTCCCGTAACTGAGCCTGGAATGAGCCTTGACGGCCTCGCTTATCCAGGATCTGGGCTTCGCTCTCTCCCGGTCTGGCCCACCTGATCTCTCAGCCACGTTCAGCTCCTCCAACCATCATGCTGCCTGTACCCCTGTGGGGGTACAGATCGCCTGTGGGGCTGCCTGAAGAGCCACCTGTCGGCCGGCCACAGGACAGGTCTCCCACCTCTTGAAACAAATAAAAGCAATGATCTAGCTCATGGCCCAGCCTAATTCACCAGGTTTGGTTCCCAGATGTTGAAATTTCCTTCCCAGGGCTCTCAGGAACCACTCCTGGGTGGAGTGGTCGGGTGGGGCTGGCCCTGGGCCGTGTGGCATGACTTCGCCGGAGAGCTATAAGTCAGGATCTGGGCTGAAGCTGGGGTCTTCCCACAGGGCTGAGAGGCAGACAGGAGATCAAGCAACAGACCTGCCCCGGCTCAGGCCACCTTAACATAAACAGGGTAAGAGTACAAACGGAGGCCACAGGCCATATGCCTCAGTATTTTTAAAGGATAAATCAAGCTAACAAAACATGATATAAAATATGTCCTGTCTTCCCACCTTGACAAACATACTTTCCTACAAGGTGGAATGCCAGGTTCAGATTTAGAATGTTCACACTCCTCAAAGTTCCAAGTATGGTAGCAGAGCCCCCAACTCCCAACCCGTAGGTCCCCCTGCCCCATTTTCTTTTTTTGTTTTTAATTGAAGTACCGTCACTTACAATGTGTCAATTTCTGGTGCACAGCACGGTGTCCCAGTCATGCATACACATACATATATTTGTTTTCGTATTCTTTTTCATTATTATAAGGTATTGAATATAGTTCCCTGTGCTATACAGAATTTTTTTTCTATTTTTATACATAGTAGTTATTGTTTGCAAATCTCAAACTCCCAAATTTATCCCTTCCCACCCCCTTTCCCCAGTAACCATAAGATTGTTTACTATGTCTGTGAGTCTGTTTCTGTTTTGTAGATGAGTTCATAGTGTCCTTTTTTTTCTTTTTTTTTTTTTTAGATTCCACATATGAGTAATATCACATGATATTTTTCTTTCTCTTTCTGGCTTACTTCACTTAGAATGACGATCTCTAGTTCCATCCATGTTGCTGAAAATCCCTGCCCCGTTTTCTTTTCACTCCCAGCACCATGTCTCACACCATGAGGGGCCTTAGGTGAATGCACCTTGACACTCCAGCCCTGCACACAAACAGCTGCCCTCGGCCCCCTCTCGGCCCAAGGTAAGCAAAGCAGCTGGGCAATCTGAGAGAGAGCTCATGCGGGCCCTGCAATTGGACTTGGAAGCTCATGGGTAGGGAATTCGGGAGTTCCTGGTAACCCGAAGAGGGCACAGCCACTTGGCCCGAGGAACTCCTCACCCTAAGAGGAAGGACAGGGCTGGAGGAGGACCAGAGGGCCTCTGTAAAGGGTAAGGCCCAGAGTGAGATGCCCTCTTCCCCAGGTTCAAGGGCAGCCCCTCCCCGGAGCCCACAGCTGAGCAGGCAGACAGGGGAGGGGATTGGAGAACGGAGCCTAGGGAGCTTGCCCCAGGCAGGGAAGGAGAAGTAAAAGTCTGTTTAGAGGGTGCTGGGGACAGAAATGCTAAAGCTTCAAAGGCAAATCCAACTCATTTGGGGCCATTTCTAAGCACCTGCCCTTAAAGGAAGATTTTGCTCTCATTTAGGATCTAAAAAAAAATCCTCTGCAGATTGTTTCAAAACATTTTGTTGTGAAAATTCTAGTATGTTGTTGTTTGATGGCTTCACCATTCATAAGATATTCCACCCATCCAATTTCAAAATCTGAGCAGGGCATTTAACACTCTTTCCATAAACACAGTTAAGAACAACGAGCCTTGGGTTGTAGTTGCTATTGTTAACCTTGTTTTTTTTTTATTATGACCAGTTTATGGGAGAAATGCCAAGGGGCAAAGAGAATGAAAAATTAAAGTAATTTAAAAAATAAATAAGTGGGATAAATATAGGAAGAAACAGAGATGTGTGCATGGATTATGAGGAAAAGAAACACAAAAGACCTATTTACACAAATTGACTATTCCTAAGCTGGTGCCTTTTAAGAAACGATTGTTAAAGATGTTTAAACTTTGTTGCATTTTTACAACCAATAGCGATCTTACCTCTCATCTCGAAGTACTTGCCGTTTGAGTTGTATGAACCTGTTGTGTGACAGATTTCTGATTTCTCAACGCTTTCTAGAACTGTCTGGGCGTGAACCTCCAGCCCCAGATCACGGAGGTGGTTCCTCTTGTTTCATAGTCACATAAAAGTGCGAAGCAAGTGGTAAGAGTCAGGCATCTGAATCAGCAGGGCTCCCTTTGGCCCCTCCAGCAATCTGTGATCATCCGTAGTAACTCATTTTTAGGTAGGACTGGAACCTTTTAACAGGTGACATCATATTGTGTCTAGTGGTCCGCCGGTAGCCAGGGGCAGGTGCCCACATCCTTGAGATACAGATAAAGATGAAGAAGAGAAAGGTGAAGCTGCTTGCCTGGGGTCTGAGAGCAAGTTAGTTACTGGCAGAGCCAGGACACGAACCGGGGAGCTCCCGGATCTCCTGTCGCCTGGTGCTGGGGGCTTGTTTCTTTGCCTCCCATTCTGTCCCCATCCCCCACCTTCTCTCACCTGTTTTCAGTGGAGAAGAGCTCAGGGCATCTGTGCTCCAGCCACATGACTAGGGCGTGGATGCCTGACAGTGGGAGCATCATTCTGGGTTCTTCTGATGAGGGGGTGTGGGTGTAACCAGCTGTCTGTGGCAGGAGCGGACCCCACAGGCAGCTCTGGCAGGACCTGTTTCCAAGAAGCAGGGAAAAAACAGGGTCCAATGGTGCCTTGAAATTAAACATATGACATCCAGGTGGGCCAAATATGGAAACAAAATAATAGCCATGCTTTGGGAAATCACCATCCTCACCAAGTCTGAGGACACTGGCCCAGATCAAAAGGGAAAGAGGGAGGGAAGGGGCAAACCAAGCAGATGAAGCTGCTGCTTTGAGCCAGGATTGCCCCTGAGGAGAGTCGTCAGGGATGCTGTTAGCTGAGGCAACTGTGCCTGCTGGACGAGCCACGAGTAACTCTCAAGAAGTGGCTGTAAGAGTCAGAGCTTAATTAATACTAAACACATGTCGGATGGAAGAATGGCTGGATGCTGGAAGGCCTGATGGGTGGGTGGGTGGATGGAGAGACCAGAGTGAAGGACTCAGTGCTTTGCCATCAGTGTTTCCACAGGCAGCGCGCTCTGGCTGCATTTGCTCCTCTGTATTTCTGGAACTGCTTTTCAGGTTGGAATATTGGATTCTGCCTTTAACCAAATTTTTTTTATTTTTAAATTGAAGTGGGAATTTAATAAGAGCAGCTGAAATCCAGAAGAAATTCCTCTCCAAACCCTCCTACCCACCAGCAGCCCAGAAAGAGCCTAGACCCTTCCCATGAGTCATTTTGGGGGAAAATGTGTCATCCCTCTGAGGCCATCTTTACAGAGACTTGTCACCTGGCAGGTCATACCTGACTTGGCAACTCTGCAAAGCTATAGACATTGGGGTGGGGAACCCACCATTCAGAAGCCACATCTAGCCCTTTGCTTGATTTTATCTAGCCCTTGACAAAATTTACAAAAATATTGACTTGACTGTCATGGGCCATTGTTGTCTAGTTTTAAGAATTGTTTTGTTCACATGGCAGAGAAAGAGTTTATCTCGGAGCCAGAAACCCTGGGCTCTGTTCCCAGGCGAGACATTTCATCTGTCTGAATCTGTTTCCTTATTCGTAAAATGACATGATTCTCTGCCTGTCCCAGGATGTTGTAGGAATCAAACGCAAATCAAATGACACATCTGAGCATTCTCTACAAGCGTAGATTACTAGTTAGAAGGATATTTATTGAGCACCTTTTGGATGCCAGGCACTGTTCCAAGAGCTTTACATGAATCAACTCATTTCATCATCATAACGTCACCATGGGAGGGGGGCATTGTCATTACCCTCATTTCTAGATCCGGGAACCAGGATGCCAGCCCAAGGTCACTCAGCCAGAGGCAAGTCAATTGTCTGCCTGCAGAGCCTGCCCGGCACATTCTGCACACACACTTAGGAGCGTCACTGCCATCGCCATCTGACTGTCACTTACTCAAGCCTGCTGGTGATGGAGGGGGTGGTTGGGGGGAACTAACATTGATATCACCACCAAAGGCTGGTTTCAAAACTTGTACAAGACTCACCATTGCTGCTTGTATTGGTCTGAAATCATCAACAGAGATGTGTCTGTAGATTGGTGGCCCACGAGGCCATCACAGAAAAGAAAATTGAGGGTGGAAGAGGTGAAGAGCCTTAGTCCATGGTCACCCAGCCAGGGAAGAGCATGGGTGGGATTTGAACCAAGCCCCCAGAACCCTCACATCTGCCCTCACACCGGGCCTCCTGTTGTCTGTGTGTCCCACTCAGACACGGTGACAAAGTGAGGGACGCATTTTTCTCCTGCCCCTGGAAGTTCTACATGAATAAGAAGCAGTGGTTTAATGAGATGGGTGTGACAAGGCAGAGAGATCATTTTGTAGCAAAGGGTACTGTCTGGGAAAGGAAGACACGGACAGGCCTCAACAGTGGGGCCGGAGTAGGGGCTGTGCAGTGATCAGGGGACACGAGGGGCAAACTCGCCCTGTTCCCCAGTCTTCCCTCAGGCCAGCCTGGTGTTGAGAAGAGGTTTGAAATGAATGTGTTGATCCATCAAGGCTCTGCCACATGGCTCCTCTCCCCAAGGGAGGCTGTTTCTGGTACACGTAGCACAAGTGTTTCCTCAGATGCGATCTGGGCTCTGGGCTCACCTTGATACGCCTGCAAGTCCCATGTTCTCTACTTTGAAAGGCTGGAAACACATTTTTCTTTGAATGTTCAAGTCTACCTCCATCCAAGCTATTGAAAACTAAGAGTGGGCAAAAACACCCAGCTGGGCCCCCAAAAGCCAGTGTTTTTCATTCTGGCCCCAAAATCCAGGGGGATGATTTCCAAAAGCTTTTTTGGTTGCCTAAACACGGTGTCCACCTCATACCATCCAAAGATGTCGTTCAGAATAGTCCCAGACAGGAGCCCAGGGCGTTTGGAGGAACTTGGGAGCTCCCCTGAGTCACAGCTTTTGACTTTTTTTTAGGTCAAGACTGTTCATCTAAATCTGGCACAAGAGAAGCTGGTGTTTGAAGCCATTGGAACAAGATGAAAATAGCTCCCCAGCCTCCCTCTCCCTCGCCTTTCCAGCTCCAGCACCTGACACAGAAGTCACCGGGCCTGTGGCCAGGGCTCGTAATCCAGACCGTGGTGAAGTTGCCAAGGAGGCTCCCCTGTTAGTTTTGGATCCACAAGTGAGGCTGGGCCTCGGGCTGCTGGGCTCCACTTGGCCCACAGATCCCAAACATCTGAGATGTGAAAGACAGCGTATGGGGGGCTCTGATCACCCCGTGTGAGGGCACCAGCTGAACAAACTGAATGACGTGCCATCAGCCGTGGGCTTGGAGGAGACCTGTGTCTGGCCGGTAAGCAAAAGTATCTGCCTCTTCCAAAATGTGTGCACAGTAGAGATACATACTTGAGATTCATTGCTAAGATCAGGTTGGTCACCCTGAGCAGAGGAACAAGTTGGAGACATACTCTTCAAACTCCATAAAATTGTGGGCTCCATGGGGACAGCAACACGTTGGTCCCATTCACTGGCCTTCCTAACACTCAAACAGTGCCTGGCTCCTGGTAGTAAATAGTTCGAAGCTGTAAATAATTACCGAGTGAACACCATCTCACCTCTTGTAGCTACTGGAATCAGTGTGCTTTCTTGGAAATATTAGACATTTCAGACCTATTTTTTAATTTTATCATTTGTCGACGTGTAGTTGATTTACAATAATGTTAGTTTCAGATGTAAAGCAAAGTGATTCATGTACATACGTATATATTTTTCTTTTCAGATTCTTTTCCATTATATGTTTTTTTTGCCAGGGGTGGAAGTACTAGGTTTACTTACTTATTATTTTTGATGGAGTTACTGGGAATTGAATACAGGACCTCTTTTTTTTTAAACTGAAGTACAGTCAGTTACAATGTGTCAATCTCTGGTGTGCAGCATGTCCCAGTCATGCACATACATACATATATACATTTTCATATTTTTTTCCATTAAAGGTTATTACAAGATACTGAACACAGCTCCCTGTGCTATACAAAAGAAACTTTTAAAAATCTATTTTTATACATAGTGGCTAACATTTGTAAATCTCAGACTCCCAAATTCATCCCCTCCCACCCCCTTTCCCCAGTAACCATAAGATGGTTTACCAAGTCTGCGAGTCTGTTTCTGTTTTATAGATGAGTTCATACTGTCCTTCTTGGTTTTTTTTGAACCCAGGACCTCACGCATGCTAGGCATGCGCTCTACCACTGAGCTATACCCACCCCTCTTCCATTATGTGTTATTACAAGAAATTGAATATAGTTCCCTGTGTTATACAGTAGGTCCTTGTTGTTTATCTATTTTATATATAGTAATGTGTGTCAGACACAGTTTTGTTGAGGAACTTCAGTCCAAAGTTTCTTTGTCTGTGAAATGGGCACAGGCTCCCCTGCATTTCTCCCAAGGTTACTGCAGTGAATATGGGAAACGCTTTGAAAACTGAAGCATCTTACACACGTGAGGGAGTGGGGGATCTCGTCCCCTGAGCCCTACCGTGCCTGACTGTGAAAGCAGTCAGAACCTGAAAGTATGCTGAAGATGTGAGTTCTTTCTTTTGATCATGAAAGATGGTATCTTTAAAGATTTTTACACTTTTTGCTTATGGCACTGAAATGTGGTCATCCCTGTGAGGGTAATGAGGATCAGCATCCATGAAAGGGACATTATAAGTGGTGAGGTGTGAACTGGGAAGTCACAGCTGAGCAGTTAAGAGTGAAGAAGTGGAAATTCCTTCACATTAAAATAGAACTGACCAGTACAGTACCCTCTTTAAAAATAAACTTTTTGAGTCTTTTGTATTATCATGAAGGGTCTGGCCAGTCAGTGAATACAAACATTAGCTACTGTTCAGTGAATGCCTTTCCCATGGGTGGACACTGGGCCCGCAGTTTGACCACCATAATTTCATTTGCTCCTTTCTTCAATGCAATGAGGTCAGGGTTATTCCCATTTTACAGATGGGGTTCTTGGGAAACATTTGGAAACATTGGGAAAATGTATTGTCTCTGGGCTTCAAAGCCATTTTCCCAAGATCACTAGCAGACATCTGGATATCTCTAGCAATGAAGATGAAGAGGCAAAGAGAGTAATAATTGGGACCAACCAATGGAATGACAGGAAGACCCTTCTGTTTTGTTACAGGCAATTTTTTTCCCACCTTTTCTACCACAAAGCCATGTAACAGGCTGGAGCCATCTATAAGGTACCGCCCAGGACTGTGCAGGGTCTGGCTGCCCCGAAATCAAATCAGATCAGTGAAATGAACCCAGGCATGCCCCACTGTCAGGGTAAACGGGACCAACAAGGTGCTTGAGGACAGTTTGGAGCAATCACGCGGGAAGGACCACTGCTCTCCAAGGACCACTGCTGTCCATTTCGAAGTCGGCTCCAAGGGAGACTCCCTTTATTCCACCAGGGGTCTCAACCGGGCACGTTGGAACCACTTGGGGGCTTCAACGTCCTGTTGCTGGTCAACCCCCGGAGGTTCCGACTGAACTATGCAGGTGGGGCCAGGGCGTGGGGAAGGTTTTCAGATCTCACCAGGTGGTTCTAACAAGCAGAGAATCACTGCTTTCAGACTTTTGGGAGCTCTTCCTGTAGAAATGCCTGCAAAGTCTATGGCTCCCTTGAATCTTGTCAACAATAGCCTATCTCCTTCCCATAAAGATAGACTGAATTTTGTAAAGGCAGCTCAAGTCACCCAGAACTGAAACTTTGGAATAAGAGTGAAATACCAGTTTTGTCCCAAACAGGATGAGAAACATCTGAGATGCACCTGGGTTCCTCATGTGGCTCCCCGGGTGGTTTCCAAGGTGATAATTCACTGAGCACCTACCACACACCAGGGGTTATGCTGGGGTCAGAGCTCTCAAGGACATCAGAGCCGCTTCTCCAGGCCACTGGGGACCAAGACCCAGACCTTGGGTGCCCCTGCTACCGAGGCTTCCTCACGCTGGTGTCTGTTCGAGGGACTTTGCGAAATGCCCTGTCCCCCTCCTGCCACACGGAGCTATGGCCTCAAAATGTTCCTGGTTTCCAAGGCAAAGGTGCTCTATGACCAGCATCTACCAGACTGCATTTGGTCCCAAGCCGTGGCCTGGGGTTCAGGGTAAGTGACCTCCCGTGCCCTCTGTCATGCCCACCCACAGGTCCTGCCCACTTTGCCTCATCTCTTGATGGAGGTGTCCCAGAAACAGGTTCTAGAAAAGCAATCAAAGTGTCAGAGAGGAACAAAACTCAGACTGACAAAGGGAAAGGGATCATGTGACTTGACTTTTCTCGATAATGCTGTGTTCTGACTGCTGGTTTCACCCTGTAACCTTAGTAGGTGTCTAAACACCTCTAGACCTCAGTTTCCCTGACTGTGAATAAAGGAGATTTAAGTGGGTAATTTTTTGTTTCGTTTTGTTTATTGAAGTATAGTTGATTTACAATGTTGTGTTAGTTTCAGGTATATAGCAAAGTGATTCCATTTTATATATATATTATATCAATTATATATATATATATATATATATATATATATATATATATATTCGTTTTCAGATTCTTTCCCATTATAGGTTATTATAAGATATTGAATATAGTTCCCTGTACTATAACCTTGTTATCTATCTATTCTGTATATAGTAGTTTGTATCTGTTAATCTCAAACTCTCCCCTCCTCATTTCCCCTTTAATAGCCATAAGTTTGTTTTATACGTCTGTGAGTCTGTTTCTGTTTTGTAAATAAGTTCTTTTGTATCATTTTTTTAGGTTCCACATATAAGTGATATCATGTGATATTTGTCCTTCTCTGTCTGACTTACTTCATTTAGTATGATAATCTCTAAGTCCATCTATGTTGCTGCAAATGGCAATATTTTATTCTTTATATGGCTGAGTAATATTCCTCTGTGTGTGTGTGTGTGTGTGTGTGTGTGTGTGTGTATTCTTTATTTATTCATCTGTTGATGGACACTTAGGTGGCTTTCAAGTCTTGGCTATTGTAAATAGTGCTGCTATGAACATTGGGGTGCATATATCTTTTTGAATTAGAGTTTTTGTCTTTTCCAGATATATGCCCAGGAGTGGGATTGCTGGATCATATGGTAAGTCTAATTTTAGTTTTTTTAAGGAATCTCCATAGTGGCTGCACCAGTTTACATTCCCACCAACAGTGTAGGAGGGCTCCCTTTTCTCCACACCCTCTCCAGCACTTATTATTTGTAGACTTTTTGATGATGGTCATTCTGACCAGGGTGAGGAGATACCTCATTGAAGTTTTGATTTGCATTTCCCTAAAAATTAGCAACACTGAGCATCTTTTCATGTGCCTGTTGGCCATCTGTATGTCTTCTTTGGAGAAATGTCTATTTAGGTCTTCTGCCCATTTTTTGATTGGGTTAGGGTTTTTGTTTGTTTGTTTTGTTATTGAGCTATATGAGCTGTTTGTATATTTTGGAAATTAAGTTCTTGCTGGTCACATCATTTGCAAATATTTCCTCCCAGCCCATAGGTTGTCTTTTCATTTTGGGAGTTTTATGGTATCATGTCTTATGTTTAAGTCTTTAAGCCATGTTGAGTTTATTTTTTTGTATGGTGTGAGGGAGTGTTTGAACTTCATTGATTTACACGTGGCTGCCCAGCTTTCCCAACACCACTTGCTGAAGAGACTGTCTTTTCTCCATTATATATTCTTACCTCCTCTGTCAAAATTAATTGACCATAAGTGTTTGAGTTTATTTCTGGGCTCTCTATTCTGTTTAAATGGATCATTTTTAACATCCTTTCCAGCTTTAAAATTCTGTGAATATAAGATACTGTGAGCCTAAACTTTTCAAATCAAGACTAGATTTTAAGCTAAACTCATTACAACTCTGGCCTCTGCTGACCAGGGGGACCAGGAATGGATGGGCACAAAAGCAGAGTGGCCACATGGAGTGTGAAAGCTGGAGACAAGCGTTGATAGCCTGTGGTATGTTCCAGATGTGTCCACACAATGAGTTTCCAGGAATGGCTGGGCACAGGACCCTGGTGCCAGAGTGAGAGAAAAGCTTTCTTTGCAGCCTGCTGTGCAATTATGGTCACACCTGTGTGGCGGTGGTCATGGAGGTAAGAGGAAATCATTCTGGAAGGAGGGTGGGACTTCTGCGAGGACTACCTCTCGGCTTGATTGTTTTGTGGAGACGCAAGACTTGCTCATGAATCCTCACTTTTCTGGAAGCCAGAGGAGGTGGTGGGGCTGATAACTTGGGCCCCGTGGAACAGTGCGGTTTCATGTTGAGAGCGGAGTCTGTCGGCAGCCCTGCTCTCCGATCTTCATCTTGCCACTTACTAGCTGTGTTACTTAGGGCAACTTACTTCACCTCTCTGAGCCTTGGCTTTATCATTGGAAACTAAGTAGGGATAATACCCACCCCACGGGGTGTAGGGCTGATTAGATACAACGATGCACACAAAGCGCATAGTAGGTGATCAATGCACAGTCGCCGAAGGAGCACCAGCACCTCTGGGTGTTGTCACCTAGACAGTGTGAGAACCACCTGCGCTGTTACTGCACGCCCTACCTAGCCGGCCTCATTGCAGGTGGAACCAGGCATCTACCTGGGAAAAGGAAAGCTCTCCAGAAAGCAAAGACATCTGCTCAAGGGAAGACAGAGGGACCCTAGTAGCCAAGACTCCTGCATCTTTTTCTGGCTCTTCCTGCCACCCTTTGACAAAGCAAGGGGACACCGCCCCCCATCTTTAAGGGTAGAGGCACTAAATGATAGCCAGTCCATAAAAACATGCTAACAACATAAACACAATGCTTCATTGTCATTCCCAAGCCCAAATTATTCAAATGTGGGCCAGGGACCAGCCCAGCATGAGGCAGTGGGGCGGGGGACCCATGTGGTCTCCTGACAGCACAACATGTGGTCAGGATGACAAGTCTCTGGTTAACCCCAGGTTAAACACATAATGTGCTTATTATATATTTAAGTACATTGTTGATGTTTTTCAACAGGCAGCTTCAACATCATTTGGGTATAAAACTATCATTCAGGAGCGTTTTTAAAAATAAAAATAATCCTTTGTGTTTGGGGACGGGTGGTGAGGGAGGAAGGCATCAGCATTGTGTGGCAAGCAGGACTTTTTTAGCTTTCAAGTGATGTCACTTAACAAGTTCAACCATAATGCAGTCAGGAAATAGCCCCAGTGCATAGCTGCTTGTTGTGTTTGAGGGGACCTGAAAGGCTCACCCATTCTGAAGCTCCTTTCCCCCAGATCTAGTGTTGCCCACTGTTAGCTGCTCTCTTGGGTCATGGTCCCAGAGAAAAAGAGAAAGGACAGCAGGAGTTAGGTTGATTAGCTCACTTAGCATTGGAATCACCTGGGGAGATTTAACAATAGTGATGCCCGGTCTCACTCACTGGCGTGGGGTGCAGCCTGGGCATTGGATTTTTAACAAGCTCTCCATGTTACTGGCTCCAAGTACAGCCAAGATTGAAATTCACTCTCTCATAACCTCTTATCTCAATGCTCAGCCCTCACTCCCTCCCTCCTCCCTCTCCAGCCCTCGTTAGTCCAGCAAGCCCGGTGGCTCAGCAGACACCCAGCAACAAACTACAAGGTAGGTCTTGGGATCCCATTTTACAGATGAAGAAATTGAGACCCAGAGAGGCTAAGTGACCTTGCCCAAGGTCAGCACCAGTAATTAATGGCAGACTGGCTCTCTCTGGCTTCAGAGTGATTCCCAGCTCATCAGGCTGCCCTGATAATGTGGGAGCATTAACTCATTACTGAGTTATTAATACCTCAGAGGATGTCATTTATAGTAATAGTGCCCCCTTACATTTTTATAGAGGTATGATGGTTCACAAAACGCTTTCATTTTAATTTATTTTATGATATTAAAGATGATTCCCGGGGGAAGGTATAGCTCAGTGGTAGAGTGTGTGTTTAGCATGCACGAGGTCCTGGGTACAATCCCCAGTACCTCCACTAAAAAATAAAGAAAGAGACTTAAATACCTCCCCCTCCCCAACCAAAGAGAAAGACGATTCCTGCATTTTAAGGATGAGGAGACTAAGGCCCAGAACACGAACTTGCTCAGTGGTCACACAGGTCAGGGAACCAGAGCTTGAGTCCAAATCCTCTTCCCCCTATTTCCAAAGAATGGCGCACATGGGAAAATGGCGGGGGTGGGGATGAATTTTTTGGCTATAGGGAAGGTTGGAAAGTTTTAGAGCAGGACAGGCTCTCAGGTTTACCAGAGGTGGGAACCCAGGAGGCAGCAAAGGATGCTCTGTTATTTCCACGATCGGGCCTCTGTCCTCCAGCCCAGCTCAGGGAGGTGAGCACGGTGAGTGTAAGGTGTTAATGCCAGAGGCCCCGCCCAGGAGAGACTAGAGGAGGGCAGAAGCCTTTCTGTCCCTGGGCACCTGGCCCCACGTATTAATGTTACATTTCCTGAATTTGATCATTGCTTTGTTGTTCTGTATGAGAATATCCTTGTGCTTGTAAGTTACATGCGGAAGTATTCAGTAAAGTTGTGATATCTGCAACTTACTGTCAGATGATTCAGAAGAAAGAAGCACGTATGTGTGTCTGTATATATGTGTGTGCAGACAGAGAGAGAGAGAGAGAGCGGTAAAACGTTAACAGCACGGGCAGAGGTGGTCCAGCTCAGGGGTAGAGCACGTGCTCAGCAGGCACGAGGTCCTGGGTTCAATCCCCAGTACCTCCATCAAAAATAAACAAATAAAACATAATTACCTCCCCCCCAAAATACACAGTGCCATATGTCAGTTATATATCAATAAAACTAGAAGGAAAAAAGTGATTTTAAAATAGTTTAAAAAACTTTTTAAAAAGTTTTCAAAAATGTTGAAAGCTAATGAGTCACATTGATGGGTATACAAGCGTTTGTTGTAATAGCTTTGGAACTTTTCTGTAGATCTGATTTTTTAAAATAACAAGTAAAAAGAAGAAAGGAGAGGAATTACAGGTGTAGTTTTAGAAAGAGCCAAATAATTTTCATGGTGAGCTGTGAAGGACCAGGGAAAATACTTTTAGCCTGAAACTTGGTTACTGTTTCTAAAAGCATAAAGGTTACTGAATTATTGGCCTGTGTCACTGCAGAGCTGAGGAACACTGGATGCCCAGGAAACACAGGTGCATGGCAGTAGTTCCTGGGTGAAGCTCTTCCCCCCCAAATTTTTTCTTCTCTGAAAATGAAAATTAAAAGGAAGGCGAAAGTGAAAATAAAAATAGTAAGCATTGTTTTATAGACCTGGCAGATTTGCTCAGACGTCACAATTATTTAGCAGGGCTTATAAGTCAATAGAAATGAAAATATGCTCTATGTTACTATGTTAAAACAGCTACCCATAGAATGTATCTACTTTTAATTATTGGTTTTATAAATAAAACCCCATGGAAATTTTTGTTCTGGGAAGTTGATGTGCACCCTGTGATTTCAAAAACATATTAGAAGTGGAAACTTTTAAAATATATAGTTCATTGCAATAGCCTTTATCGTAATGAGACAATATTTTGAAAGACTAAAGACTCTGAGTGCCCCCATTAAGGCAACAGAAGTCTATGCCTTACTGTATTTTAACAATATATCATGACAGTGGGATCTTTGCTCTTTTCCAGAATTGTGTATGAGAGCCCACAGCTGGAAACTTCACATTTTTAGAGCAGCTCCACCTGGCTGGGGGGGGGGGGGAGAACCTGACCCCTGTAAAAACTTTCTGAAAGACAAAACATCATTTCTGCAGAACCAGCACCCCATTTCTCCCCCTTGAACCCCATCACTCCATCCCTGGTCTCTGCAAGATACATTGGGGTGGGGTTGATGGTTAATTTTTTGAGGGGTGTGCCCTTTATGTAAAGTGAGATCATTTTATGCCATCTCCTCCCATTGCAAGGGGGTCACTTGATTGGTCCCATGTCTTAAAGCTGGCGGTGGGAGAACCAAGATGATGACCCCAAGACGATCTCTTGTAGAGCTGCAGAGCTCGCTGGCCTGACCAGAGCTGGGAGGAAGTGGAGGGGAGACTTGGGCCTTAAGGTGAGAGAGAGAGAAAAGAGGCCAAGGCCACCTCCTCTAGTCACAGTTCTTGAAAAGTACAGCTGGACAGAGGCTCCAGAGCTGTGGCCTCAAAGGTAAAGAGGCTGGGATAGCCTGATGGCAATGGGGCGCTTCCCATGGGGGACGGAATAAGGCAGCTGAAAAGATGGGGTCTGGTCCCTCCTGGACCAGCCAACGTCAAGGGGACTGCTTGATCCCTGCCCCACTGGGGCTTGACGGGGCCCCCACCCACCCATTCACAACCTCCTGACAATGAGGTGGCTCAGGGGCGAGGGTCCCCTGGCCACCCTGGAGATCAGCAACCAGAGCACCAAGGAGGGCTTCCTACCCGCCACAGTTAGTCGTGGGACAAGACCATTTCCCTCTCATGTCCCCAAGCCTGGAAGAGCAGGGCCGGGAAAGGGCACAGCCAGGAACAAACTGTGGGTGCCGTGGAGCTGGGGGAGGGTGACTCTGGGCCCTCTGAGAGAGAAAACGTGAGTTTGCTGCAAAATTGCACATTTGTGGATGTTGATGTTGCGTATTTTTAAAATAATTTTAAGCTCATGTATTTCCACTTTTAAACTATGCCTTCGTATATTTTGATTAGTTAAAAATGTTGAACACATGACCATAGTGCACAAATTCTTCACTTGTGAGGTGCCTTCGCATTTTTACGGGAATTTCTGTGATTGGTCGTGAAACAGATAGAGGCTGAACTCTGGTTGTCTTAAAGTGGTTGCATTTCTGTAGTGACTGCAAAGTTGTGTTTATTTTATACAGTGGATTTTCTCCTGATGCCATATGCTTACTTTAGACTGTCTGAATTTCCCCTCTTTGTGCGTCCATGTTGTCATGTAATTTAAACAATATATAAAATGCTCACAATTTACTTTAGGTTTGAATTATGTAAAAATAAAGCAATACCCCAAATAGCCATTATAAAAGCCATGTATGTAACTCTCATTAATATTTGGAAAGGACTGATCATACATGGGTCCCTTTTACTAATGCATTTGAAATTATTTAACCATCAGAGCACCTTTTCAGAAACTTAAATGGAAATAGGAAAAGGTATTTTGTTAATGGAAATAATGAAGCTAGAACACTCCCTTACACCATACACAAAAATAAACTCAAAGTGGATCAAAGATTTAAACATAAGACAAGATACAATAAACCTCCTAGAAGAAAATATAGGCAAAACATTATCTGACATACATCTCAAAAATGTTCTCCTAGAACAGTCTACCCAAGCAATAGAAATAAAAGTAAGAATAAACAAATGGGACCTAATTAAACTTACAAGCTTCTGCACAGCAAAGGAAACTGTAAGTAAAAGAAAACAATAATCTATGGAATGGGAGAAAATTTTTGCAAATGAAACCGACAAAAGCTTGACCTCCAGAATATATAAGCAGCTCATACGACTTAATAAGAAAAAACAACCCAATCGAAAAATGGGCAGAAGACCTAAACAAGCAATTCTCCAAGGAAGACATATAAATGATCAACAGGCACATGAAAAGATGCTCAATATCACTAATTATCAGAGAAATGCAAATCAAAACTACGATGAGGTATCACCTCACACCAGCCAGAATGACCATCATTCAAAAGTCCACAAATGACAAATGCTGGAGAGGCTGTGGAGAAAGGGGAACCCTCCTACACTGCTGGTGGGAATGCAGTTTGGTGCAGCCACTGTGGAAAACAGTATGGAGATTCCTCAAAAGACTAGGAACAGACTTACCATATGACCCAGGAATCCCGCTCCTGGGCATATATACAGAAGGAACCCCACTTCAAAAAGACACCTGCACCCCAATGTTCATAGCAGCACTATTTACAATAGCCAAGACATGGAAACAGCCTAAATGTCCATCAACAGATGACTGGATAAAGAAGAAGTGGTATATTTATACAATGGAATACTATTCACCCACAAAAACCGAAAACATAACACCATTTGCAGCAACATGGATGTTTCTGGAGAATGACATTCTAAGGGAAGTAAGCCAGAAAGAGAAAGAAAAATACCATATGAGATCGCTCATATGTGGAATCTAAAACAAAACAAAACAAAACATAAATACAAAACAGAAACAGACTCATAGACATAGAATACAGACTTGTGGTTGCCAAGGGGGCAGGAGTGGGAAGGGACAGACTGGTATTTCAAAATGTAGAATAGATAAACAAGATTATACTGTATAGCACAGGGAAATATAGATCTTATGGTAGCTCACAGCAAAAAAAGATGTGACAATGAATATATATATGTTCATGTATAACTGAAAAATTGTGCTCTACACTGGAATTTGACACAACATTGTAAAATGACTATAACTCAATAAAAAAAATCTAAAAAAAATTTTTTAAGGTATTTACGGCTTTTCATAATTATTTAAATTGTGGCAAAATATATACAACATGAAATTTACCATTTTAAGTGTACATCAGTGGCATTGATTACATTCACAATCCCTGACATCACTATTTTTAATTAGAAAAAATTGATTTTTCAGGTTAAGTGCTTTATATTCTTAGCAGAGAGAATGAAATCTTTGTGTCTTGATAGATATACAGTTTATTGGAAAGATGAGGAACAAATTAGGAGGCTGGAAAGCAAATTTAAAAGCACTCAGATCTCTTGCTGACCAGCCCCATGCCTCGTGACTTAAAAACAAATCAATTATTTATAATTTCTATGTTATATGAAAATACGTGCTTTTAAAATGTTTTATCCCTCTTGAGAAAATGTATTTTTTTGCAGTTTCAAGGTTTTATTGCTTTCCTTACCTACAGTTCTTTTTTTATAATATATTTTTATTGAAGTACAGTCAGTTTACAATGTTGTGTCAATTTCTGGTGTACAGCAGAGTTCTTTAGTCACATAGGAACATACATATATTCATTCTCATATTCTTCTTCACCATAAGTTACTATAAGATACTGAATATGGTTCCCTGTGCTAAACAGTATTAACTTACTGTTTATCTATTTTATATATATTAGTTTGTATCTGTAAATCTCGAACTCCCAATTTATCACTTCCCACCCTCCTCCCACCCCCGGTAACCATAAGTTTGTTTTCTATGTCTGTGAATCTGTTTCTGTTTTGTAAATAAGTTTGCTTGTCTTTTTTTTTTTTTTAAGATTCTACATATAACTAATATCATATGGTATTTTTCTTTCTCTTTCTGGCTTACTTCACTTCGAATGACATTTTCCAGGTTCATCCATGTTGCTGCAAATGGCATTATTTTATTATTTTTTATTGTATTTTTGAAAGAAAAATCCTCCTTTTGCTGTAAGTAAAGTCAGCTGTGTGAGCAGGCGTGTCCATGTGGTAACACGCTGGTAAAATATAAATGGATTAATTTTTCCCTCCCTGGGGTAAAAAAAGAGCATTCCACTACATTGCATATACATTGAGAAGTAAAGTACAAATGTAGTTGCATTTTTATGAAGGTCTTCAGTATCTTAACCCAAAGAGACAGCTCAGTAGCAGGACTGAGTCACGGTGGCAGACCCGGACGAGGACCGTGGTTGACAAGGGGGCCCGAGACACAGTAAAGACAACCTCCAACCTGGAATCAGAAGCACCTGGGCCTGGGCCCCTCTGAAGTTTGCCTGCTCTGCAACCCAGGGCAAGTCATTTGCCTCCTTAGGCTTCAATTTGTTCTTACCTACAAGAGGGAGTGTGTCAATCAGAATGTTTTCAGAAGCAAAGAACAGAACACCCAACTCGAAACAGCTGAAACAATAAGGAGGCTTATTCTAACACAACAAGGAGCAAGAGGGAGGAGGGTCAGGCTTGGCTTTATTGGCTCAGCGCTGTTGTCAGGGCCCAGGTTCCTTCCATCTTTCCGCTCCAGCTGTCTCTGCTCAGGATAACTGCTCCACCTCCAGACCTCGTCCTCAGACACAGCTCAGGTCCAGCAACAGAAGGGCGGAACAGCAGCTCTGTGAAGAGCGGGGGGAACCATTCCTCAGCGTCCCCCAGCAGCCCCTCTCCTGTCTTCCATCAGTTAGAATCGTGCCAGGGGCCGGAAGTGGGAGATGGGCAAAGGGAGTGAATGGCCCACCGCGGTGGGCTTGGGCCCCGCATGACCCACTCCCGGAGCTCGGAACCGGGCCGCCCTCTCTGAGTCTCGGGAAAGGCGGAGAACAGAGCAGGACTGCAACAGTCACAAGCAGAAGGAGGCCGATGGGAGACTACTGGAATCAGTGGTGAGTGGGTATGCACTGAGTCTGCTGCCTGGGTTAAAAAGAACCCCTCCCCTAGAGTCTTGATGCAAAGATTAAATAATATATATGTAAACAATAAAATTTTTTTTTGTTTTTGGAGGGAGAGGTAATTAGGTTTCATTTATTTTATTTAGTTATTTTAAAAAAAATTTTGTGGGGTGGTAAATAGTTTTTTATTTATTTTTGGTGGAAGTACTGGGGATTGAACTCAGGACCTTGTGCATGCTATGCACACACTCTTTCACTGAGCTATACCCTCCCCCCATGTGTAAACCACTTTTATATATGTTAATAATAATGTTAAAACAGTGGACACATGTTAATCCTTGAAAATACAAAGCGTTAAGTAAGCACATGAGAGGGAGTCATTTTTGCTTATCCATTTTCAGGCACTAAATCAGATTATTAGCTGAGAACTAGAACTTTCCTTTCCCCTTCCCCCCTCCTCCCTTCTTTCTTTCCTTCCTTTTTCCTTCCCTCTCTCTCAAATTCCCTTCCCACCTTCCACAAACAGTACCAGCAACTATGCTAAGTCATTGAAATAAAGCGAGATTCGGCACACATCTCCTGGTTGCTCCCAGTCTGCCGGGGAGGACTTACAGTTTGTCTTACAACGTGAGCGCTGTCAGGTGGGAAAGAAAAAGCACCAGAGGGCACAGAGCCCAACTGTGCCTGAGCGGAAACGAGTGAGTAGGGTCGCCAGATAAAATACGGTAAGCTTCAATTTGAATTTTTATTTTAAAATATTCCAAACTTACTTCAAACTTAAATTTGAATATAGCAGGAGACATACTTGTACTAAAACGATTGCTTGAATATCTAAAATTCAAATTTAACTGGGCATCCTGAGTTTTTGTTAAACAACTCGGGGGAGTGGGGAATAGCTCAGGGCTACAGTGCGTGCTTAGCATGCACGAGGTCCTGGGTTCCATTAAAAATATATATGTATATAATAAATAAGTTACCCTCATAACCCCTCCCGCAATAAAATGAAACGCCAGCTTACGAGTAGAAGGATGTTAGATGAACTGAGCTCTATAAAATTAAGTTGCTTTGACCAGTTTGGAAAGGCACAGGGATTGGCGGGAGGGTGTTGTGGGGATGTTGAATTGGGATAACTTGAATTAAATAGAAAGGACTGGAATTTAATTGGTTGGGGAGTTGGCTGAGTTAAGAGATGAGTTGCAGACCCACCTCCTGCTCCTAAGGAACGTGTACTGAGCCCCTGACCCTCGGCAGGGCCTGTGGGAAGCACTGGGCATGCGTCACGGCCTCACGCCCCCTCAGAGCAAGGGCTCATGCGAGGCAAGCCAGGCGCCCAGGATGCAAACCCTAGGGAGACGCGCATGCTCAGTGTCATGCAAGTGCGTCCTCCTCCCAGCCCTGCACCCCCAGCCCCATTTCACAGGTCAGGAAACGGAGGCTTAGGAAGGCTTGGCAGTGTGTCCCCTTGAACTAAATTAGCGGTGGAGGCGGGATGCAGGGCCAGAAGTTCTGTGCCCATGACCCCCTCCGCGTGCTGTTTCTCTGACAGCAAGTGGTGGAGCCGAGAAATGTACCCGCCTCCTTCCAGCCCACGTTTCATACCCACGGCTTGATTTATGTGGCGTGGCATTCACACATTTTTTTCCTTCAGTCTTTTCATTTAATTTTGGAAACATATTTCCAACAGGAATTTACTTACTGGGCATAGAATTTTGAGTTGTTAAATAGTCCTCTTAGGGGGAGAGGCTATAGCTCAAGTGGTAGAGCACATGCTTAGCATGCACAAGGTCCTAGGTTCAATCCCCAGCACCTCCTCCAAAAAACAAATAAATAAGCCTAATTACCTCCCCCCAGAAAAAATAAATAAAAATTAAAATTAAATAGTCTTAAAACTCTAGTAATTCTTCAGTGTATTCTGGTGGTGGTGTTTTATAGGAAGAAGTCTGAAGCCAATTTGAACTTCTATTTCTTTTTAAGAACTCTGCTATCCCTTGGCACTGAAATTTTTATTCTTAAAAAAAAAAAAAAGCTATTCCTATCAAAAGAAAAAAACCAAAGCCAAAATATCACTAGGGTACATCTGGAGATATTTTCATTAATACTCTCCAAAGTATGGTGGGGATTTCATCTTGTGATTTCTCAGGTTTTTAATTCTCTACAATATTACATTTTACTCTAATTGTTGCTTTTGTTCTGTTTGTTCCTGTTTTTCCCTCTGGAACTACTGTTGTTCTTAAGTTAGAGTTTCACAGTCTTTCCAACACCCAGCATTTATCCTTTATTGTTTTAAGCTCTTTGGGTGAGCGAAACCTCCCTACATAGGACAGAGTGGATAGAAGTACCTGACTTATGGAGGTGGGGCAGGAGGATCCATTCACAATCTCGGCTTTAGTGCGGCAGTTTGCAGCCCTGGCTGTTCATGCGAATGCCTGGGAAACCTTCAAAATCCTAGCCCACCACAGATCTCTAGGGATGGGACCCCAGCATCAAGATTTTTAAACCTCCCCAGCTTGAAACCTTCAAGGTTGAAAGCCACACATACTCTTACACTCTTGAAAGCCTGACTGATGAAATCAAGGAATAGGTTCCAAACCTGAAGAGATGGTTTCTGCCTTCCTACCCACCACTCCTCCAAAGGCCTGAGAGTTTGCAAGGGATAAATCAGGCCCGAGAGTTATTGGGTGAAAGGAAGGTGGACAATGTGCTGAAGGCTGGCACCCTGCAGCCTTCCTGCTGTCCTGTAAACAACAGGGGCAAGAAGATAGCCAGATGGGTGTTTGGACCCCAAACATGCTTGTTTTAGTGTAAGCAAGACTGGAAATTTTTCAGTCCTGCCTTGTAGGGTGGTGCCAAAGAGAAGGGTGGAAATAGGGCTGGTTCTGTTATCTTGCACCTCGGGGCCACCCTTCGCTAGAGGCTCTCTCACTTGCCTCCTTATCCCTGAAGCTGCCTTGTTTATACACCTGGGACCTGAGGGAAGATGTGAAGTTGCACAGGATCCTCTGTCATGTCATCATAAGAGGGAGGGCACAGGACTTAGATGCAGAGAGGAGTGGTCTTCTGTGTGCCTGGGCTCAGCCAGGGACAATCTGAGTGGCCTTAACAGATCACTTAGCCTGCCTAACTCTCAATTTTGTCTACAATCTCAATCTACAAAAAGGGGACATTATTCCTGCTCTGCTTCCCACCTAGACTTGGTCTAAGCAGGTTAAAGGAGATACTAGATGCAAGCTATGCCTGGACAATGTTGACATTCAGTGCAGCTATTAATTTTTATGGCTCAAGTTAGAATTTCATACGTCAACTCTGGACCCTTATGGAAGGCTATAATCTTCTGTAAATACCTGAAAGGACTTTTAAAAATCTTTGATAGTATTTCAGACTCTATCTTTGTAAGTATTTCATTATGAAGCCTATATTAATTTATTTTATCTCTATCTACCTTACATAGAGAGTCAAAATTTGCTACTTGAGGAAGAGTCTGTAAATTTTTCTAGCTTATCATTTCCAGGGTCTCATTACTATGCAGCTGTTTTCAAGGACCAGAAACAACAGCCTGGGAGATTTTTAGAAACATAGATTCTCAGGCTTCACCCTAGACTTATGATTCAAAGACTCAGAAACTACATTTTACAAGATCCCCAAGTGATTCGATGTACATTTTAGTGTGAAAAGCCTTGTCCTAGTCACTAACCTACAGGGTCTGAGAAAAGCTATGGGAAAGAAGTGATTCCCGTGCTTGTTACAGTTTGAGAAGCTCTCACCTAGAAAAGCTTCCAGACTCTTGTGGCAAGAGGTGTTTTTGATTCTGCTAGGGGGTGCCAGTGCCCCCAGTGTGGAAAGAGTGACTCCTGAGATTAAAGTGATGAGAAGTGGAAACCAGGGGCAATTAGATGTTGAGTGTGAGGCATTGTGCATGCGACTACTTGCAAGACAGACAATTATCCCATTTTACAGATGAAGAAACTGAGGTTGATTAAGGCTGAGTAACTTGACTAAAGTCTTGCATCTGGTTAGTGGAGGAGCTGGGATTGTAATTAGTCTCTGAGTATCTCTTTTATAAGACATGGCCTAGTCCACCACTCCACTCTCCCTTTCCCAGTAGAAGACCTTCTAAATGCTCTTTTAGGCTCAAGCATCTAGCTTAAATGCAGGTCTTTATATCACAGTACTTTTCTCATTGTGGCCAGTATCTAATTCCGGAACGTTTTCATCACCCAATAAAGAAACCCCATATCCATGAGCAGTCACTTCCCAGTCTCCCCACCCCCAAGCCTCTGGAAACCACTAATCCACTTTCTGTCTCAGTGGATTTGCCTACTCTGAACATTTCATGTAAATGGAAGCACACAACATGCGGTCTTTGGTGACTGGATTCTTTCACTTAGCAGATGTGTTCAAGCTTCACCCAGTGTTTGGCATGATCAGAACCTCATTCCTTTTTATTGCCGTATAGCGTGCAGTCGCATGGATGGAGCACGTTTTGTGCATCCGTTCATCAGTTGGTGGACGTTTAGGTTGTTTACACTTTTTGGTTATTATGGATAATGCAGCTGTGAACATTGGTGTACAAGGTTCGTGTGCACAGAGGCTTTCAGTTCTCTTGGGTTCACGCCTAGGAGTGGAATTTGCTGGGTCATATGGTAACGCCATGTTTAACTTTTTGAGGAACTGTCAGATTGTTTTCAAAGAATATTTTCACCATTTTGATACGGTATTAGATTTAAACAAGACCAGAATTTATTTATTTGTTTGTTTGTTTGTTTGTTTCAACAAGAGCAGAATTTAGTCAAAGAGACCCAGGGAGCCATGAAACTAAAAAGACAAGAATAGAAGTGATTCCATGAACTTTAACCCAAACCGCATCTGACTGTGTAGTTATTGAAAAACAGGCAAAAAATGAAATTTGACCTAAACCCAACAAAGCTGGTTGTCTTAAGAGCCTGTGACTGTTGATGACAGAGCCCGGGACCCAAGTCCCTACTTGCCACCAACTCACTGTGTGACCTTGGGCAAGCGCCTTGCTCTGTCTGGCCTCAGTTTTCTCAACTCTGGAATGAGTTTGTGGCTGACCGTGCTCTCACTGACTACAGTTTGCGGCAGTCTCTGGCATTTCCACAACGCTGTAGCTTCTGTTTGCAGTGGTCGTGGGCTTTTCTGGCATAAATATTCACTCTGGGGCCCGAGAAGCCTCAAGGAGTTGCTGAAATTACAGATGCACCCAAGGGCCTTTCAATGTAATGATGACAAGTGAGGGGTTTTTCCAGTCGTGTGCTCCGTGGCAGGCAGCGTCTGACACCGCAGGGACAGGGGTGCTCAGCCACTGTGAACTGAAGCGCGTGGGCACCCTGCTCCCGGATACCGTGAAAATAAGAATGGAATTCACCTGCAAGGAAAGAACAAGTAGCAACAGCAACCACTAAACCAAACTGCACATATTTAAGCTTGGCTTTTGAAAAATAACATTCATCAGGGGAGGGTGCATCTCAGTGGTAGAGCGCGTGCTTAGCATGCACACGGTCCTGGGTTCAATCCCCAGCACCTCTGTTAAAAAAATAAATAAACCTAATTACCTCCCCACAAAAAAGAAAAAAAAAACAGATACAAAAAATAACATTTATCATATGTTATTTATTATAAAATTAATAAATGCTCATTACGGAAAAAGTTAAAACATAGAAAAACTTGATGATGAATATAAAAATCAAGTATAATACAACCATCAAAAAACCCACAATTTACAGTTTGACATTGGTTCTTCTGTACTTACTGTCTTCATATATTTCTCATTACTAAATTGGTATTACACTCTCTGTACAGTTTTCTGTATTTTTTGCTCATTCCATGTCATTAGAGTCTTCAGAAACTTCGTTTTAATGATTACAGACTATTCCACTACATAGATACATTATTGTTTACTTAGCCACTCATTTCTTATTAGACATTTATAGGGGGAGGGACTCCCTAAGGTTTGTCTCTGAAAATAAATGATGTTCATCTTTTTTGGTTTTTTTTGTTTAACTTTTTTTGGAGGGAGGAGGGGAAATTAGGTTTATTTATTTGTTTATTAATGGAGGTACTGGGGATTGAACCCAGGACCTTGTGCATGCTAAGCACGTGCTCTACCACTGAGCTACACCCTGTCCCCCGCCACGATGTTCATCTTTGTTTTGGGAATCCCGCACACCCTGGCGTCCAAAGCCCTTCACAAGTTGACTCCAACCTGTCTTTCCATCCTCAGCTGCCATAAGTCTCCATCCAATGCAGGACAGATGTTTGGCCTGTGTGCACTGATGGAACTGTCCTGTTTGTTAAAATACTAGCAAACTTCAGCAGGGGGATTAAATTTCTAGGAAGTCATCTCTGACTGCTCTCCTGAGCACCCTACCGCTACCCCAGTACCCCCATAGGAACCTGCCCTCAAACCCAACAACCTGAGGCTCACCTGGCTGGCAGTCATTAGGGCTTGTTAGTGCCTGCTTTTTCCAGTGTTACCTCTGGACTTTGATGCCTTGTCCAGGTGGCCCTTTGCTTAGGCTGCTTCCTCCACCTGGAAAACGGTTCTCATCCCTCTAAATCTTGCCAGTCCTTCAAAACCTACATCCCACCTTCTCCGTGAAAATTTCCCCAGCAGCTCCAGCTCAGTCAGGCTCTTGGCCCTATAAACTCTTACAGTCTTGACTTGTTGTATTTTAGTTATTTATGTCTTCAGAATACTGTTGACATAGCCATCTGCAGTGTAACTTTCTTACTCAGCTTTTCATACGTGCTCCTTTTTCTCCCCAGCTACATCCTAAGGGCCTCTGAGACAGGAGTGGTAGAGACCACGCTATGTCTCACCATGCTGTTGCCTCTTCCCCAACACACAGGCAAACAACTTTTCCTCCTCTCCCCTGCTGTTGGGTTGGGACCATGTGAGTTCTAACCCAGAAAATGTACACAGAAGGGATGTGGCCCTTAAAAGGTTTCATGCAAGCCTTCAACCCTCTCTCCTTCTTTCACAGTTAACAAGGTGGCATAGATGGTGGCCGGGGTGCCTGAGTCACCGCATGGAAGACAGCTGCTCAGGAGACCCACTGACCTGCACTAGATGGTAACGTGAGCAAGAATAAACCTTTAATGTGTTAAGCCACCTAGACTGGGAGTTTGTTAGCATAGCATTGACTAACCCACAGCACCCCCCCACCCCAAGCCTGGTTTTATATGGGCTACAAGCTAAGAAATGTTTTTAAAATTTTAAAAGGGTATAAACAAACCACATGCAACAGAGGTGTATGTGGCTCACAAAGCCTGAAATATTTGCTATCTGGCCCTTGACCGAAAATTTTTCGCTAACCCTTAGGCTAACCTGTAACTCCGCACAGCACGCAGCACAGTACAAGACCCGTTAGCACCCCATCCTTCAATATCTGCTTAGTACAGAGGGGTGTATAGCTCAGTGGTAGAGCGCATGCTTAGCATGGGCAAGGTCCTGGGCTCAGTCTTCAATACCTCTATTATAAATCAATCAGTCAACCAATCAATCAGTCTATTACCTCCCTCCCCCCAAGTACATGAAATCATGTACTTCACTTGTGCCTGCTTCATCACCGCACCCATATTGGTATTCAGCCAATACATGTAGATTTATTGAATGAATACAGATACACCCACATACACCCTGTCGTGCTCAAGTGTTAGCTCTTCTGGGAAGCAGAGCGCGTGTAAATACAAGGAAAGTGAACGGTGTGCCAGATTTGAGTTTATATACCCTGCAGATCCCCTTGGCCCAGCTGCCTTCCCCGTCCTAGGCCTCAGCCCCTCACCCTGCTCCTTGGCCCGAGTGGCCCTGGCAGTAGCTCAGGCTGTTCCTGGGGTCGTAAGGCCAGCTGTCAGCTGGCGGAGGCGGAAAGGCAAATCAACACCAAATATACAGACAGGCGAAGGGCGCCGTGCCTCACCCTTCTGCTTTATGCCTTTTGTGGCCCCGATGTGTTTGACCTTTTGAGGAGCCTGTAGTTAGGGCAGCTGCATGCTGCTGACGTGTGGCGTAGGCTTAAACCATAGCAGCGTCTGCCCCAGTAAGACACTCTTGCCAAGGGGCCCCTAAAAGACAGCATGGAGTTGAGAAGATTCTAAGGAAGGAGAGCAAGAAAAAGGAGGGTAGATTTGAAACAGGACCAGCCAGGAAGCTTCCACGTGGTTCCTTCAAGAACAAGAAGAGAGGCCCCTGGTAACAGCAGAGGTGCTGCCCCTACAACCTACAGGGAGGTAGGAACCCCCCACCCCCACCCCAGCAGGATCTAGGAACAGAGGAGCCATGGCGGGTGCCCCACCTCTGAGCCCCGGCCGGCTGCAGGGAGCTGCGTGTCTGGTGTGAAGGCGCCCCCTAGGGGCCCAAGGCTGCTGGAGCGTGAGACACACGGGGGCCTTTGAGAGCTGAGCCTGGCAGCTCCCACCCGCCCTGTCCATGAATGGAGTCTTTCTCTTGGCACTTGTCAGAACTCAATGCCCTCTGTGCTGAGAGGAGGCCCACTGGAATAGAAATAACCTCGGGCTTCCAGAAGAATTTTATGGAAAGATTCAGGAGCTCGAGACAGAACAGTCCCAAGAAAGACACTGGGAATTTTTAAACTTAGAGAAGAAAATATAGGAGATTATCTATCTGACCTCAGGCAGAAAATAATTTCTTAAACAAGACCCCAAAAGGAAAGACTGAGGTTGACTTCACTAAAAGTAAGAATGTCCATTCGTCAAAAAAAAAAAAAAAGAAAAACAAAATCACGCAGAGCATAAGACAAGCTGAAGGCTGGGAGAAAACACATGTCAAAGAATTTGAGTCCAGAGTCTATAAAGAGGGGGTAAGGTATAGCTCAGTGGTAGAGTGCGTGCCTAGCATGCATGAGGTCCTGGGTTCAATCCTCGGTACCTCCATTAAAAAAAATAAATAAACCTAATTACCACCACTCCCCCCCCCCCCGAAAAAAAAACCCAAAATAGAGTTTGTAATCAGTAAGTCTGTAAGAACAGACAACTTAATTTTTTAAATGGGCAAAAGACATGAACAGGGTTTCAGAGATAAATTCAGAAGGACCACAAGCATGCGAAAAGATGCTCTTCCTCCTTGGCAATAAGGGAAATGCAGGATAAAATCAAATTGAGGCAACAATTCCACAGCCATCAGGTTGGCGGCAATTTAAAAGACAGACGGTATCTGGCCGGGGCAGGGGTGTGGAACAGTGGGGCTTCTCACTCACTGTACGTGGGCGTGATCATTAGTACAGCCCCTTGGAACCTTCTGGCCTTATCTTGTAAAACTGAAGACACACCCCTCTCGCAGCAATGATACAGCGTAAGGAATGGTCA
This sequence comes from Camelus ferus, assembly GCF_009834535.1. NCBI lineage: Eukaryota > Metazoa > Chordata > Mammalia > Artiodactyla > Camelidae > Camelus > Camelus ferus. The sequence continues at coordinate 4,900,276 of NC_045701.1, read as the reverse complement.
ACAATATTGTAATACCTGTGAAGGAGGACAGATGGTTCCTAGACATTGTGGTGATCATTTCTTAATGTATGCAAACGTCAAATCATTACATAAAACACCTGAAACGAACATAATGCTGTTCATCGACTATTTCAATTAAAAACAAAAATTTTTAAGACATACCATATGACCCAGCACTCCACTTCTAGGTCTGTATAAACTCTGACATGTATGCAACAGGAAACATACCACTGTTGTTTGTAATATCCCCAACTGTCCACTTGCTGTAGGATGGATACGTAAATTATGGTCCATCCCTACAGTGAAACACTAGAGGATCTGAAAATGAATGGACCACGGCTGCGTCTGTCCACACACAGAGATGACCGACACAAAAAGCAAGTGACAGAAGAAGGCTTATAACACGATCCCCTTTATAAAAGTTCAGAGATGGGAAAAACTAAACGATAAATTGCTTAGGGATAATGTATATGTGGTAAAGCTATTTTTTAAAAGCAAGAGAAAGATTATCACAAAATGAGGATCGCAGGGTGAAGAGAGTGCATCAGAGAAGCACAAGGAGGGGCTTCGCTGGTGACATTTTAAGCTCAGTATGTGGTTTGTTTTATTCTTCTTCTTTAAATTGTCTTTACATGTTGCATGTATTCTTGTATGAATGAACTTTTCATCAGGAACTCTTTTTTAAGAACGAGATCTGGGTTTTTTAAAGGGCAGTCCGGCCACTATCAGAGGGTGCTTTCTTTTTCTTTTTTCTTTCTTTCTTTCTTTCTTTCCTTCTTTTTTCTTTCTTTCTTTTTTTTTTTTTTTTTTTTTTTTTTGGCTATTTCCTTGCTTTATTTAGCTTCATCTGATGGTGTTGATAATTGTTTTCTCATTATCATGCTAATTTGTCAACTGGGGCATTTTCAGCTGAACAAGGATTGTTCCAGAATCGGGTAACTAGCAATCAAGGCTGGCTGGAGGGTGTCGCCAAAGGGTATTTTCTGTGTAGCTGATGTGCATACGAAGTGGGCTGAAGGCACAGGAAGGGGACGCTAACACAGGGGGCTTTCCCCATGCCAGGCTTTAATGCCCAGAATCTCAACAGGCATCAAAAACACAGCCAAGAATGAACCAAGGGGCTGAATTTAATGACAATGAGTTAGAACTTACTGCTCTCCCTGATAGTCCCTCTGTGACATCTGTGTAATGTTTCACAGTTTATAAAACCCTTTGATATGAGTTAACTCAATCAGTTTCCATAATCCCCCAAAAGGTAGGCAGAGAAGGTTATTTTTATGACTATTGTAGGGAGCAAGAAATCATGTCACAGAGAGGTGATGTGACTTGCCCAAGGTCACACAGCCACGACTAGGTCTTAGAACTCCTGGTCAAGTGCTCCTCTTACCACAGCTGCTGCCTCTCTGAGTGCAGTAGACAGATTCTGCCACAAGAGCCCCCAAGTCCTGACCATGTCCCCCTGTCCCTCCACACCTTTCCTGGGAATGACAGCCCACCAAGACTGTCTTCTCTGGTCTTGAGTTATACTCCCCTGGGTCCCATTCTGTAGGCTTCCTCTATTTCTTCTTCTCTAAGGAATCTTTCCTAATGCTTATTTTTCTTGTCTTTGTCACAGCCCCTCTAAGTGAATTTCTTCCTCCCGTCTACTACATTTGTCCCATGGTATCTGCAGGGGTTGGTTCTAGAACCCCCCCACGGATACTAAAATCTACATACTCAAGTTCCTCATATAAAATTGCATAATACTGTCTGCCCTGTTTAGCAGCAGCAGGTGTGGAGGGCTGGCTGCATACATCATCAGTCTGTTGACACCCGTCCAGACTAGAGCATCCGTGGAAACACCCTGGGCACACAGATCCAGCAGATGGCCCTGTAGCTTGCAGTTGTTCTGAATGGAAACATACATGAGTAGTTTGAAAAAGCTCCCATGTGGTTCCGATTGGCCATTCCAGGTGCCCACACACACACCCCCAAACCCCCATTTGAGGACCAATAAAACAGTGATCTCTTAGCTGTGGGAGCTGATTGGGGTAGTTACTTAACCTCGCTGAGCCTCCATTTCCAAATCTGTTACTCCATAGGTGTTTTTAAGAAATCAAATGAGGTAGTGCCTACTACATGGCGTATGTAAATCAAATGTTACTTGCCTTCATTGAATTATCTCAGAGAAATAGAAGTATTAAAGCAGAAAGCCTTAACTGACAGAGTCAAAATCTCTCACCCTCACACAGGCCCCGTTTCTCACATTTGTAGTCTTCTTTCAGAAGGCCTTGTGCTCTGGAAAAATATTTTAAGCTACTGCTCAGAACCCTACATGGTGCAGTCCTTTGACTTCTCAGTGAGGAAAGGCCCAGAGTTCTTGTTGGAAGCTATGTCGGAAAAGGAAACCAACTCCCAGCACAGAAATCATTCCCAGAACTGTGTTCCAGAGGTCGTCCAGGCTGGGAGGTGTCCAGTCCCCGGGCAAGGGGAAGGAGAGAATTACAGATTCATTTCCATTCACATTCAGGACACAGGAAGGATGCAAGGGGAATCAGGAGCTAGGGGGTCTAGTTTGCTGTGTGAGTTTAGGCAAGTCACTTCACTTCTCTGGGCCAAGGGTTTGGACCATGGACCCTTCCAACCTCAAGGACACTGTATTCTTCAGAGTCACTAGGAAACCAATTAACTCTCCAGTCACATAATTTTCATTTGCATTATCATAACCTAGGCTGATGTCCAATTCTCTTTCATAAGCAGTGGGAAATTATGTCATTTCCACTCTTCAGTCAAGCACAGCCAAGGGTGTTACAGCATCACTTTTCTCACTTAAGTAGCTCCGGGCAGCAGAATAGACTTGCACTTTAGATTCTGGAACAGAATCTTAGGAAGATTCCAGAAGGAGTTATTAACCCAATGAGCAGTGCAGTAAGTACCATCCTGCCATGCTGGGCTGCAATATTGCAATCTTCTATTGCTTTTCTCTCTTCTAGGGAAAGAAATCAAACAGAGATGCGTTCAAAATTTTAACCACAATATGAACAGACATTTCACATGAGTAATTATGAACAGTCATGTGCAAAAAAAGAACTTACCTACTGGAATACAGAGAAATGCCGATGAAAGCAAATTTGGGACCCCATTTTAAATTATTCTCAAAAAAAAAGGTGTAAAAGCAGCAATATTGCACCTGATAGTGCAACAAAATTGACTCACTGATACAATGTTGCAGGCATTGTCAGTAAAAGCTCTTTTGGGAAGCAATATGGGAACACATAGGATGAACTATATTCATGATTATTGAAAAATAATGCAATAAAAATCTGCATGAGGAAGTTAACATAATATCTATCATGGCAGAAAAAGAAAGAGAAAACAGTTATGTGTCTAAGCTTAAGGGACTTACTGCATAGATTTTTTTTTATTGAAGTATAATCAGTTTACAATGTGTCAGTTTCTGGTGTACAGCATCATGTTTCAGTCATATATGTACGTACATATATTTGTTTTCACATTCTTTTTCATTATAGGTTACTATAAGATATTGAATATAGTTCCCTGTGATATACAGTAGAAACTTGTTTATCTTTTTATATACAGTAGTTAGTATCTGCAAATCTTGAACTCCCAATTTATCCCTCCCTCCCCCTTTTACCCCCTGGTAACCTCAAGTTTGTTTTCTGTCCGAGTCTGTTTCTGTTTTATAAATAAGTTCAGTTGTCTTTTTTTTTTTTTTTTTAGATTCCACATATATATGATATCATATGGTATTTTTCTCTCTCTTTCTGGCTAACTTCACTTAAAATGACAATCTCCAGGTCCATCCAAGTTGCTGCAAATGGTATTGTTTTATCCTTTTTATGGCTGAGTAGTATTCCATTGTATAAATATACCACAATTTCTTTATCCAGTCATCTGTCAATGGACATTTAGGTTGCTTCAATATCTTGGCTATTGTATATATAGTGCTGCTATGAACTTTGGGGTGCATTTGTCTTTTTGAATTAGAGTTCCCTCCAGATATATGCCCAAGAGTAGGATTGCTGGATCATATGGTAAGTATACTTTTAGTTTTTTGAGGAATCTCCATGCTGTTTTCCATAATGGCTGCACCAAACTACATTCCCACCAACAGTGTAGGAGGGTTCCCAAATGCATAGCTTTTGATACAGCCACACATTTGCCTCTTATATAGCTATAAGGATAGTTATGAAGCTTAAGTAGCAACACAGAGAAACGTTTATTGTGAATGAAATGTAACTAACTTCAGAATAACATGCTTTATGATTCTAGCTCCGTAAAAATGTGCACAAATATACAAGGTCTGGAAGGTATTGAAATAAAAATAGCTACAGTGTTTGGGAGATGAATTAGTATTTTAAAATTTTTCTGTTTAGATATCATTTTGTCTTCAATTCAATAAATAAAATATATCAGTTTAAAAAAAGAATCTTATCCCCAAATTTCCTCACTAGACAAGGAGAGCAGGAACCCTGCCTGTCCTGTTCAAGGTTATTTATCAAAGCACATGTCTGGCCCATGGTAGGTGCTCTGTAAATATTTGTGGACTGACTGACCACTGCTGTCAGCCTCTCTAAACAGGGTTTAATAAATCACTGGTAAAGACAACCTGCTTTTGCAAAGATGCCTTTGCCAGCACCTTCACAGTCTCCAAAAGCAAAACCAACTTCCTTTAGAAGCAGCTTTTCAAACCCCGGCACCTTCTCTCCACCAGAATTTCACTGGCAGAAGGAGGACGTCACCTTAATGCCACCAGCAATGCCAGGGCCAGTCTAGGTGGGGAGAACCTCCCCCTCCTCCTGCAGCTTCACCCTGGGGGCAGATCCTCACAGGGACACAGCAGGGATCAGCTTGATCCCCAAAGTCATCTGGACACTAACTCTATACCAGAAGGTGGCAGTCTTCACACTCCCTTATGTGTAGAACCAGCCCCTCCCACGGCACTTTGATAGTTCGTTATTCAAAGGGGGGCCGTGGTGAGGGTGTTACAAGGGTGGCCAGGCCTCAGGCCAAGGTCAGGAACAGATGGAGGCAATCAGTGCCTGCTATGCCCAGGGCTGTGAGAGATGGCACCTCCCCAATGGTAAGTCTATATTTAGTTTTTTAAGGAATCTCCATACTGTTTTGGAAACTCGATGTCCAGAGAGGCTCAGAGACTGCCAAATCCTCAACCCCTGATAGAGTAACATTGCCCAGATGTGAGCCCAGCTCTCCTTACTCCAATGCCCACCCTCTTTCCAGTACACTATGTGCCTCCCAGCTCCCCAGCAACAGTAGTCTGTGAAAAAGTGGGCAAGGATGTTTCTAAAGCTTTGGTTAAAGACTTTTTAAATCATCATGTCAAATTTCAAAATTGATCACATCCTTGACCTTGAAACATCACTTTGGGTAATGCATTACAAGGAAACAAAAATATGAAGTGTGTATACACACACACACACACACACACACACACATACGTATATAATGTAAATATATTTTTATGTATAATGAAATATTTTTAAGAGGTGCATACCTAGATGTTTAGAACTGAGCTTCATTTCTTCAGTTAAAACTGGAGAAAGCGTAAGTGCCCGGCCATGGGCAGAAGCTGGGAGGACTGTGTGTAGTCATTTTACTGACACTGGGAATGGTCATTGTGAAGATTGGAGCCGATGTCCAGCTTGTCACATGGGCACTGTCATATGGTTGTTAAAATATTGAAACAGCTAAAGCAATGAAAGCAAAAATAAACAGGTGGGGCGATATCTAACTAAAATGCTTCTGCACAGCAAAGGAAACCATCAACAAACTGAAAAAGCAACCTTCTGAATGGCAGAAGATATTTACAAATCATATATCTGATAAGGGGTTAGTATCCAAAATAAACAACTCATACAACTTAACAGCAAAAATGTGAGCAATCTGATTTTAAAATGGGCAGATGTGGGAGGGTATAGCTCAGTGGTAGAGAGCATGCTTAGTATGCACAAGGTCCTGGGCTCAATCCCCAGTGCCTCCATTAAAAAATAATTTTAAAAAAATATGCTGTGCACCAGAAATTGATACAACATTGTAAACTGACTATACTTCAATAAAGAAGAATGCAAATAAATTTTTAAATAAATAAATAAACCTAATTACCTCCACCCCCCCACAAAAAAATGGACAAAAGATCTGAATAGACATTTTTCCAAAGAAGACATACAGATGGCTCCACATCACTAATCACTAGGGAAATGTGAGTCAAAATCGCAGTGAGCTATCACCTTAGATTAGAATGCTATTCTTGAAAAGACAAAAAATAAGTCTTGTCAAGGATGTGGAGGAAAGGGAGCCCTAGTACACTGTTAGTAGGAATGTAAATTGGTGCAGCCACTGTGGAAAACAGTATGGAAGTTCCTCAGAAAATTAAAGGCAGAACTACTGTGTGATCCAACAATTTCACTTCTGGGTATGTGTCTGAAGAAAATGAAAACACCAACTTGAAAAGGTAGCTGCATTGTCATGTTTATTGCAGCATTACAATAGCCAAGACATAGAAACAACCCAAATGTCCATCGATGGATGAATGAATAAAGAAGGTGTGGGATATATGTGTATATGTACATATACACATATATAATGGAGTGTTACTCAGTCATAAAAAAGAATGAAAATATAAAACAAGTCATGGCGATGTTTTTTAGACTCCACATATAAGTAAAATCATATTTGTCTTTCTCTGTCTGATATATTTCACTTAGCACAACGCCCTTGAGGTCCATCCATGTTGTCCTAAATGGCAAGATTTCATCCTTAGAGCTGCTAAGAAACCACAGAGTCTGTATATGGTAAACTAGTGAATGAGAGATTTGAAAATATTGTCAGTTGTGCACTCAACAGCCTTTCTCCCTCATTCCTTCGTTAAAGAAAATTGCAGTTTTGTTCCCTACTCTTCTGACAACAGACTGGGTGGTGGAGGCGCGAATCTAGGTTCCTTGAGTCGGGCATAGCAGCTCATTCCTCTCGCCAAGCGGTGGATTTGGCATCAGCTGGCCGCGTAGTTCTGGCTAGTGAGGCTGGGAAGATCTAGCCAGACTTTCTTTTCCCATCTAAAGGGACCGTGACACGAATGTCCCCTTTGTTTCCTTTGAGGGTGTCTTGCTTAGAACTAAGGCAAAATCTTGCATGCCCAAAGGGAACGCTAAGAGAATTTCAGAGAACACAAATCTCAGCCTGAGAGGGGTCACTTCTGGATTAAAAGAGACTAAGGGTTACTTCACTTAGAATGACATTCTCCAGGGACATATCATGTTGCTGCAAATGGCGTTATGAAGTAAGCCAGAAAGAGAAAGAAAAATACCATATGAGATCGCTCATATGCGGAATCTAAAAAAAAAAAAAAAAAAAAAAAAAAAAAAACCAACATAAATACAAAACAGAAACAGACTAAATGGACATAGAATAAAAACTTGTGGTTGCCAGGGGGGACAGGGGAGGGAAGGGACAGACTGGGAGTTCGAAATTTGTAGATACTGACAGGTATATATAGAATAGATAAACAAGATTATACTTTATAGCACAAGGAAATATATACAAGATCTTGTGGTAGCTCACGGTGAAAAAGTACGTGACAGTGAATATATGTCTGTTCATGTATGACTGAAAAATTGTGCTCTACATTGGAAACTGACACAACATTGTAAACTGACTATAACTCAATAAAAAAAAAAGACCCTAAGGGTACGTAACAATCAAAAGTAACGCATAATCCCTTTTTTGTTCTTCATGCTATTTGTATTTTTGAAGAGTCCAAGTGATTTTTCTTATAAAATGTGTCTTCATCTGTATTTATTTGTCTGCTGGCTTCCTCACTTTTAGATGTGGGTTAAACATTTTTGGCAAAACAAAAAAATGTGTCTTCATGGGTCTCAAAAGACGTGTGCCTGACTATAGGAAGTATATAGTATCAGATTGTTCCAATATTAATGATGCTAAATGTGGTCACTTGGTTAAAGTAGCGTTACCAAACCACTCCTGTAAAGATACTGTTTTTCTTTTTGTAATTTGTGGGGAGGTGTTTTGAGGCTGAACATTCTATTATCCCAATAAATTTAGTGCCCACTGATTAAAAAAGAAAAAAAAAAAAAAAAGAAAAACGCCAAATCTTAGCCAGGACATCTTTGAACTACCTCATTAATTAACCCTGGAGCTGCTCTGCTGCTACCGGCCTTGTTAATGTTCAAGCACTTTAGCTGGATTTGCTGGTCTTTGCAGCGTCCCACTAGAACGCATGCTATTTGCTCACTACTATATCTCTATGATCTGTAACACTGCCTGGTACACAGCAGGCCCACCGTAAATATTTGTAGAAAGGATAAATGAATCAAAAGCATCCTCACTGACGTAGGAGGGTGTTAACTTTTTCAGTGGTCTTGGTGTTAGGTTTTTCTGTTTCGGTTAAAAAAAAAAAATCCATTGAAAGCAACGACTGTTGTGGACTGTCTTTTGTCTCCAGGGCATAAGTGTTATGGGAAGTGGCGGGTCTGGATTTGAATCTGGATCTGCTGCTCACCAGTCAAGTGCCCTTGGGCAAATTATTCATCTTCACTGAGCACACCTATAAAGTGAGAACCACCACCACTGCATTACAGGGTTGCTGGGAGGCTTAGATGAGAAGTGACCACAGGGCCAGGCACATGGGAGGGGCCCCTTGGTGTTTGTTCCTTACTTCCCTGTGTCTCCATATGCTCAGGTACCAGATACCAGGAACGCTGAGTCTTTGACCTTGAGAAATCCTCATTCTCCAGTCAGACGTATCAACAAATCAACCAAGTGACCAATATTAACACCACCAGAAACAGGACAGAATGACATCATATACGTCCTGATATGCCACCCTGAGATGAAGCCAGCATCCCCTCTGAGATACTCCGGCCAAGTGTGTACAGCATGAACCCATCGTGAGAAAACGTCAGACCACCTAAAATAAGGTACTTTCTTTTATAAAATAACTGGCCTACACACTTCAAAATGTCAATTGCCATGAAAGACCAAAAAAAAAAAAAAAAAAAAAGACCAAGGAATTGTTCTAAATTAAATAACACTAAAGAGACATAATAACTAAACGTAATGATGATCTGGGAATTTTCTTTGCTATAAAGGACTTTATTGGGATAATTTGTGAAATCTGAATAAGATGTCTATTTGGTAATAATTGGTATCAAAGGTAACTCCTAGTTTTGATAATTAGTCTATGATTATGTAAGAGAGTGTCCTTGGTTTTAGAAATCATACACATTGAAGCAGTAGAAGGGTCGGATGTCTCCAGATAACTCATAAACTGTTCAGAAAAAAATAAAATGATACATCCAGAGACAGAGACGGGGGAGGGGAGAAGATTAAGGCAAATAGGGGACCATGAATATTTAGGGAATCTGGGCGAAAGATGTATAAAAATTCTTTGTACTATGCTTGCAACTTCTCTTTAAGTTTGAGATTATGTCAAAAAAAAAAAAAACATGTAAAAACTTTGAAAGCAGTAGTAGAGCCATGTGCTGAGGGACACAAGGGATTTGTGATTGGAAAAGGGACTTGTAGGCGAAGTAAAGACTTAGAAAAGTGCTCAGGGTGGGTGCTGGCGGGCCCATTTCACAGAAAGCTGCACTTGGGCAGGTTCTGGAAAGAGGTGTCAGAGTCCTCCAGGAAGACAGCAGGAGGAGAGGCCTTTCCATGAGCAGCCAGAAGTACAAAAGAGCAGGGCACTGACGGGCCAGAGTCAGGTGCGGCCGAGGCACGGTCTGTGGGCAGTAAAGCTGGATGTTCCGGTTGGGGCCAAATTTCAGAGGACCTTGAATGCCCTGCCGAGGCATCTGGACTTTATCCTGTGAGCAGGGAGTGGGCAACAGGTGATAAGATCTATGTTGGAGACAGTGGGGAGGGTAAATGGAGCAGAGCAGGATGGGAGCCAGGCCACATGTGACCAGCCCAGCGTTTGAGGAGTGAAAGAAGATGCCAAGGGTCTGAATGACAGCCTTTTGGCCAGACGGAGAAGGGCGATATTTACATCCCCCCCGCCACTCTGGGGAGGCAAACTGGTGCACCATTTTGGTGCTCTGATTCCAGTTTGCTCTGCACTGCAGAGGGCACAGGACAGCTGACTCACCAGCATGGGCGAGCCCCCAGCAGGCTCCCAGGGTGGAGCAGATGCAGGGTGTACAGCCAGGGATGGGGGGCCACTAGCCAGCCCCTTGTAAAAGGCCTTTGCTAAATTCAGGGAACCACCCCCACTCCCTGTCCCAGCCAGTGTGGCCTCTTACAGTCCCCTCTGTGCCTGATTTCCCAAGATTCTAGTGCGCTCCCCACGTGGCTGCTGTGGCTGGTTCTGCCATGCTTCCACCCCAGGAAGCTAAAGACCTGGCCACAAATTTGGTTCCTTTTATTGCACAACAGTTGGACGTTTTTCAAATCACATTGAGCCAATCCATTCATTCAACACTCAGCAAATATTTGCCTGGTGCTACTGTGTGTTTAAGGGACTTGTCTAAGGAAAGGGAAGTGGGTAGGGCAGGAGAATGACTCGGTTATGTTGTGATGAGAGTGGTTTTTCTCCTTGAGATTTCACTCGGTGTATCCACGTTAGACAGAGATTCGTTTCTCATCAAATTTGAAAGGAGTTGTTATCTCTAAGTCGTTCCTGGCTTAACGAGGATGTAGCCAGGCGACAAATGGCATTCTGAACAGCGTATTAAACTCTCGTGGAGCAAGGTGATCCCCGTGTGACCGGATGACGGTCCTCAGATTCATCTCCAGTTCTTTCTCACCCAGGGTCCTCTACACGGTCAGGGTGGTCCTGATGATAACGAGGGTGATGAGCACTAAGTGTGTGCGAAGCACTCCGCAAAAATGCTTTCGGGACATCATCTCCAAATCTAGCCACTTAATCCTGCAAGGTGGATATTTTACACTTGAGGAAATTACGGTTTGGAGAGGTTGATGGATTTGTCCAAGGCCACGAGGCCACTAGGGCCAGGGCCAGGATCTGAACTCAGATCTTCTTGTCTCTAAAGCTTATGACCGTTCCAGGGTCATGCCACCTCCCACCACTTCAAGATGCGAAGGAAGTTTCAAGTAAATGGATAAAAGCATTATCCCAAGGTGACTGTTCTCAAACTTTAGAAAGAGTCGACATCACCCAGAGGGCTTCTTAGAATACAGGTGTGTGGGTCTGTATCGAGGTGTCTCGGGGGCGCCTTCTGGCAAACCCAGGTGATGCCGATGCCTCCCGGTCTGGGGACCACTCACAGAACCACTGCCCTGAGTGAGAGCAGGGAGCTGACTCTACTGGCTCCCCTGGACCCTGCCTTTCTGTTCAGTTTGACATCTCCAAAACCTCCCCATTTCTCCTGTCTGAAGAGGAGGGCCGAGGCAAGTGCCACCTCCCTTCTCCCCTCTGTTTCCATGGCAGCCTGTGTGAGGCTGCAAAGCGCCGAGGTCCCTGGCTGAGCCCTTTGCTCCCTGTTCTGCGCAGACTGGTCCCCTGGTCCCCGTCCTCTCTCTATGAGCCCCACGGTCATTCCCAGGCCCCCCCCCAAGCTTTCTTTCGCTCACTCAGCGCTCCTCTGGGGACTGATCCTGCTTGCACCTCCATGGTTGGTCAAGTGTGAAATGCGAGCTCTGATCGCCTCCAGCGCACTCTCCTGGTCTGGGGGACTCTGGCCCAAGAGGGAGAAATCTGTTCCAGGGCAACGTGGGACACGGAGGTTGTCTTCGTCGTCCTTGTTCCTCTGAGAAGATAAACTTTCTAGGAGCTTGGTAACCTTCCCAAGTTATAGTTTAACACAGGGACGTGTGCTTCAAAGGCTCATGAGCTTTTAGATTCGGGAGAGACAGCTGAAAAGAGGAAAGGAAGGAAATGAACACTTAGTATCTGCCATGTGTCAGCACAAGGCCAGAGGCTTAGCATGTGTCACAGTGTGTACTTTTCACAGTGACCCAATAACTTAGGGCGTGTGTGCTTTCGTCCCCATGCACAGTGGCAAGTGCTGGAGCACATGCTTAGCATGCACAGGGTCCTGGGTTCAATCCCCAGTACCTCCTCTAAAAATAAATAAATAAACCTAGTTACCTACCCCCCAAAACAGATTAAAAAAAAAAACAAAAACCTGACATTCTAAGAAGCTCAGCAGCTGGCCATGGTCACACAGCCATTTAGTAGCTGAGCCAGGATCTGACCCCAGGTCTGCCCCTGCTCTTTCCGCCACCACTGACCCATCACAGTGTTGATTTCTCTCTAACTCTGAGATGAATTGACTGAGCTTCAAGCCATATGTAAGGCCCAGAGCCTGGCTCACTAAGTCGGGGTCAGCCATGCAGTGGTCAGTGCCGGGGAAGCTGCCAGGGGGTGGCAGGAGGAGCTGAGGAAAGAGGCCAAGGTCAAGTGTTGGGTGAGCAGGTGGGAGGTGGCAAGAGTCTGGAAGAGTCGGTGGCCAGAGCGGCTGGGAGCAGGCGAAGGCAAACAGGATCGTAGGCGTCTCAAAGGAAGATGCCACAGCCAGCGGGGGCCTCAGCTCAGGCAAAATGAACGGCTGTGCTGTTCTGAAGAGCCAGGTGCCAGCCTTCCTGGCCAGGCTGTGGGTCTACGTGAAGGTACCTTCTGCCTGGCACGTCTGTCAGGTGCCTAATTTTGTGCCCAGTGTTTTGTGAGGTGTTGAAGCTACACTTTAAAAAAATAAATAAATAAAAGTATCCTGGTCATCAAAGAGCTCACAATGCAGGAAGAGGTGCAAGCCATTAACAAAATGAAGCCAGATTTTTAATATGGTTTCGTTATTTAAATTATTAATAATTGAAATTATGGTTGAATAATTTAGTGTAATTTTGGGGCTTTGTAGCTTAGAGCATGTATTCACACACATACACACAGGGTGTCCAGGGCACTCCCGCAGGGCAGAGAGGAGGGGCTGTGCTCATCATTCTGCCCTTCCACGCCCCACGGGCCCTCGGCACACCCAATGGGGCGCACAGAGAGGGGAGTCCTGACTGCTCCCCAGGGGATGGGTGAGGTTCCCCAAAAGTACAGTACTGAGCTGAGTTTGGAAGGATAGGTAGGCATTCTTTATGTAGAAAAAAGGAGGAGGAGGTTACTGCTCTGCCATTTCTTTTCCCATGATTTCGGCGCCACAGGTCCTTTTGGCCTTAGCTGGGAGGGAGCCTTGAGGTGAGCCTCTCAGCCTCTTCCGTTCCGATCTGAAAGCCCTAACTCTTTTACATCCATCTTCCTGTGCCAGTTCCCTCCGAAAGAGCCAGAACATCTACAGTGCCGGCAGGCATGCATCTCAGGGGCTGGTGGGTGCGCTCTCAGCTGACTGGGCTGGCTCGGGGACAAAAGTTAAGATCCATCTTTTCTCTCTCTCTGCCTTCCATTTTCCTTCCATGACTGTCTTCCTAGAGTCCATCCTGTAATGACCATGACAGACCAGGGACAAATGAAGGAGGAGCCATCAACCCTGCCTGTCATCTGTCCTTGTTAAGTCACTGAAAGAAAATATTAGCTGGAATCAATGAAAAATTGGGCATGAAGCTGGGGACGGGGGGGGGGGCAGGGGGGAGATTTAAATGTGCCTCTTAACTAGTGAGAAAGTAAGTTCTGGGTTGGAAGTCAGCAGAGTGGCTTCGCCCTAAGTAGCTGAGGGGCCAGGAGCTGGGAGGACTCGCGTCAGAATCTCAAGAGGAAGCGATTAGCCGGGTGGGGAGGAGGGGGAAGGGGAAGCCTTCAGGCTACCAAATGGTCACTCAGCCCAGCAAGCGCTGAGAGGAGTTTTGGGATGAGGGACGACCAGTCCTCCACCCCAAACAGACCTGGCTGCCCCCTGGCGTCCTCCGTGGCAGGCCTGGCTGAACACTGCCCAAGCTTGTGCAGCTCCTGCATGGGGACCGCCTCTTCAGGGGAGCCCTGACTGCAGCAGGTGGAGAGCCTGGCCCTCGGGCTCTCAGCGGTACCCAGGCAGGCTGTGGCCGGGAGCCAGATGGTGGTGACTCAGGCAAGGGAAGCCCCAGCAAATTTACTGCGAACCAGTTATGCAACCTCACCCTGTGATCGGCCATCATTTGTCTCCTCCCAAGCCCAGCCCGTCCTCACCCTCACCCCGTGTAGCCGCCAGCACAGAGTCTGTGCAGAGGCGGCAAGACCAGGAGGAGAAATGATACTTTACAAACTGCATGGTGACCGAGATTTTAACAACCAGGTTGAAGTACAAGCCTGGAAAACCTTAAGGGGATTCAAATAAGTTGCTGACTCTGTGGCTAGGGGGAGAGCCGGGCGAAGAGGGGTTAATGTAATTATGGGAAGAAAGCTAGTTTCATGTTGGCCAGCATCGGATGACTATAAAAACAAACCCATCTGACTCACTTAATCCTCACAATAACCCTTGGGGTTATTTGGGTTTTTGCTTTATAATGGAGGTGAAATTCACACAAGATGGAATTAAATATTACAATGTATACAAGTCAGGAGCATGTAGCTCATTCACCATGTTGTGCAACCACCACTTTTAGCAAGTTCCAAAGCATTTTCATCACTCCTTGGCGTTGTTTTTAATGCCCTTGTTACGGTTGAGATACTGAGGCTTAGGAAGGTGAAGTGACTGATTCAAGTTCATTGATGGCAGAGACCAGACTTGAACCCACATCCTCTGACTCCCCTGGAGGGACATTGTCTTCAGGCTTTGGTCACAGCCTCTGAACTGACTTCCTGTCCTCTGGTCTCCCCTCCCGCCAGTTGTCTTACACATAATTAGTAGATTCATCTCCTACAGCCAGGCTCTGACAGTACCATTCCCCATCTCAGCCTCCCAAAGGGTCCTCATTAGCATCGAAATAAAGTCTGAGCTCCTTTATCCACTGTAACCTTTATGTTGATGCAATCACCGAGCAACTTGTTTCTTTCCAGCTCATGGTTCATGGGAAATGCTCTTGCATCCTCACCCGGCAACCCTGGGACCAGAAGCTGATCCCAGCACAGTGCCTCTCCTATACCTCATCCATCAGCTGTCAGCCTCCCTGCATTTGCCCGTTAGACTTCTTGGGCAGGATCTGACACCAACCCTGGTTCTGAAAACTGTTAAGAAACACATATCAAGTTCTCTAAGTGGTGCCATTGGAGTTTCCCTCACTTGACTTGAGGGGAAAGACAAGAACCTTCTCTCTCTCCACTTTATTAGCTAAGTTATTTTAAAGTCAAATAATGGGTGCAAAGCAGATATAGAATACTTTGATGCCACCATATATGTGTTAGTTGAAAAGATACTCCTGGTATTTTGCAAGATGCCAAAAGGTAAAATCCTATATGTGGTATATAATTCTGTCTCAGAAAAACATCTATCTATATAGAGAGAGCACATGTATGTTTTGAACCCATGCGTATATTTGCATAAGAAAAAGGTCTGAGAAATATACTCCAGAATGTTAATTGCAGCCCTCTCTAGGTGATGTAATAGCGAGTGACTTGACTTTTTCCCTTTTGCTTATGTTCATATTTGCTATGTTTGGGATATAAAAATACGGCCTGTATGATAAAAAGAAGACTAAAGAAGAAAAGGGTTGTGGTAATGCTCTGTTTACCCACCTCAACATGGCCTATATTACAACTAATTGTAATTTTACAATTTATTACAGTTTATTACAACTAATTGTATACATCTGCTTTTCCCTCACCTTGGGGACAGGGATGTCATCTCATTCATTATTGTCTTCTCCCTGACACACTCAACAGTTATTAGCTAGCTGATGAGTGGACTCAGGCCCTTCTCTCCCCTCTCCTGAGGGGCAGGGCTGGTGTAAGTCCCTGATCCAAGCTCCTCAGCCCCCCCTCCAGGAGGTCACTCTCCTGATAGTTCCCAGCCCTGGGTTCCTGAAGCTTCCTCCCAGGCAGTGGTGCCAGTGAGTCAAAGGCATACGCAGCTACCTCATCAGTCTCCTTCCTTCACTAGGCCAGAGTCAGAGGGAGAACCAGCAGGACTGTAGACCCAGAAACTCTCTTGTGTTTGTGGGTTTCTTCTCTATCTGATTTCGCTACTGGAAGGCGATGTTTCATTGCCAGGGCAACCAGGAGGGGAATCTGCACAGAGCAGCCTCCACCTTGACCTTAACTCTATTTTGTTAAACTCCCACTGGCTTCTGAGCTCACTTCACATTTGTGGTTGCGAGAATGTAAACATTCTTCAGTTCTGCTGGGGTTTTGCCTTCATCTTGTCTTGTCTGTCTTCATAAGGTCTGACTGACACGTAGAGTTTCTCCTGCAATTTACTAGCTTAACTCACTTTATTTTTACCCACTAACCTTGAAATCTTTCACTCCTCCCACACTGTCTAGTGATCAATATTCCTCACTCAAAATAGATGAATATGCATTTTCAATGTATTAAAAATGGGCCAGCATGTCAGAATTGGAAATTTCCAGTTGGGAGAAAGCTGGAGGGGACAGCTTAACTGGGTTTGTTTTGCCCTCTTGATTTGCATTTTTTCCTTGGTTTTCCTTTTCCAGCTCCATAGTGGCACAAACACATATGTTTCTAAACTACACTGGAGTGGCAGCTCTCGGTGGCGTTGAAACCAAGCAGGACCCTGCAGGGCCCTCCTGGGTACAAATGTCCCTCTGTGTCCCCCATTTCTTGTTTGTAGAAAAAAGTTTAAGCCTCCTAGGCCTTCTCTGAGTTCCAAAGAGCAGGCGCAGGCAGTTGCTAATTAGAGAAGAGAGGGAATGCAGGAACAAAGGACAGGCAGTCAAACAAGAAACATAATGATAATAGTTCAGCGATAAAACAGAGTCCTGGTTCCCCCTCAGGGTATATACGTAACACTGATACACATCTTGGAGTTGTTCTGCTGCAGGAACTGAGACACTGCAAGCTCCAACCCAGGTGAGGAATGGTGACTACATGCTGAGCACAAGCATGTAGACCCCAGACTGGTTGGAACCAGAAGGCTGATGATTGAGATTCCTGGAACATCACCCTGTTATCTCCTCACCACCAAACAATCAGAAGAAAGTCATATACCCTGCAGCCCTCACCCCAAACATTGCCTTTAAAAACCCTTCCCTGAAAGCCATCATGGAGTTCAGGTCTTCTGAGCATGAGCTGCCCATTC
This sequence comes from Camelus ferus, assembly GCF_009834535.1. Taxonomy (NCBI): domain Eukaryota; kingdom Metazoa; phylum Chordata; class Mammalia; order Artiodactyla; family Camelidae; genus Camelus; species Camelus ferus. The sequence continues at coordinate 4,883,168 of NC_045701.1, read as the reverse complement.
TCCTTGCTTGGCACCTGCAATTAACACTGTACTTTCCTTCACCGCAACCTAGTGTCGGTAAACTGACCCTGCTGCATGAGGAGCGAGCAGACCCACCTTCAGTTCTGTAACAGCATGACCTGCTTCGGGTAAAATATGAATGAATTCTCCCCCTCCTTGAACAAGGCTCAGCAGTCTTGTTACCAAACCAAACTTAGGTCCAAGCAAGGCTGGGGTGGGCCTAGGAGGGCTGCAGGGTGCATGACTTTCTTCTGATTGTTTAGCAGTGAGGCTGTAGCAGGGCGATGTTTGAGGAATCTCAATCATCAGCCTTCTGGTTCCAACCAGTCTGGGGTCTACATGCTTGTGCTCAGCATGTAGTCACCATTCCTCACCTGGGTTGGAGCTTGCAGTGTCTCAGTTCCTGCAGCAGAACAACTCCAAGATGTGTATCAATGTTATGTATATACCCTGAAGGGAAACCAGGACTCTGTTTTATCCCTGAACTATTATCATTATGTTTCTTGTTTAACAGCCTGTCCTTTGTTCCTGCATTCCCTCTCTTCCCTAATTAGCAACTGCCTGCGCCTGCTCTTTGGAACTCAGGGAAGGCCTAGGAAACTAAAGCGTTTCTCTACAAACAAGAAAGGGGATGGGGCACAGAGGGGCTTTGTACCGAGGAGGGGGAGGTGTGCAGGGTCCTGCTTGGTTTCAATCCCCCCTTTTCTTTGATACTCTTCAATCCTGAGAGGGAGAGGTGTGGGACAAGAAAGGAAATCAAGTTTTGGATGGAGATGTTAATCATGAACTCAGCAGGGGAACTCGGTTCCCTGGACTCAGTCTCAGCGTGATGGGCAGAGAACTAGACTCCTCAATAATGATGAAACTCACATAGTGTCCAATTTCCTCTCATTCCATCTTCCGTCCTAGTTAAAATGTCTGTGAATTGGACTCCATTTCTGGAATTAAGTCCCCAACAGAGTTGTTTTCTGGGGAGCTAAGCTTCAGCAGTCTAACACTAGCCTTGCCTAACGCCTGACTCTTAACTGCTGAAAGGAATTAAATCTAATTAAATAGAATCAAATCACACGGAACTGGTAGACTACTAACCAGCCTTGCAAGTAAGGGCTACTGGCCCTTTAAATGCAGCCCAGATTGAAGCCATGGTGTCTGAGAGGAGGCAAGCGCAGCGCAGGGCCCGTTCTGATGGTCTGGGGAGGTTTCTCTTCGCTCCTCGCTCTGTGAGTCCGTTGTGGTTTCTCATAGTCACTGCCTGTGGTAAAGGACTGGCTTTGAATCAAGCCAAAAGTGAGAGTCTCTAATGAGAGCCTGGGTGTGAACTCAGCCTGGGTGTAAATGAGCGAGAATGAAGGAGGAGGGGTGGGAGGAAGAGAGGGAGGTGGGCTCCCCTAAGATCAGTGAGAAGCATGAGAACATTAAGATGTGAAATGAGCCATCTAACTCATCTGAAATGAGTCCAGACCACTCTGGTTAGACCCCTGTACCAGAAGTAGCTGAGAACAGCCAAACCCAGAGAAGTGTATACAGGCAACCTCAGGGTGCATCCAGACCCTGCACTGGGGCTAGAAGGGAAGGGAAGGGGGGAAATCAGCCACTCTGCTGGGTTTTGCAGTTGGTTTTCACAATGGAGCTGGGACACAGACATTATTCCCATTTTATAGATGTGGAAACTGAGGCCCAGAAGGGCGAAGCAATGTAATGGAAAGGACATCACCTTGACAGGTAGACAGAACTGGATTCTAGCATCCCGGGCTCCATCCCCTACCTTATTTACTAAAAATAAGAAACAGTTTCTAGCCTCAGGGGCTTCCAATCTGCTGCTGAGGTCTGAGTGGCAAACATACTCCCGGCATGACTTTGGGTAACTCCTGCCCATCCCTGCCCCTTGAACTGCTCGTCTGTGAATGGGAGATATTGGTGCCCACCTTACAGAGTTGTTGTAGAGATTAAACACAAAATGATGCACAGAAAACAAGACCCAGACACATAGGAGGTAGTTTTTCACTGAGTGTGACTCCTCTTGCTCCTTGCCCAAAGTCAAGCAGCTGGCAGGCCATCAGGTCACAAACCCAGGTCACTTGTCCCCGTGAAGGCGTGAAGTGGAGCTCTGCTTTAGGGCAGGACCCCTGTGCCTCCTCGGGTCTCTGTGTGCCTGCCCAGTGAGGAATCAGCCCCTGGAAGGGTTCTTCCACACCTGGGGATGAGGTGGGGGGGGGGTCCACCATTCATCCTCCAACCCAACCTACTTGCCCAGCCCGGTGACCACCCCCTCTGCTAAGCTCACCTTCAGGTGACACACCCTTAGTGTCCAGAGAAGGGCTAGTTCTGTACTAAAGCACTCACAGAAGCCGCAACTCAGACCTCAGCCTACTGACAAGTCTTAGTGCTTAAGCCTCTGTGTTAATGTTCACCATTTCCCCGCCTGCTGGCCCAGATCCCATCACCTTTCGCATGGAGGTACAATGTTTGTGGCCTCCCCGAGGAAGCCTTCCATCACACTGTTAGTTGCAAGTAACTCTACCTTCTACCGCTTATCTGCTCTTGGCCCTCTTAGAGCATTTGTCACGTCCGGCTCGGCATCTCGGTGGTTTGGGCGTGCCTCGTCCAGGGGACTTCCACTCCACTCCCCAGGAAGGAAGGCCCCCTCTCTCCTTTTGCCTTCAGTGGTTTCTCTCCTGCCTCCTCCCCAACTAGGGAGGCCCTGCTCCTCAGGGAGAGGTCAGCAGGGGACCTCCAGTTTGCATCTGACTGCCTGAATCAGGTGAGAAAGGAATGAGAAAACCATTTGGCCTCCACTTTCTCAGATAGGGCTTTGCCAACAATAAAAGCTGATGCTTTCAGCCCTGGGTCAGGTTCTCAGTTGGTTGAAACCCAGAGAGGAGAGGAGTATGTTTGCCACGCAGACCTCAACAGCAGATTGGAAGCCACCTGAGGCTAGAAGTTGTTTCTTATTTTTAGTAAATAAAAAAAAAATCATGTAATTCTTAATACACAGAAAAAATGTAGCCTATCTATAGGTTGTGAAGCACAATAATAAACACTATACCTAAGAACTAATCTGTGGTGGGGGAAGGATAAATTGGGAGCTTAGGATCAGCAGATACAAACCACTATGTGTGAAACAGATAAACAGCAACGTCCTATTTTATAGCACAGGGAACTGTTTCAATATCTTGTAATCAACTACAGTGGAAAAGAATTTTTAAAAAGAACTAATCCAATCTCCCTCCTCCCACTTAGCCCCCTCGCCCTGCCTTCTAACGAAAGGTAACCACTAGCCTGTATTTTGAGCCTAACTGTTGCCCCCTATCTTTTTTTTTTTTTTCAGTTTAAGTAAATATGTATGCAATTCTGACCTCTCTGTACTTTAACTGTGCTGGTTTCTTCGGATGGGGTTCCATATAAATAATATCAAACTGAATCTAATCTTTAGTGATGATAAGATTTACCATTTAAAGGTAGCTATACACCCACCCTGCAACTCAGCAATTCCACTCCCAGGGACATACCCTAGTGCCGTGTTTCTTAGACTTTTTGGATTCAAGACTCTTAGATGCTCTTAAAAACTGCTGGCGATCCCATCCCAAAGAGCTTTTCTTTTTAATGTGGGTTCCATCTGTTGATATTTACTATATTAGAAATTAAAACAGAAACATTAAAAAATTACTATTAATTTTAAAATAAACTCATGACATATTAACACAATATATGTTATGGAAAAAATTATATATACCTTTAAAATTTAGGGAGCTGAGTGGCACCATTTACATTTTGTAAGCCTCTTTGTTGTCTGACAGCCTGACACAGACATGTAATTGGAAAAGATATTTTAATAGGTTTTTTTTTTTGCTAATTGTGTGCATATCAGACAGCCTCTGGAAAACTCCACTGCATATGCTTGACAGGAGAGTGAAAAGTATTATGAAAATAGTTGTGACCTCATGGACCCCATAGAAGGGCTTCAGGGTCCCCTGTGGGTCCTTGGATCATACCTGGAGACCTGTTGCCTTAGTGAAACTTGCACATGCGTGCCAGGAGGGACGTGCTAAGTTGTTTGTTGCAGTGTTGCTTGTAATAGAAAAAACTGGAAATAACTCAGTCATCATCCATCAACAACAGAATGAATAAATGAATGACGGTTCATGCACACAACGATATATTTTACAGCAGTGAAGATAAAGCCTCTTTTCTGCATCTCTGTACATGGTTAGTCCGTGTATTAACAGAGTTCTTGCATTTTGATTGGGTAGCTCATCTGATGGGTGTAGACTAGAGTGTTAAATGAGGCCATGCACAAAATAGGTATTTAAGAGATGGGCAAACAGTGAACATACCCAAAGATTGAGTGGAGAGACACAGCCAGAGTCACCCACCTTCCTGTCGTGACTTATGCTAAATTCTCAGGCTGAAACCTCTATTTTCTGAAGCACTTGATTTCAGCCTAATGATTAAAAGCTAACTTCCTGTTTTGAAATGATGTGTGTGTCACAGCAAAATAGTTTGCAAACAGTGGGACTTAATAAGCACCAGTACAGAGAATTCAGCAAATTTATAAAGGGCCTTCTTCCCTTTGGAAGCTTGAGAGCACAGGGCTGAAAACAAGTACATTTTGTGTTTAAAACTGAGCCTTCTTGCTGGAATAAAAACATTTCAAAGCAAGATCTTCCCACACATCTGATCCCCAGTCAAAAGGGAAGAAGGAACAATTGAGAGCTTTGTAGAGGCCGAACTGGCCATTGAAATGATGCTCAGCAGCACAGAATCCTAAAGGTTGTAAGGAAGTAGACCCAGGGTTCCTATGAATGGAATTGTTTCCCAAAGGGCTCCCCCCTCCACCTCCACCATCCCATCCCCCGAACACACACACACGCACACGCGCACGCGCGCACACACACACACACGGGTTCTGTACAGTGCACTCTTTCAGATTAGAGGTACAATTGGTGGGCTTACTGTGGCCAGAGATGACTGAAATGAGTAGGTGTCATCAAGGGCAGATGTTTTATCTGTATTTCAGACACACACTTTCATTAGCCGTTATTAACACAGCGACACCTCACATATCCAGGGGCCCTTACCCAGCAAACTCACAAGTCTTGAATATAGATTTTCCACATAGGAGCACTTTGATGTTTTTTTGAGATCTCAAGTATCTAATTTTTCCCAAAAGATTTTCCCATTTTGTAGTGTCCCTGAATGGCCCACCAGTTGCCTCCCTAGCTTAACTCCCAAGGAGCAGGCAGCCAGGTAAGGACCCACCAGGCTGGAGACTAGAGATTTCTTCTCAGATGAAACCTGCCCAAGGGAACAAGCTGAAGAGATTGACAGTTGAAGGTCACATAAATAAACGGTGGGACCTCTGCCTAGTTATCCAGCCTGAAGCCTTTTAATCAATAACTCTCTCTCTCTCAGATTTTCCAGTCAGCTTTTTCATGCTGCACTCTCAAATAAGGATAAATAACCAAAAAATCATATAATTGAGGAAAAGGCTCTAATTTAAAAGATATGCTAAAACAAAATAGTAAACTCAGAGAAAATAGAGGTGTTCAGAAAAGAGGAGAGAAAAAAAAATGCATTCTATGATTAATCCCCAGGAAGAGAAAATAATATATCCATGAAAGAGGAACAGGGTGCTGTGTTGTTGTTTTTTTTTTTTAAAGAAGCATTTAATTCCAAGAGAGTCCTTGGAATTAAAAATATAAGCAGAGATGACAGCTCAGTGAAAGAGATGGAAGATGAAATTTAGGAGATCTCCCAACAGTAAACAAACAAACAAAAAATCTCACAACTTTTGGTTGAAATCTGGCATTTCAGATGGACTTGCTTTATCAATAAAAATTTATTCAAGAAGCCTTGGTTTAGGAAATCAGATTTTTAGTATTTCCTCCTGAGTCTCAGACACGACGGGACTCGACCTTCCCTTTCTTGTGTTTTTGACTTCCAGGAGTGAAACTTTATTTCAAATGGAGAGGTATTTATATGAATGAGTCCAGGAAATGAAATCAAATGCTGGTTTCTGGCTAACAAGGAACGTATTACTGACTGAGAAATAGACAGATAAGCCAATAAAAAAAAAGTCCAGAAATAGACCCAAGCATATATGTGAATGTAGTACTTAATAAAATTGGCATTTCAAACCACAGGAGAAGGAGCCATTCAATAAATGGTAATGAGACAGTTGACTGAACACTGTTTTCCATGTGGGAAAGCCATTTAAATTATATTGCTACCTCACTCTTTACTCTAAAATAAGTTCCAGGTGAATAAAAAAACTCATTGTAAAACAAGAAACCATAAAAGTATGGGGAGAAAATGTAGGTGAATGTGTTTATAATCTTAGGTAAAGAAAGCCGGTCTAAGCACTCCGTGAAGTACAGAAACTGGAAAGGCAAATACTGATACAGTTGAGTAATAAAATTGTAAAATTTCTGTACAAGAATAAACATTAAAATGGCAAAAGAAACGAATGAAAATGATTTCAATGTATATGATAGATAATTGGCTAATTTCCCTAATGTACAAAGAGTTCTCACAAATCAATAATGGAAGAAAACCCCACCCAAATGTATCAATCAAGATCCAGTCAGGAAAAGAGAAACCATGCTAGGTAATTCAAACAGGGAAAAGTAATGCATCTGATTACACAAATGCTGGAGGGTCAAAGGGCAACTGGGTAATAGATTCGAAATTAATATCATAGAGAGCTAATGTCACTTTATAAAGAGCACCTAGAACCCAAAAAGAAAAAGACCAACAACATCACATAAAAATGGGCAAAGTGTATGAAAAGAAAATTCACAGTTAAGAAAATACAAATGGGTTTTAAACACATGAAAAGTGCTCACTCTCATTCATAAGAAAATAAATAAAAGTTAAAACTAAAATGAGATGATATTTTTCACTTATTATTTTGGAAAGATCAAAAGCCATTAAAAAGAACAAGTACTGACTTAGAACCATCCAAAATAATTTAAGTGGAAAAAGCAAGTGGCTGGGGTGAGGGGGAGAGTGTAGCTCAGTGATAGAGTGTGTGCTTAGTACGCACAAGGTCCTGGGTTCAATCCCCAGTACCTCCATTAAAGTTAAATAAATAAATGAATGAATAAAAACCCAATCACCTCCTGCCCCTCCTCAATAAAAAGAAAAGAAAAAAAAAAAAAAAAAGCATGTGGCCATATGGTGTGACCATTTGTGCCCCAAAAGGGAGGAAAAGAATATATTTACAATACATATAATACAAAGACATATATAATAATATAAACACTCTGTATATATACATACATAAACTAATAATCTCTGGATGGATGGAGAAGAAAGAGTGCTAATTACTGTTTTTGTCTTCAGGAAGGGGACCTGGAGAAAGGGGAACTTACTTTTTACAGAGTACCCTTTATTTATTTATTTCTTTGTATTGTAAAATACACATAACATAAAATTTACCATTTAAAATATTTTAAAGTGTACAACCCAGTGACATTTAGTACATTCACAATGTTGTGCAACCATCACCACCACCTAGTTATAGAACATTTTCATCACCCCTAATGGAGACCCCATTCTCATTAGCAGTCACCTCCCACATCCCCTTTCCCTCAGATCCTGGCAACCGCTAACGTGCAAATAAGAAAATCTCTATGGATTTGCTTCTTCTGAACATTTCATATAAGTGGAATGATATAATATGTGGCCTTTTCTGTCTGTCTTCTTTCAGTGAGCATAATATTTCAAGGTCCATCCAAATACTAGCATGTATCACTACTTTATTCCTTTTTCGTGGTTGAATAGTATTCCATTGCATGGATTATACTACATTTTGTTTATCTATTGTCAGTTGATGACATTTGGATTGTTTCAATTTCTTGGCTATTATGAATAGTTCTACTATGAACATTCATGTATAAGTTTTTGTTTGAACACCTGTTTTCAATTTTGGGGATATCAACCAGAGTGGAATTTCTGGGTTGATGCTAATCATTGAATACTCTTGTGGGGAGAGGGGGAGAGTATAGCTCAAGTGATAGAGCACATGCTTAGCATGCACCAGTGCCTGGGTTCAATCCCCAGTACCTCCTCTAAAAATAAATAAATGAGTAAGCCTAATTACCACCCCCTCAAAAAAAAAAAAAAAAAAGGAACGAAAACTCTGTAGTGACTTTTGAATGTCACATGCATATATTACCTAACCAAAACTTGACTGTTGTAATACAAATATCGAAGTAGAGACAAACATATTGTTTTATAATTACAGTTCAGTAGCCCTGCATAATCAGCACTGGATCAATAAGCGGCCTCACCAGGCCCCAAAGAATCTTGAGGTGTAGAAAGTAAAATATAATCCAGTTAAAAAATATGACTCAGAACCAGTAGGTCTTCAGGCTACAAATGCTCCGCATCATTAAATGTTCCGGCAACTGTGCCTTGGTGAGCGTGGGAAGGGCTGTGAGAATGTTTTCTAAATCCATTTTTTTTTAAAAGGTAAAGCGGTAATTAAAGTTGGCTTGGACCCGGTGATTATGTTGGTTTGTTAGTTGCGTGTACTTTCCCTGGGAGCCCGGGCGGCCGCAGCACCACGGATGTCCTCTAGGGGGCGATCCCTGGAGAGACCCGAGTCCCTGGTGTTGCTCCGCGCTGGTGACCGGGGAGTACTCAACTAGCAGAGCTTTTACAAAGGCAAAAAGAGGAAACGCTGTGATAAAGAACTCAGGGCTAGAAGGATACCTGGAAAACATACTTCTCAAGCCCTTTATTTTTTATTTGTTTTTAAACAAGGAGACTGAGCTCCAGAGTGGTTGCTGATGGTCACACAGACTTTAAACATCAAGTCTAGAAACGGCTGCGATGTTGCAATGGAGTGTGGGGAGAGTCGCTTTCCCAGTCTGATAGCACTGACTTTGGATCCCTCCTCCCTCCCTCTCCCCTATTCCCTGCTCCACCCAGTTCCCACCTCTTACTTAAAGGTGAGACCTAGGACCAGTCTTAACTTTTCTGAGCCTGTTTCACTATCTGTATAATGGGGACAATAACATCTACATAACGTGGGTGAGGGAAGAAATGATAACATGTATGTATAGGACCTGGCTTATGCTTGGCGCATAGTAGGTTCTCGGTAAATCTTTGTCGTGTGAGCCAACACGTCCCTCCTCTAGCCCTCTCAGAGACAATGGTTCTACTGCTGGAATAAATTTGTATTGATGGCATTTAAGGCAGCATTCTTATGGCTTTCTCCTATCTAGAAGGCTGACCTGAGGAAGGGAAGGAAAGGAGAGTTTGGGGTGAAAAGCTCCTTTGTGGAGCCTGAGCAGCCCCAGTTGCTGCCCAGTTACTGCCCTGCTCTGCTGCCAACGCTTGGAGGCCCTCAGAGCTCTCAGGTCCAACACTCTCTGCCAGAAAGGTGGGGTCCCTAGTGAGGGCAACAGAGTCACATCCTCCTTGGCCCAGTTCCCGCCTCTTCCCAGCACTCCGACAAAAGGCCCAGTTTGGCTGTTTTAAGTAATACTAATCAAAGTAGTTAATAAGAACTGTCGTTTATGCCTGGCTATAAATGATCATGCGTGTCCTCAAACACTTCAAGATAATGTGGTGATCAATTGTATTTGGCTGCATGATGAAATTCTGATCATGATTTCTGTCTTCATAATTCATATGGCACCAAATTTTTTAAATTAGGTAAAAAGTTGTAATTCTCATAATTTTGGAGGGTGGAGGGAGCAGGGTGGAGATGGAGCTAAAATATATATTTTTCATTATAAAAAATGTTGCTGGCAGGTGGTAGAGTACATGCTTAGTATGTGTGAGGTCCTGGTTTAAATCCCCAGTACCTCCATTTAAAGAAAAAAAAATGCTGCTGTATCGAAAACGGGGGAAATAGAGAAAAGAAAGTCTCCCATAATTCCATCATTCAACCACTGTTAGGGTTTTTCAGTAGATTTTTAAAACAGTCTTTAAATATACTTTTTTTGGAGTTGTAATCAGGCTAACATTTCTTATTAGAAAAATTTGACTCCCTCAGTGCCTAGCAATGATATTCATTCATTCATCAAACATTTCCTAGGTGCCTGCTATGTGCCCGGCACTCGGGTACAAAGATGAATTAGACAGGATCCTTGCTAGGATATTGTTCCTTTTCCTGTCACAGCATTTTCAGTTTGTTTATGTACCTGCTAAATAGTGCTCTTCATTGAGGGGAAGCCCTCAAAAGAAGAGGACACTGATAGATTAAAGGCAGGATGGGAGAGTGTGTCTGATGAGGACAAGGAACAGCAAAGAGCCTGATGTGACTGCAGAAATAGGAAGTGCTCAGTGAGTACTGGTTGAGTGAATGAATTATCCCAGCATGGACTGCACACACTTCGGTTTAGTCCTTTGAGTGCCAAAGTAGTTCCCAAATTGCATCTCTCTCTGCCTCCTTTCTTGCAGGTTTTAAAACCTGTGCAGATAATATCCTCTTGAAATTTCTGACCAGTTGTTCAAGATCTCATTCCTCTCACTGTCTTCCTCTAACCTCGCTTTTCATTGAACTGAGAATCTGTTCATGACTTTTGAGTCTTCCTCTTCTGAGTCAGTTGCATGGGTCTCTGTGTCCTTCTTGGTCTGATTTCCCCAGTGCCTAGAACTAAACCTGGTTTAATTAAGTGATCAAAGATTTCTTGAATGAGTGAATACATTTCCCCTTGTGAGTTTCATATTTCTTTTGACATCGCCCTTACTTTAGGCTTTCCGTTGGTCATACCCATGCCAGCTTCATCTACTCATGCTTTTTTTGAACTCCCATGAGTCACTGTCAGTTTTTTACTCAGTCTGTTCCTTTCCCCGGGAGAGGTGCCACGTGCTACCTCCCAGGGTTGCCCCATGGCATACCAGCCTCCTGGGACTTAAAGAGGCCAGAGATTTTTTTTTTTTAGAGAAGGGAGGAGAGAATGCCTGACTGGCTGTGCACCCGGTACTCAAAAAAGCAGGCTGATCAAGTCAAAACTTTCATGCCCTGGGCCTTTCCCAACTCCACCCCAAGAGTCTATCAGAGTGTGAATCTACCGTTCACACAAGTTCCCCAGGAGAACAAGAAGCTACAGGAAGTCAGGCAAGGAGTAAGTTGGGGCTCCAATCTGTGATTAGAACAAGTAAGATTCATACTTTCTAGTCACCTCCAGATTTATCAGCCACATGATAGCATCTGCACGGTACCACACCAAAATGTCTTTATAGGGCTCTCATAGAGAAACAAGACAAAAAACCCTGGACTGGTGATGAGGAGACCTGGGTTCTCTTCCTGGCTTGGCTTCTTTTTTTAAATTCATTTTAATTGTAATTTATTGCTTCAGCCTTATTAAGGCATCATTGACAAAAATATAAGCTATTTAAAGCATACATTGTGGTGGTTTGATGGGTGTATACATTGCAAACTGGCTTGGCCTCTTTAGGTGTCAGTTTCCTCATCTGTAACAGGGTAATTGGACGACATGATGTCCAAAAGACATTCAAGTGCCAAGATCCTAGTCCAAGGTCCTGTCTCCAAGGAAAAGCCTGCCACGTGGCATTGAAATCTTCCCACAGTGACTACTCTGCAAACGAGGATCACCTCCATGCTCCGCCGCACAGCACTGCCCTATCACGGGGAACTCTCTTTTGGACAGGCTGGTGGGAATGGTGCACAGAAGGAAGATCAGCTCATTCATGGGAACTCAGCCCTGAGAAGTCTCAGGAGACTGAAATATATCAAAACGCTCATTTAATACTGTGTACTGAGAACCACAGGGGCCACACAGAGGACATTGCTGTTTCCTGCCCCACCCTTCTCTGCCCCACTCTAAACCTTGCCCTCTTCACTTCTTCCCAGGATGGCTGCTCCTGAAAACCCAGGTTAGCAATTGGTTTGGTATGTGTGAGTGTCTCCATGATGACGGGGCTCCCTGGTCCTATCGAGTCCTGTCCTGCTAGGCCTCCGTTCCCCTCACCCTCAGTGCCAGAGACATACTGGCCAAGTTCCTTTGGAAATGCCCTTTTTCCTTGCTCCTCTCTGCCTTTCCTACCTCTGATTACGCAGGCTCACGTTAAAGTATGGAGATGGCTTTGGGGAGGCTCTCTAGCAGATGCTAATCTCTCATAAATGAGACTGGAGGAGCTGATTTCCTGGGAAGTGTCTGACTTCATTCGTTAGGAAGGGTATGGCCCACCTCCTACAGGGCCCAGGGCTGCCAGCTTTTGCCACTCCCCTCTTTCCTCAGGATGCTTTCAGTCTTTGCCATCCTCTCTGACCTCCTTGCAACCAGGCCCGGGTTGCAAGGTCATTTTCATCTTCCAGTGTGAATATTCTAGTAGCCTTCTCCCCAGATATCCACTCCAGGGGGTTCAAGACAAGAGTAAAAGCTTCAAAAGTGTGTACCTGATAAAGGTGGTGACTCATATTTATCAGGAACCTACTTTATGAATGGCAAGAGTTCTATGTACATTATCTCAGTCATTCTTGACCACTCTATGGGGACCTATCATAGTCCTAGGTACTATTGTAACCTCCAGTTTATAGGTTTTGGACCTAAGAGATTCGGAAAGAGTAGGCCGCTTGTCCAAGATCACACAATTATTAGGAGGAGGAGGGGCACTCACACTCACTTCTGTCCATTGCCAAAGACAAGGCTCTGTCCATCAGGTCACTGTCTTCAAGGACCAAGCATTTGTTAAGAACCTCCTGGGGCCAGGACTATGCTAAACATCCAGGTGAATGAGGGTGGGTAAGCGCTTGCAGTCCAGGGATACCAGAATCCTCCGAGATTCTAACTGGGAGGTGCTACAAACAGGGAGAGTTCTACTCCAAAGCAGACTGAAGTAGATGCTGCTGCTAAGGACAGGCAGGGTCCCATGGGAACGTGGTGAAGGAGGGAGGTCACTCCATGCTGCGTGAGTGGGGGGGGGGGGGAGGGAAAGAAGAGAGGGAGGGGGAGACGAAAGAGAGAGAGAGGAAATATGAATGGCCCTTGTGCTGACTTTGGTAGATGGGAGGACTTCCATAGGCTGGAGTGAAACAGGCCGAGTAAAGAGCTGGGGGACGAAGCCAGGGCGAGAGCATTGAGGGTCTGCTCAGCCTTCAGGCTTGTGTGGGGCTGGGGAGAGAACCAAGGCCAGCAGGTCGGTCAGGGCTAAATTGGGGGGGTCCTTGATGCCACGGAAGGGCCTACGCTTGCTTCTCGGAGCAGTGGGTAGCTGCTAAAATCTTCTGATCGGGCACAGGCAGGAAGCGATGATGCAAGTTGGAGACTTGGCAAGGATGTGGCCTTTGGGTGGGTCCTCCCTTCTTTGGCCCACACCCACTGCCAGGCTGGCCACTCAGGGGGCACCAAAGAGGACTAGTTTCAGCGGTGGGAGCTCCCAGTCTTAGCAAAGGCTGAGCATGAGGCCCCTTCAGGGCCTGTGGGAGGGGTTCAGGGAAGGAAGTGTCCTTTTTTTTTTTTTTTTTTTTTGAGAGAGAGTGGTCCAGTAGGAACCACTGATGGTCCTGGGGTAGGAGGAGGTGGTGGGCATGGGCAGAGGAATTGGAAAGGAAATGCATTCTGAGACATGGTGAAGAAGCATCTTTTCAACTCAGCCAATGCAAAATAAGTATCCTCACCCCTTACAAATTCAGGCTCACTTCTGACTTTGAAAATCTTTTTTAAGGAAGTGCGGATGAATTTTTCTTTCATGTGCTGTAAAAACTCAGTGAAATTGAGAATGCAGTTGCCTGGGCATTCAGTTCAGCAGAATGGTTTTGTTTTTTTTTTTAATTCAACTGTAAGAAAAGGAGATAAATGACTATAGACGAGTTCATATCAGGATGTCACATAAAAATGCCTACTGTGGATGACCACAGGCAGAATCAGTGATGCAAGCAGAAGGTGACAGCCTAGGACCCATTTGAGGGGTGCAGGAGAGGCAGGCCTGCCTCCGGAGCCATCTCTTTCCCCAAGAGAACCAGCGCATGCATCCTGCACACAGGAAAGGCCAAATGAAGTGCACGAAAAACTCTTTTCTAGGCATCACTGTGCACAGACTCTAGCAGGCGAGGAGCACTCTGGTGTCAGAAGCTGCCCAGGGGAGTCTGTGTTGCTGGACAAACATATCTCTCTGGGACCAGTTCCCTCCTTGTGAAACTCCTGGCCCTTCCAGTTTTCTAATCATTTCTGTCCTGAGGGCTCTCGGGGTAATTTTCCATGAAGCCTTGCTGCTTCTGATCTCCATTTCCAGCCTGAAAGCACCAGCCACTCCACGGGTAAACGAGAAAAGCCAGAAGGGTTCTAAGGCCCTTTCCATACTTTTCCAGCACTGTTCTTTGGATGGTGATAAATGTTAAAGACCATTTTTTTTCCTCCTGTTGCTGCCAATTGATAACTGGGTCAACCACAGCAGAGCTTTGTAGATGATGTAATTATAAAATATGCTTATAACCTTTGGTGTGATTACATAAATGCATAAGTTGTGGATATTGGCGACTTCCGATCGTGACACATGGGTCTCTGTTCTCTGTTTCCAAACATTAAGTGTTTGGCTAAGGGAGACAGAGCAGGGAAGACACCATTTTGGAAGCAGCTATTATTATTCCTATTTAATAGATGGAGGTTCCAGAGAGGTCATGCTGCTGGCCCAAGGTCACAAAGCAGACCAGTGACAGAAGCAGGAGCCCAGCCTAAAGCCCCACCTCTTTCTAGTACATCAGGCACCCCGCAGAAGGGTCTGGCACTATGTTCTGGTTGTATAAGGAATTCATTTTCTGCTTATCTGAATATCCCGGATAGCTGAATTGTCAGGTTAAATCAAGGTTAGGAAGGGAGGGTGGGAAAGCAGAGATGGAGGTCCTCTAAGCCTAGGATCCTTTTCCCAACTTCTTAAAGTGTCTGAGCCTCTCCCTCTCAGTGGGCTTTAAGCTCCTCAAGGTCACAGTCTCAGAGATCTGGTCACGATTATGGCCAGGGGAGTCCCAGCTGCATTCGAATGGCCCCGATTTGTTTCTAGCTAGGTGTGCACTGTGGTTTTAATTTGCATTTCCCAGATGACTAATGCAGTCAAACATCTTATAAATGTTAATAATTCTTAGTAGTTCCTTTCTTTCCTCTGTCTTATCTCTGATCTTTCTGCATCTTTGCAACCTTATCCCCTCTCCCAGGGCCTGGCAAAGTGCAACCCGGAAAGATTCCAGCGTCCTGGGGACCCAGATTTCTCTGTGATGATAGTTCTCTGCTATAGAGAGTCCACAGCCCTTTACCGTCTTTCTGCTTTCCTTGCCAGCCTCATATTTCACCTTTCTGTCTCCCTGCACATGACTCTCCAGCCAGACTGGCCATCTCAGATCTCTAGGCCTCTGAGCCTTTGCAGATACGGTTCCCTCTGCCTCTCTCCCCCACTTTACCTGGTTAACTTCTAGGTATCAATCAAGTCTCAGGTCAGATGTCACTTCCTCCAGGAAGCCTTGCCTGATGCTTCCCCCACCCCCCACCCCCAAGCCTGGGTGAGTTGCTCCTTGTTTGTGGCTAAGCAACATCCTGTACTTCCCGTCGTCGTAGCATTTATCACGCTGTGTTGCAGTTGCCTGTTTGCTGGTCTGTTTGGCCCCTTTGTTCATCCCTTTGAGGCCTTTCTGTTGTTTCACTTGTATATACCATCAAGTGAAACAACAGACAGTGAGCCTTGATCATCAGTGATGTCTGTTGAATGAATGATCTGGCCTGGATCCCTTTAAAAGGATAAAAATCTACCTCCTGGGCCAGCTATACTAAAATCAATTACTTCAGGCCATCACTCTCCACCTCCCACATCAGTCCTCCTATGTGACAAGGTCTCAAGGAGATGAACATTTATTGGGGGTCTACTGCATACCAGGCACCAAGCCAGGCCCTTTATGTGTGAAGTCATTTTCACAGTCTAAAGTGTGAAAGCTCCCTGTAGAGATAGGACTTTGAAACTCAGAGGCTCTGATGTCCAATCAGACAATGAACAAGCAAGGGGAAAGGAGTGACGTCACAATTTTCATCCCGATAGTGACAGAGATGTCAACAGAGGCGGCCCCCACATAGCATGGAGCTCTAAGTCCCTGTACCTTCAGTGCCTGGTGTGTGGCAGGAGTGCAGACAGTGGTTGTTGAATAAATGAACAAATGATTGGAGAGGAAACACAGAAAGAAAGAGTAGAAGACCCATGTTTCTTTCTGGACCTGACCTAGTATATTTCCCCCACATGTTGATAAACAAAATTGGACATTGGAGTATTTTTGTCATGGGCAGCTGTCCACAGTGCCAGCCGAGGCTGATCCTTGTGATTTCTGCTCACTCTATTGACGAAAAATGACTATGCTCAGCTACAAAGGAAGCTGAGACATTTCTTTTGTGAACCCGGGGAGGAAGAGAAAGCAGATTTGGGGTGAATAGCTGGCAGTCTCTGCCACAGGATACAAGGATGGTGTTGCCTCTGCCAGTGTCCCTGGGTGGCCATGAGCTATCATTGGCTCGATCGCTGGATGTTCACTCTAGAACAGCCCTTGGGGGCCATCAAGGCCTAGGTTCAACCCCCTGATTTTACAAATGGGAATCTGGAGCCCAGAATGTTAAGTGACTCCTTCACTTGACAAAGAGTTGTTTGGTGGTAGAGCCCTACGATTTTGCTTAATTGGTCCCATGCTTTAGCTGCAAAGCGGGTCTTTAAACAAGAAAATCTTCTCATCTCCTTCAGAAAAGTGCTGCAAAGTTCACATTTCAATGATAAAGAAGAAAGCATTAAGAGCAATACAAATTAAGACAATGATATAATGATAATTACAATGGTACTGATCCTTTCTTTAGTTACGCAGAGGCTCCTCTGTGTCCTCTGCTCCCAAAGATTCTTCGTTATTAGGAATGTCAGCTACCACCCCAAAGTATTGCAGGATCATTTAGCTGACCACCTGTGTGAGGAGTGAAAGTTGTGTAAATTTGCGCAATTATTTAAGTCTTTGAGCTTTAGCTTTTTCATCAGTAAAATGGAAATAATACCTCCATCTCAGGTTTGTTGTGGGGATTAAAGAAGAAATGAAAACCACTTGATACAGTACCTGGTTGGGAACCACTGAATGTCAATTTCTTTTCTTGCAAAGTTGAGGTCCTTTCTGTGACTACCCAGGCGACCATTACGCAAAATGACTGATGCAATCACTCTTGAAAGGGGGCACTTCCAACAACATTTAATCAACAAATATAATCTTTTCCTAATATCTGCAATTGCTGAACTAGGTGCTTAGGATCCATAGATGAGAAGAAAAGCATCTGCCCCTAAGGGAGACTGAAACATAAACAGAAAAAACCAGCACCATGTGACAAGCTGCAGGGACAGAATGGGTGATGATGGTGAGGTGGGGGGAAGCTTAGAAGTTTGCTTGCGTGAGTGATGGAGTGCTTCCCTGAGGAGGTTATGTGCTTCAACTGGAAGGAGTCAGAGCCAGCCAGGTAGAAGGGAAGGAAGTGGGGGAAGGACACAGAAGTGTAAGGAAGCACATTTTCTATAATGAAGGTGCTATTTTAGATATTGCTGGAACAGCTTTTTTTAAAAAGCTTTAATGAAAGAGAATGGACAGGTGACTGTGATGGCAGAGAGTTTCCAATTTTATCTTGCCATACATGGGGAGTCACTGAAGAATTTTGGGCAGCAAGATAATGCAGAAGGGGTGAATGAAAAGAAGTGGGAGAATGACAGCCAGTTGAGAGCTAGATGGCTGAAACCCACACCCAACCCCATCACTCATTTAATCATTTAACAAATAGTTACCGAGGACCTGCCATGCACCAGGCTGAATTCCAGGAGCTGGAAATCAGGCAATGAACAGGACTAGCAACGTATGGTTCTCATGGAGAAGACTGACAATAGGTAAACAAGTAAACAAGCAAGGAAGTAGCAGGTGAGTGCCTCTTGGAAAATTAAACAAGGTGAGAAAAGAGTCCCTGAGCGGCTGCTCCTCACCCTCTCCCCCTCCTTCTTAATACTCACCAAGCCTCCTCTTGATCGAACTCTGGTTTCCCAAGGAGGCTTTGCTCCCAGAAAAATCTCTAAGGTCAATAATTAACCTAGCTCTCTAGGCGCTGCCAATAAGACTTCTTCCCCAGGGCCTGGTCAGCTTGTAATCCATGCTTCGGGACCACCGATTCTGCCAGAAATCTCAAGTCTGAAAGCTAGGGGAAGGTCGCAGCAACCTTGAGACACCCCCGCTCCCCCCCCCCGCCTGAGGTTCCCATGGCAGCGTATGACCCACCCACTCCCAGTACAACCCTTCTCCCCCCTTTTATTATATGTATATATCCCCTGAAGAAGAGAAACGTTTGATAGTATGGTTAAAATTGTGCCTTCCTCTCCTCTGAAGAACACAAACTTTTAAAACGCGGCCGCCGCTGCTGGCAGGAACGGTCCCCCTCCCCGGTCCCCGCCCCCGGGACTCCCGGAGGCCGCGCGTTCTCCAGCACGGCTGCCGGAGGCTGGTTCAGCCCCACCCGGGCTCACTCGCGTGTAAGTCAGAGCTCGTCAGCGCCAAAGGGATGCGGGCCAAGAACCAAAAAGCGAACGTTGGTTGTGTTAAATGTAGCCGAAGAAACGAGGGACTGAAAAAGCAGATTTCCCAGTATGCCCCGTGGTCTTCCCCCGCTTGACACATTTGCTTACCGCGAGGGTTTTTTTTTTTTTTTTTTTAAACTACGAAAACTTTCAGAGACACAGGAAAGTTGTAGGGAAATCTAGCAGAAGTCTGATTTTTGCCCAGCTTCTCTGGACTGCCTGATAATCACAGTTCCCCCTCTGCGGTCTATAGCAGTCAAGGTGACTAATTTAGGACCTCTGTTCGGAGGGGGTTTTATTCTAGTTAGGGAGAGAAGACTCTAATAAAAACATTTCTTTTTTTTTTTTTCTTGTCTTAGCAGTTTACACCTTACAAGGTGTTTTCACATTTCTGATGCCGTTAAAATCATAAACTCAGAGCTGAAGGGAAATTTAGAGATCAAGGGCGGGGGGGGGGGGCGGGGTGTGTGGGGGGAGACAATTACCTGGCATATACTAGGCCACTTCCCAAACGCCTGCCCATGGTAGACATTGCTAATCGATCACTCATTCATGATTGAACACTTAGTTATTGGATGCCCTCCACATTCCACATCTTATGTTAGGAATACAGCAGGAAACCAGACAGACTTGTTTGCTACCTTTATGGACCTCCAAGGGGAAGACAGACATTAAACAAATAATTACGGGCCTGAACAGTGTTTGGAAAAGGCCGAGTGTGGGGGCAGATAAGGACATCACACACCTGGAGGTAATCTGGGGGTGGGGCAGGGTCAGGAAAGGCCTCCCTGAGGAAGATATATATATATATATATTTTTTTTTTTGCAAGTGATGTTTTAAGCTGACGTCTAGATAATAAGGAAAGTGAGTCTTTCCGAGGGTGAAAAAAGAAACATCACATGCCAGGATGAAAGATGGCGTGAGTCAGGGCAAGTTCCACAGCTAAATGAGGGGGCATGGATGATAACTAGGCGTAGGTGTGCAGAAGGAAACTGAGGTTGATCCAGCCGGGCCTTGAAAAAGAATCAGTTGATAGGAGGAGAAGGTTGGGAGAGCCTGATCAAAGGTCAGATTTACTGTTTATTCTCCTACTTCCTAGGAATTATTCTCTCACATGCTGCCACTTAAGAAAAAACAAACAAACGGAAAAAAACTATAAACGATCCACTACCTACTACGGGGTGGCAAGTCTCATGAATTGTCACATCTTCCTTGCGGGATAAATATTATTTTTCCCGTTTTACAGATGAAAAGTGCATGGGAAGACACTTGCCAAAGTTGATCATCTAAGCAGAGCTAGGATTTGAACAGCTGCACTTTTCACGATTCGTCACTGACATAAAATCTCAAGACGGAGGCTTGCTCTAACAGCAATCAAACAAAACTCGGGAAGCGACGGAAGAGCTATTCACTGAGGAATCGTAAATACTATTTGGGGTAGGGGTGGGTGGGGAGGGAGATGCGGCAGGTGAGTGAATGGACACGGTTAGGCAGAGAGGTGCAAGGAGGAAACCGAGCAGTGGCGGGTGGTGTGGGGGATGGCGAGGCGTGAGGAGTGACTGAGAGGGGCATCCCTGGACTGCTCCGGGACTGCACCGCGGGGAGGTGCCTTGCTCTAACCACTACCCGGCCCAGCCCGGTTAATCATTTCCTGACCTTCCTTCCTCCTCTCGCCCTGTCCGCAAGATTGCCACATCAGCTCCCCCCTCCCCGTTCGCCTCCTGGCCCTGCTGCTCCTTTGCCGGGTTTTACAAGGAGCCCCAACTTTGAGGCAATGTTTGTAATAGCCTCGGACATCCTCAAGGCCGTGCCCCTGAGAGATCGCAGGTTCGCTTGGGTGTAACGCCTGCCCTAGCGGCCACTTGAGGCTTGCCCTGTGCTCTTTCTACGAAGAAGCCAGAGAGGCGGGCATCCAATTCTTGCACGGATTAACCAAGTACAAACTCGGTTTCCCCAGCGATAAATTTACAAAGGGGATGGTAAAAGCAGCTGGCGGGGTGGTGCAAGGTTTAAAGGAGGTATTGTGTGTAAAGCCTGGCTAGGAGACAGTAGTAGGTGTTAAACAAATGTCAGATGCCTTCCCTTTTTATCACCTGGTAACTGGGACCTCGCGCTAAGCAAACCCAGGTTTCATCTATCTCACTTAAGACTTACACCTGATGGTGAGGTAAGACTGTCCCACCACGCGCTGGAGGTAACGCAGATGGTGAGTCACAGTGCCAGGGTTTGTTCATGAGCGCCCCCGCCGGCCCAGCCATTCAGCACCTAGATGGCTGGCTAAGGCCACTTGTTCAGAACCTAGAATCCGGTCAGTATCGCACCTGCTGCAGGGAGAAAAGCACTAACGCTGTACTGCTCTGGGATCTACGCAGCTCGCTGGGCCACCAGGGGCCAGGCGCTTAACTTCTCTGAGCTTGTACCTTCGTGTGTAAAATGGGGGCTACAGTGCCTGTCTGCCCGAGTGGTTTTTACTTTCTTCTTCACACTTTCCTGTGTGGCCATATTTGCTACCATGGTTTAGTAAGACCACCCCACACTACACAGAATCAGTCTTCTATGACTGCGAGCAATCGCTGGGCCGCGGTAAAAGCAGCAGACTGGCCAGGCGTGCCCCAGCTTGGCGCCCCACCCTTCTCGGGGCGGGGGGAAACCGCGGGTGCTTGGCGCAGCGGAGTTGGGAAAGTCACTTCCGAGCGTACCCTGACTCCGCGCCACCCGCCTGCGAGCACCGGGACCCCACCCCCGCGGGAGAGGACGGGGGCGGGGCCGAGGCTGGAGGCGGGGCCTGCCCAGGGGCGGGGCGGGGCCGGCCTGGGAAGACGGAAGCCCCCAGCCTAGGGGTGGCGGCAGAACCCGGATTCCGGATTACCACGTTTTCCGGAGCCGGGCTCCTGGAGACGGCGGGCGGGAAAACCCGGCGCCCGGAAGCTTTTGCTTTCTTTGACGCAAGGGCTCGGGACGCAGCCGCCGTCGGCCGAGCGCCCGGCAAGGAGCGACCCCAGACGGAGCCTTCAGAGTCCCTCGGTCCCCCACCCCCCGCCGCGTCCGGGAGCCTCAGTCCCTCTCGCCGCCCTCCTCGTGGCCATGGAGTGTCCGCACCTCAGCTCCAGCGTCTGCATCGCTCCGGACTCAGCCAAGTTCCCCAACGGCTCCCCGTCGTCCTGGTGCTGCAGCGGTGAGTGCGGCCCCAGGCGGCCCTGCCGCGCACCCGAGGCCCCGGCTCCGCCGGGCCTGCCGTCTAGGGGCCGCGGGCGGCCGGCGCGCGGACGCGGGGAGGGGTGAGGGCGAGCCGGGCTCGGCGGCTGGGGAGGGGTACGCGGCGAGGCGAGCGGAGCGGCGGCGGGCGGAGCGGCGGCGGCGGCTCCTTTGTTTCCCGCGGCCCGACGGTCCTGCCGGCAAAGGAGAGGCCCGCGAGGGGCTGGAGCCCGCGGGGGCCACAGCGCGTGGGGGCGGCGGCGGGCGGGGACCCCGGCCCGCGCGGCTTGCGCCCCCGCGCCGCCTTCCAGTGCCCGGGGGGCTGTGCTGGCCCGTGTCGCCGGGTCGGGGGCGGCGGGGGTGGGTGTCCTGCCCGCACAAGGCGGCCGCACGTGTGGCGGGGCTCGAGTTGCGTCTCGTCCTCGACCGCACGAGAAGAGCGCCGCTCTCGGGGCGAAGCTTTGTCTGGGCTGCGGGGCGCGCTGGGGCCCTTCGCTACCTGCCCCGGCCCCGCTTCCTTTCCCTTCCCCGCATGCTCCGGCAACCAGATCCACGCGGGGCGGGCGGGAGCCCCGAGCCCCAGGAGGTGCTCCGAACTCAGGCGGCCGAGGTCGGAGTCTTTCATCAGCTAGGGAGGGTGAAGTTTGAAAACAGGCTTCGGGCGTAAAAGCTCGGAAGGCTGATTGAGCAGCTGCTTTGGAGGGGCGGCTCGAGTCGCCTTTCAAATCTTTGGGGTTGTCTGAAATTGCCTTGGGATTCCCGAGTTCATGTGCTTTAGGACAGTTATTAGGTTTATGTAATGCTTTTGCGTTGCCTAAGCATCTTAACTCCTTCTGCCGGGCCCCTTGGAAGCCCCAGTGCCCTCTTATTGTCTGCTCTAGCGACTTAGGGTCGCACCGGCCACACTGCTTTGATTACTTCCTGGTAGGGCCCTGGTGCCGCCGACAGTCTTTGTTTATTAGCTTTGAGGATGATCACTGGTAGCGTGGGTTGCAGTGTAAAATTCGAATTGTGGGGTTTTTTTTTTTAAATCTTAAGTTCATCTGACGAAATAAAGGCAAGAAAACAGCAATGATACGATTTAGCTGTGTGACGTTTCTCCTTGTGGGTTGCAGCAGGGAAGATACTTTAGAGAATGCCTTAACACTTTTGACAGGTTACTTCAATATGATGATTATGTCCTTGGAGAAAAACATAGGTAACGCCACAAAGAAAATTGTACTGTAGGATAAGGAATAGAAATAAGTGCGGTTTCCTTGAGCTCCCAGAGGTTTGAAGCTGTGCTTGCCTTTGTAAAGTCAGATTATCTTTTTCTGCATGAAGTCTATAAAGATTAACCGGTTAATTGGTTTCACAGTGCAATATTGCAGTCCTTTTATGAGGGTGCAGAAATTTACCTACGAATGTTTCTTCCACAGTAAATGTTGAGTATGAAACAACAAATAAGGTGTATCAAACTGCTTTACAAATTAGTTGGTGATGCATTAATTATAATTGTAGCTATAGCTGTGGTGCTATAACTGTAACTTAATTTTTCCAAAAGAGATTTGAAAAGAAAAATGACCAAAGTAAACACTAGGAAAAGCATACCTCATGAGGAATGATGAAATTACCCTTGATCATCTGAGGTTAAACTACAGGGATACAAAGCAGACAGCACACTTCTGCCTTTTTCTGGGTAAAAATCACTTAAAATTTTAAAATAGCCTCACTGGACACATGCATTTAAAAAAAGGAAAGAGTTTATGTAAGTGGCAGATACCCTGTTGTGAGTCAGTCTTGCCTTTGTCAGTCAGAGTGTCCACTTGTCTGTGGAAAGGAAATGCAGAAAATTGAGTATCTCTTGTGGAAGTTAAGTGAAAATGGAGCATAACCAAGAGGTTTGTGCTGATAAAAAGAACAAACTAGTATGTCTGGCCCTAGGGGACTAGTGGTTTGTGTCTAAGGGGTAAGATGGCATCTTTGCATCTTGCGACAAAGTTTGTGGCATTGCTTTGGGAGGGTGGTTTAGTCATGTGCTTGGATTTATAGAACGAATAAAGCTAGTTTTCGCACCTTTATGTGGGTTTTCCCCTTCTGTTCATGTGCTGTGAATTGAACCCATTTCGTGTGGGCCTCCCATTTTAACCTATTGGCATCCATTCATTGATGTAATCTCATGTTTTTGTATTGAGCTTGATCTTGTTCTTGCCTGCCTGTTGTTTCAGTGACTAAATGATTATTAAATCTATGAGTCCTTAACTAATTCATCATCTTGGAATATTATGTATGCTGGTATTTATTCTCCAACACTTGGATTTCTTCCTTTCTCTTTTTCTTTTTCTTTTTTTCCTTTTTGGTAGGGCACCAAAAGGGTAGCCAGTGTGTTGAATAATGTGGTGACCGGGTATTGAGTCTGATTGCCTTCTTATTAGGGAGGGGAAAATCTCTGTTTTGGCACGGGGATCATAAAAGTAATGCCCTTGCCTTGTGTTCTTTGGGAGCTTGCAGTTACACCACAGTGAAACAGCCTTGAGGCAGCCAAGCAGATTGCAAAAGACCAACATCCTAGGCTCTCCGAGGTAGCAGTACATCCTTGGAAAGTAGTTCTGTTTCCTCTGAGTGTCGGCTTGGTTTCATTATGTCATCTGTTAAAGAAAACGTTTACTTCACAGGTTGCTGTTAGGATGAACAAGGTAATTTTTGTGAAAACTTTGAGAAACTCCTACACACTGTTCAAGTTATAGGTGGTCTTATAGATCAGAACATCTTTATAAAGCGGACTTTGGATCTAAAAATCTAAAGCCCCTTAAATAGGGCCTAGGACAGACTGGTTTTATGCTGAATTATGTTTTACAAGGAGATGTATTACTCAACAAGATTAGGCGGTGTAAGAAGTAATTATGCCTTAGAATTAACTTGAGCTTCTTATCTATGGAAGGCACTGGGTACATTCTGTTGTATTTGCCCTGTAATTGTGTACCACAATGGTTCTCAAGCTTTTTATTTTCAGGGCACCTTTATGCTCTTAAAAATTATTGAGAACCCAAAGAGCCTTTGTTTGTGTGGCTTTTATCTATTGATATTGCTGAACTAGAAATTAAAAGAAAAAATTTAAATATGTATTTATTAAATCATTTACAGTTGACAGTAGTAAGTCCATTGCTTGTTAACAGAAATAATACTTTATATAAAATAACTACTTTCAGAACAAAAATTTGGTGGGAAGAGTGGCAGTATTTTAATTTTTTGCAACTTTTCTTTTGTCTGGCTTACTAGAAGACAGATTTTCATATCTGTCTTTTTGCATTGTCTCTTGAGATGCCATACATCATGTAGCTTCTGGAAAACTCCATTGCATGCTTGTGAGAGAATGAGGGTAAACAATAAAAATAACATCAATACTGTTTATGAAAATAGTTTGACTTCATGTACCCTCTGAAAGGGTTTTGGAAACTCTAAGGGGCTCAGGACCACACTCTGAGAACTCACTAGTAAACAACTGTAGTAACAGTTAAGGACACCTGCTGTTATCAAACTAGCTTTAGAATATTAAAGAATTCCTTAAGGCCTTAAAACTAGCAACATTTATGTGTAT
Organism: Camelus ferus; assembly: GCF_009834535.1. Lineage (NCBI taxonomy): Eukaryota > Metazoa > Chordata > Mammalia > Artiodactyla > Camelidae > Camelus > Camelus ferus. Next base: position 4,857,861 of record NC_045701.1, on the reverse strand, counting down.
GTGGAGACTTAACAGAGTTTGTGAAATATATTAGCTAGAACCAGATCATGGGGTCCAGTAGTCCTTTGCTCTCAAAAAAGTTACAGTCTAATCTAGTTGGGGAGAGACAGGAAGCTGACTGGTTAGAAGATAAATCCATGTTGTGGTTTAAGGTAAATGTTGAAAATAGCAATTTCCTAATAAGGTAAAAGTTGATTTATGTCTAATTTTGCTAAAGGCATTCTTGTTTTAAATGAAAACATTTTAAATAAAAACTAGGACATCCTCTCAAGGTTTTTGTTAAGTGCACATACCAGATGTTATTTTCAGAAGCTGGAGGTTTGGGCATTTATTTTTATGGGTAAAAGAGTTGAACCAGTGGCAAAATACTGAGGGAAAAAAAACACAAATTGTTTAAAAAGATGCCCTAAATACAACTGTTTTAATAACTAAGGAAAGCCAAAGACTTCAAGGGTTTGGGTTGAATAGCCAGTTAAATTGGAGATATTTTAATAGCATAGACATGAGAATTTTCCCCTGATTAATTCTTCAAAGAGTTGAGAATGCCTCTTAAAGTTTCCAGTACAGCTCTCCCTCACATTACCTAAGAAAAGTAAGTGTAGATTAAAGTAAACGTTTTGCAGTTTTGGCTGTATGGAGAGTAACTCTTTTTTTTTTTTTTTTTTGAAGCTTCATTTAGTAGGATGGAGTTCTGAGTGTTGATTCCTTGTCATTGGTAGTAAACTTGAAGTTTGTGATAAAGGTGAGAAATCACTATCACAGAGTGATGGGTTATTTTATATTGTATTTCTCTCACAACCTACATCTAAAGAACATGCTTGTATGCCCAGTAGACTACATTTTTCTGGATAGGATCAGTCATTTGTTCATCATTAGGTCAAATGCATTTATTGCTTTTTAGTAACCCAGTATGAAATATTTATTAAGTAACTAGCACATAATAAGACACTCAGTGAACATTTACTTAATGAATGAACTTTTCCCCATTTAGATGGTGGTTGGAATGGCCTTAAACTTTATGTTGAAAATAAATAAAAAGTAAGAGAGCTTCTCCCCAGAATGCTTTCACCAGTCCTCACTCCCGGTTTTCAGTCTGTAAACTTTGGATTGTGAGCAAATGACCATCTGTGGTGGTGTTACCACAGTGAATTTGTATTCTTTTGACATTCTGTGTTTATAGATGGGCAGGTGGACATTTTAGTAATAAATGTGGATGGGCCAGTTTAAAAAAAAAGTCAGTGGACAGGTGATCCTTTTTTCACATTGATTTGGAAGATAAGTATTTGAATTTTATATACTTTTCTGGGGAATTTAAACTTTTTTGGTAATGTTTGTAAGCTTAAGTCAAATGTAATTTGTTTTTCTAGTTTTTCTGGCGGTATTCCACCCTCAGCTCCAGCTCCAGAACCTTAAAGGAGCCTCAGCATATTTCCAGGGTCTCTGACTAATTGGTAGAGATGTGAAAGGCCTGGGATTCAGAATGTGCTCCATGTGTGTGTGAAGAGGCTGCAGTCTAGGGATTCAGCCTCACATTTTGTTGTTGTTGTGAAGTTTTGACAAATGGGTCAAAGTTATTTTCTAAATGGTATTCTTAGTAGTGTACGAGGAATATCCTTCATGGCCTAAGAAGAAAGGACGAGGTGGAGGGAAGAATTCAGACTCTTTTGTTTCGGTTTCTCCTTTATTCTCAAAATAATTCATTCTCATCATTAGCCTTAGGCTCTTATAACATCCCACTTTTTCCTCATTGAAATTTATGCAATTTCCTTCTTTGCTGGAACATAATAGATTAATTTTGGATCCTTTAAACCAGATTTAGAAATACTTAGGTTCTTCTAATGTTTGTAGCTCAGTAAGCAGAACAGTGAGTAATTTAGTTTGTAGCTCATTGAGAAACTTAAATTCCTGTTTTAAAATGTAATTGAGTCCCTCTTCTATCAGGGAGTAATTTACAATTATGTTTCCCCCAACCTACTTTGTTTTTGAGTTTTCTCCCTCTTCTTGAGCTGTATTATGTTTTTTTCTTTGAAAAAAATGTTGATCTCCCTTGATTAAGTTTCTTAACCTATGGGTTTTGTGTTCAACCTAGGCGTTCAGACAGACTTGGGTAGTAGTTTATCAGTGTCCGAAGCGGAAAAAATGTCTATGGCTTAATGTATTTTAGTATTTTATATTTATTCAAAGCTCCTTTAAACATGAGAGCAAATGCATTCTAGGTGTTTTAATAGAGCTTTTCTGGACAGATGGCTTAGAAGGAAGTACTTAGATTCTCAGCAGGGGCTAGTACTTTTTGGAGAGTGTATTTATGATGAAGCTTACCTTGATTGACAGCTTAGAATGCTGAGAATAACATTAACAACAGTAACAGCTTGTTCATCTTTCCTAGAATTGTTTTGTGCCAAGACCTCTCAAGATGCTTGGTGATTTGTAATAGTCTGTTTTGAGAACGTATGTAAGGGCAGGTATCTTTCAGAATGAAAGGAAATTTATCTAAAAACTGTTCATTGCGATTGTATCCTGAAATCCTTCCGGATTGTTGAATGATCTTTGGCTTAGAAATTTGTAAACACAGATCATCTTTTAACTGCTGTGAGTCTGCAGATGTTAATATATATAGTAATTCCAGATGTTTTCTCATCTTAGTTTTACTGAGTAGGAGGAGAACTGAGAACAATATAAAGTAACTTCAAAGCCATTTGCTAGCATTTAATCCTGGCTAATTAACTACCTATCCTTGTAGTTTTTCCTGTTTCATACATTGTGAAACTGAGACAGAGATTAACAGTTGCTTAAGATGCTTGGGGGTATTAGAGATAGCCCAAAGCTTAAATTCAGATACCATTCAAACCATGTGTTTTAGCGTGCCTTTGTAAAAGCAGGGGCTTAATTTTGTCATCTAGTCACTTAATGTCTGATAAATTTAAAGAATTCTAAGTGTTTGGAAACATACAGGAAATAATTCCTTTGAAGATTTTTGATGTGAAAGTACATTTTAAATTCTACATTTTGAAAATAATTTATTTTAAAATTCTGTATTTGATTAGTGCTTCCTTCCCCCTGTTTGATTAAAATGCCAGCAAGTTGGAACAAGATGGGTTAGTACAATTTGGAAGAGAACTGTTTTTGAATGTTTTAATTTCAGTTCAGATCTAATTTTTTTTTTTTTTTTGTAGGCTGAAATTCACATTACTTTAGTGCAGATAAACCAACCTTCAGTTAGCTTTTGGGTGTTTTATAAACGTGTCTCTCTTCTTGAAGTTGCCCTGTCCCATTCCTTCATTTTTTTTCTTCTAGAGGAAATTCTTGGAGGTGGTTTGTTATGGGGTGGGGGTGGGGGAGAGAATTCTTAAGATAGGCAATTTTGCTTTTGCCTCTTGGTAGCTCAGAGGTTATTTGAATCTTTGCTTTTAGGCAGTATACTTTGTTGATTCCATTTAGTTATATTCTAAGATTTTCCAATTGCATTTCTTATAAAAGTTAATTATAGTCTTTAGACTGCAGTGCTTAAAACAGACTTCCCTCCCTTTTTTCTCCCCCTCCTTCTTAAAGACATACTGAAAAGTAGGTATATGTGTGCTATTTACAGATGTATAAAATGCAGATGAGTTTAGGAAAGCAATTTCACTTTGAAAACTATTGAAATTAAACTTGGACATTGAAAAATGAAGTTCATAGTTGTCTTAGTGTTTGTGTTAAATACTTCACCATTAATCAGTGCTAGCTAATTATATTTTATAAGACTTTTGAGGAGGGAATTGAGAATTTATTTTGAATATGAACCAACTTGTGTCTTTGAAAAGATATAACCAACTGGATTTTATCTGGAGACTTGGTACTCTGCTTTAGGTTTGAGTAGCTCTATCCATTTTGAGTTGATGTTCTTTCCTGATACTTGTTTCTTTGTTCTTGTTGGGTTTAAGGCAGTCTTGTAGAAATCTGCTTGCCTATTTATCCTTGACCCGCCTTGAAGACCTTTATGGACTGTTCTTGTACTATCTCATCACCAGGACGAGCAGGCTGGTGATTAGCTGTCATGTCCCTGCAGGTTTAATGTAACTGACTGTGATATTACACTTGTTGTTTTAGCTTCTTTAAATCTTTGTCCTTACTGAACATGTTCAGATATTCTTTTTTAAATAATAGATTATTGTTCATTCCTTTGTTTTGAACATTTGTTGCACAGTATTGGGATGGTAAGATTTTTGGTCAAAGTTTGTGAAGATCATGCTGAAATTTCTAGGGAGCAATTTTTTTTCTTTTTGCCACAGATTGTTTCCCTGGGATAATTGATAGATAATATGTTGGAGAAATATTCTAATATAATATTTTTAAAAAGCAACTTAACTTAGATCATCTGGGGCTGACACTTAAATTGTTGATTGATATTTTTTATTTTAGTGTCACACAGTAAAATTGAGATTAACTCTATTTTCCATCTGAATTACTTTGAATGTTAATTGTGAGATGGATGCAAATGTGGATTGGGGAAATTGTTAAATGTGGATGGAAATGTTGATTGGAGAAACTGTTCTCTACAGCTAAAGACTCAAGCTTCACCTTAGGTGTATGAAGCAGCTGCCAGAGCTCTAATTCATGCTGTGAGAATTTAATTCCAATTTAATTTAACTGCATCAGTTTCATTTCAGTTATTTCAAGTGTTTTGTTTGTGTATAGTTTTTTAAGAGCCTCATTTAAGAATTTTTTTCAGGCTTTTGTGTGTTTTTTATTTGAATAATTAATAGATATTTTTGGGGAAGTGTGGATCAGATTTTTAAATTGTACCTATTGGTTGTAAAAAAAATTCCAACTCTTGGTTTTTGTTAAATAATTAGAACAGTTATTGGAGTTTACAGGTGCATATTTTCTGTTATATTGGGTTTCTAGCCCTTTAAGCAGAGTATAAACATGTGCCTAGTTTATGTTTTTTCTTTCCGTATCTTCATAAATAGACCCATTGATTTTAAAAGAATAGCTTCCCAGCACACCTGTAAGTACAACTGTGGTGATTCCCCGCCCCCTCCACCGCCACTTTGTGCTTTAGTGCAACCTTTATTATATAACCACAGAAAACTGGGAAGAGAACTGTGCACTGCAGATACTAGACCTGCGCTCTAAGTGAAGTCTTTGATAATAAGAGCTCCCTAACCCTCTTAATTGTTTTACTTATTTATGGAAGTGAGTGCTTCCTCTAAAATATATATATGCATCTTTTCTTATATTGCATACACTTGCTTTTGTTTTGAAATAATAGTTGTATGGTGTTTACATTTATGGCTTGATTCATTTCTTTTGAAAATCCCCCTGTTGTTTAACCATGGATTCGCTTACTCAGGTTGTTGGCAAGAGCGTGGAATTGCATCAGATCTTGCTATATTAAATAGATGGGAATATTAGATGCCAGAATTTTTCTTGAGTGATTCATGGCTCTTGTGTTCATTCTCTGTATCATCAGCTTCCTAGGGAGAGTTCTTTTTGAAACAATATAAACTCCTGGTAATTTTTATGCAGTTAATTTGTATCTGGTCGTTTAAAGGCCAAAGTGGCCCATTTGACTCTGACTTAGTCGTCTGCTTTGACTTCAGTGGTTTTAATCCTTGTCCCCACTACCCTTTCCTCTCATTTGGAGTTCGGGGCACAGTTCCAGCATTTAGCCAAAGACTGCAGAACAGATAAAGCATGCTAGCTTCAGTAGGTGGTTTTCACCAAAGTGGATGTGAACAGGTCTGAGTTTGTGATAGAACGAGTGATTACAAGTGTGTCTAGTGCTTTACAGTTTTTGAGACCATGAAGTTTCACATACCTTCTTTCTATATTTTATTTTCATTTGATGTTGAAAACTGATCTCAGAAATCCATTTCAAAATAGAATAGAATGTTTGAGCCAGTGAGGGGACCAGTCTTATGGGTCAGAATTTGCCTCTGTGTAGGAAATCAGCAGGACCAGATGCCCTCTCTTTTCTGGCTCTGTAGGTATCTGGATTTGTTAACATATAGATGACAAATTTTGACCAGCTTTGAAATTACATTCTTTAGCAGAGGAAACATATCATTAGCTCTGCAAATTAGCCTTGTAGTGTTCAGGGAATTCAGTAGGTGCCTGGCCCCAGATGATAAACTGCTATTGTAATTTTTATTTCATGTAATAGAGTTTAGGCATTTTTTTTTAAGATGAAAAAAATGGTTTGGGCAACTTCATGAATTGATATGGCTGTTACATCAATCTACTTTTTAAAGATTAATTCATGTTTTCAAAAAGTTACACACACACACACACACACACACACACACACACAGTTAAGTCATAGTATCAAATGGTTTAAAATAGAAGAGCAGTCTCCTCCACCACCGCCAGTCCTCCTGTCCACAGACAACTGCTTTCAGCTCGATTTAGTTTTCTCTCTCATATTTACCTACATGCATCTAAGTAATATACTGTTATTTCTTAATTTATCCATTTTAGGTATCATCTCTTGACATCTTGCTATGGTAAATGAGGACATTAGTGTTTGCGTTACCCTCCCCTCTGCCCCTCTCTCCATTTCTCAGTATAGTTAGATTACAATTTTTGATTAATATGGTGACTGCTTCTTTTCTTGCCTGGCATTTTATTTTTCCTTGAGTTAATAACTGCCTTTTAAAAAAATTGCTTACTTTGACTTCTACACATTTTCTCCCGAATGTAACCTATAAATCTGTCAAATGTCTATGAGTATTATTTTCCTAGCACTTTAAACACGTAATCTCTTAGCTTTTTTTTTTCTTTTTTCTTTTTTTTTTTCTGAAGACCTCCTTTCCGGAGCGCTCTGGCTCCCATCTGAGCTGAGTCTTCTCTGGGCCGGTTGGGCAGTTTTTATCCTGTGATTCCCTTGCTGTTCTCTTGTATTGGATCTCCCATTTCCTAGATCCCAGGTCTTTCTTTTCCTTGGTTTATTAGACCATTTTTGCTGGATTACATCATTTAGCTCCCTTCTCGGGGGAGGCAAGCTTTTGACCCCATGCAAGTCTGACACTTTGATTTTACCTTTAATACTTGATTGCTGGACTGACTGTAGACTATTAGTTTGAAAAGATTTTCTTTTAGAATTTTGAGAGCAATGTTCCTTTGTTTTTAGGCTTCCAGTGCCTCTGTTGAGAAGCCTGATGCCCTCCTGATTACTGTTCCTTCATGTGGGTCCTTTTACTTTTTTTCCTGGAAACTTTCAGGCTCTTCCCTCCAGCCTTGGTGGTCTGGAACTTCAGAACGATGTGTCTTCGCATGGTTAGTTTTCCTTTTGTTGCCATGGGTGCTCAGGGGACTTTTCAGTCTGCACATTGGAGAGTACACTCATCCTCCCATACTGAAATCTCCTCGTTGCTGCATTCTCTTCGTACAGCTCCTGTTAATTGAATGTTGAGCGCCCTGGGTGGAACCTGTAATTTTCTTATCTTTTTATTTCTTTGCCTTTTGGTTCGAGTTCCTGAGCTACTTCCTTTTTTTTTTTCCCTTCCACTCTTTCTATTGAATTTTGATGATAATATTCTTAATTTAAGGGCTTTTTCTCATTTTTCTGACCATTGCTGTTTCATCCATTCTGTTCCTGTTCCTTTGCTATATCTTTTCTTATTACTTCTGGGTTTTAGAGTTTGTTTTGAAGCTTTTCTGTGCTCCCTGCATTGTTCCTGTTTCCTCTGGGTTCCTCTGTTTCTTTTCAAAATGATTCTCCCAGACAAGGATGTTTTCTTCGAGGGTCTTGTTTTATCTTTGTCTATCTTTTCATAGAAGAGTGAGGCACTGAAAAGCTATGTAAGTTTGTCTGTAACATTCGTCTGTAAGGGTGAGGCTTGTCTGCAGTGGGCTTCACTGTGAGGTCGGGGAGCAGGCTGCCTTCTTCAATGGAGAAAGACATCTTTGTGGAGTTTTTTTGTTTTTTTGTTTTTTTGCAGCATTTAGTTTTTCAGTTTTCCATCTGGCGGCTGTACACTTGGCCACTGATGTTCTGACATCAGGACGTAGGAAGTTCTGTGAATCAGTCGTTCATCACAGCCCTTGGACCCCCTTGTGTTCAGTCCCATCCGTACCTTTGCTGTCTGCTGTGCTCAGTGTCCCTGAACCCAGAGCCCCCTCCTGTCTACACTTTCCTCTGCCAGCACTTAGGTTGTAGCTTCCTTCACGCTGCTTAGGTTGTTACGGCTCCTCTAACTTCTTCCTGACTCTCAAAAATGTGTTGAAATCTTTTATCTGCTTTGCTGGCCTCACATGTTCTCTTTATCTTTGGGAGTTAATATCAACTTAATTTCTTTATTGTCCGGTTTAGTGGGAAATTAGGATGGAGAAGAGAGGGAAGCAAGAAGTTGGTCTGCCATACTTAATTTGGTGTCTATTTTTAAATGAAATATTTTTAATCTGGTTTTTAGGGCAAAGTGCTGAGAAATGGATCTGATTAGTTACCCTCCAGAGAGTTAAATCACTCAAACTGAAATTTTGCAGTACTGTATTTGAGTCAAAGTTCAAACTCAGATTTACCTTCCCCAATGAACAGAGCAAAGTATTGTTGCTATTATCAGAGTCAGCAGAGAGAGTAGGTAAGCCCAAGGGTTTGACTCTGCTTGGGAAGCCAGATCATAAGCCAGACGTTGGGTATGTAAAAGAAACATAGTTGTAAAGCCACTTGGACTACTGCAGTCAATATGTTGTACTATTTTTACTAGATTAGTTCATCATCCATCAATATAGGGAAGTTAATGTCAGGTTTATAGTACTCTTTGGCTCTGCACGATAGTAATTTAACCTTTTCCCTTGTGTTTCATAATGAAAAAAAAAACATGTTCTTAATTGGAAGTAAAGAATAAAATTTCTTTAATCTCAAAAAACCTTTTTATTTTGATACAGTTTCATACTTAAAGAAACATTAAGAATAGTACAGAGAACTCCCATCCAGTTGTCAACATTTTTCCACACTTGTGTTACGTGTGCATCTTCTTTTTATCCACCCTCTTCCCAACCCCCCAGCCCCTGCCCCCCTCCCCACTGCCCAGTAATTTGCAGACCTAATGCACCTTCATCCATAAATAGTTTAGGTACCCCACCCCCCGCCAAGAACAAAGACTTTCTTTTCAGTAAGTACAGGATATTGGTCAAAACAAGGACATTTAATAACTAGTACAATAGTATTATCTAATGCACATTCCATACTCAGAGTTCTCCAATTGTTCCAGTAATGTCCTTTATAGCTATTTCCCCTTTTTTGTCCCCCCCCCCACCTCCCACAGATCTAATCCAAGATCATGCTTTTCATTTAGTTGAGATCAATCTTTAGTCTCCTTTAATCTGGAATAGTTCCTTATCCTTTCTTTGTCTTTCACATCTTATTTTTGAAGAATACAGGCCAATTATTTCATAGAATGTACTTCAATTCGAGTTTTCCTGATGTTTCCTTATGATTAGGTTGAAGTTATGCATCGTTTTGGTGGGAGTACTGCAGAAGTAATGTGTCTTCTCAGGGCATCGTGTCAAGAGGCATGTGAGGTTGTTTGTCTCATTCCGGTGATGTTAACTTCTATTATTTTATTAAGGTAGTATTTGCAAGGTTATTCCACTGTAAATTTACTCTTTTCCCCTTTATTATTAATAAGTAACTTGTAGGAGATGCTTTGTAATTTTATGGATGTCTTGTTCCTCGTCAGACTTGCACCCAGTAATTTAGCATCCATCGATGATTCTTAACTGAATTAGTTATTACTAGGATGATTGCAAGATGTAGATTTTCTATCTCTTATTTCTCCTAAATATATATAGGGAAGAGCTTTCCTTTCTCTCCCATTTATTTATTCATTTATTTTATTAACACGGACTCATAGATTTTTATTTTATTCTGTGATACTCTGTTACTTATTTTGAGGCTCAAATTGTTTTAGATTTGCCTAGTGGGAGCCCCTTTAAGCCATAATTTTGAGATGCCCCCATTGTTCTTGGAGGCCGTTCTTCCTGGCACAGCCAGACGCCCCAGGCGTGGCCTGCCCTAGTCCTGAAATCAGTCATTTCTCCAAGTAGCCCTCCTTCCTTCTAGTGGGGAGTAAGATTTATAAACTAAGATTTCTCAGCAAATAGGAGCTAAGAAACATAAATAAACAGACATGTCTGTATCTCTTTGTGTGTGTGTGTGTGTGTGTGAGACCATGAGTTCATACTGATACCTGAACTCCAGTTCAGCCCTACAGGTCTAGTCTTGCTCTTTCTGTCCCCATCAGTGAGAATCTGGTTCCCATTGTCCTCAGCATTCGTACTTGTTCGCTCAGTTCCATAAGCAGAGAAATCAGGTCCGAGCTGCTAACCCATACCTTATAACTAGAGATCAATATTTGTTTATAGTTTTTTGTCTGTATACTGACAGTGTATAAAGTATTACGTTCAAAAGTTATTTGGGTTAGTTTCCTTCCCTCTTTTAATACACTTATTTACTTGACATGCAGTTAGCTTCATTTGTTTGTGTTTGATTTCCATTTTAGATTTTTCTCCCACCTCATCCTTGCTGATTTTACTTTTTTATGTGTATAAAACATGAGTATGGTCCTCAGAGTTAAAACGATAAACTATTATACCAAAAAGTGTCACCACCTGATCCTTCCTCTCATTGCTACCCATCCCTGTAGACAATCAATTACTTTGATCTACCCTTCCTGTGTTTCTTTTTATTAAAAAAAAAAAGTACATGAGTATTTTCTTATTTTTTCTCACAAAAGGTAGCAAACTAAGTATATTCTTTTGAAATTTTTTTCTTTCATTTAATAGTATATTCTGTTTATCACTCCATGTTTGTAGTAATTTTCCTTATTATTTTTAACAGCTTCATAGTACTCCATTTGTGATGTCACAGTGAATTCAAACATTCTCCTATGTTTGGGCATTTAGGTTGTTCCCAGGATTTTACAGTTGCAGACAATGCTGCAGCTAATAGCCTCACACAGACATATATTTGTATTATTAGGTATCATCAGGGAAGAAGAAAAGTTTAACTTTTTAATTGAGCAGTAATAAGTTAGTGATTTTATAATAATACTTCAAACTATTTGTCTGCCAGCTCCTATCTTCCCACCTACTGTGATCTTACAAATGTATTTAAGGCTGTGGATGTGGAATAATTTATTGTACTTTGATTTCTGTCTGGGAAACCTTGAAATTCGAGAGCTGGAAGAGGCCTCGGAAGCGTTGTTAGTCTAGGTCCCGGTTCATTTTAAGCAACTGGCTATTCCTTTTACATGCTGATCAGTGCTTTTTACCACCGAGTACTCAGACCCAGCTGTTTCTAGTGCTTTTCTCTTTTAATTTAATTCGTGTTGGGTTCCTGCCTGTCCTGCTGTTAACTGGCTGCTCCCTGGGGTTATAGAATGGCAGTTGGATAAGACAGTTACACATAGGGTAGAAACAAGGGTTTGGGCGTCCATTTTCTCTGGTAGGTCTGAGCACATTAGTGAGTAGCATAAACGCAGGGGCGCATCTTGGATTCCTAGATAATGCTGCTGGCTCTCCAGCAAAAGACTCCCAGTCTTTTGTCCCAGCAAATGGGCATTGAGGTGGTGGTGGGGGACCTCCTCCTGCGTTGCCGGATAACCAGGCCAACACAGCTTCCCTTCAGAAGGGCCATGAAAGGATTATGTATATGTTGAGATAATGATCCCCTCAACCTAGGGTTGCCTGGAGCCTCCAAGCAGGTCACTTCTGGCCCCGAGATGACACCGCAATTTATGCACATGCTCTATTCAGATGTTACCATTTTTCATGCATGTCCTGACATGGAAAAGGTTAGGAAAGTAGGCTAGAGCAATCTCAAATTAACCTCTAAGAGCCAAGGACAGTGCCTCTTAGAGAAGAATTGACTTATTTAGAGTAGAAGGTTAAACCTAAATCTGTAAAAATAAGCTGATCACCATATCTTAAATCTGGTGTGATTTGAGATCATTTCTGTTTACTTCTTTGCTAAAACAAAAGTTATAAATTGAAAGAAAAATTTTTTTTAATGACTTGGCCTGAAACCCTGCTATATGGATGTTGGAACACCCAAGGTATATTTTGATTTTTTAGATTGGTGCGCCATGATTTAATCTCTGTTCTGAATACCTCTCAGGTGTATTTCAGTATGGTTTTGACACCTAAGTTGCTTCTCTACTTACATGTTTTATCTGAGTAGTATCTCATTAAGTTGTCTAAACCTCCTTGTGCATCTCTCAAAATGTGCTTCTGAAGTATTTATTTTACTTAAAATATATAAAATTTAATGATTCTGACATTAAGGTAATTATTATAGTTGTTACCAATTTTGAAATAAGCTTATTAAAATAGACTATTTTATCTCATTCATTTGATGTTTTAAATATAATTTAATTTAAGGTCAGATAAAAGAGGAGTTTCTGAGGGATTTTTGCTGACTTTGGCGTAGATATTTGGAATGTTTCTCTGAAAAGGAATTGTCAGCTGCAGGTCCTTTTAATGAGTGGAAACTCAGGGGAAAAGTTCTGAGAATTAGTAGTCATGGTATATGTGGACATATGTTAACTGCTTTGTATAGAATCGCAGTCACCAGAGTTAACCCCTGGCAGCCGTTTTGCTCTCTTTAGTGTATGTTTAAGGGAAGGGAACTGAGCGTCACTGGGTGCTTTCTGTTCGCTAGGCCTCTTGTCGTGTACTCGATACCGCTTGTCTCATGAGTCCCTTACCGTAGCCGTGCGAGGCAGAGGTGGTGTCTGTCCTGTTGACAGATGAGGAAGCAGGCTCTGGAACCACCTCCTTAAGGCCGTAGAGTAAGAGACTGGCGCAGCCAGCAGGTGAGCCTCAGACTGTTGGTTCTGGAGCCCGTGCTTGCTTCATTATGCCACATGATCTCTGACGTGTTCCTTTTGAGTCCGCAGAGTAACAGTTACATCCCTAGTAGGGTAACCAAGTCAGTTTGGTACATTTTTATATTAAGGAAGGAAGGAGTTGTTTTGGCAGGATTAGAGGCCAAGGGCAGGGATCAAGGCCAAGGGCAGGGATCAAGGCCTCGGTGTACTTCAACCAAAATGGCGTGGAGCATAGTTCTGGTCACCGTGCCCATCTCCTGCTTCCTCCTTTGGGGCTAGCTATGCACCATTTTTCTGAGAACCTTAAAAGTGTAAGTACTTCCTCAGAAATCCTGGGAGTCTGTTTAGGATGTGGGCTCTGAGCCAGCTACAGAGGCCTGGGATCAGACATTGCTGATAGGGTGTGATGGGGGTCAAGCCAGGCTGGCTGAGGACCACGTCAGGGCTCGTAGTAAAGAGAGAACTGGAAACAGAGATGGAGTAGGGTGTTCTCAACTCAGAATTATCTACAGTCAGTTTTTCAAATCTAACCTTCAATAAATGTGAGGCTTCCCGGAGTGCTTCTTAAAAAGCATAAACCAGAGAGGCAAAGGGAATGAAGGACAAGGCTCTGGAGCTTTAAATGAAGAGAAAAGGAATTCCTGCAAGTGCCAATGACACTTTTAAAAGAATCTTTATCAAGAATTTGGGAATAATGTCTTTGAGATTTTTGAAGGTTGTTTTTACAATGTAGGGCAACATTAGGATTGTGGTTTTGCTCAAGAAAGAATTGGGTTGTCATATGGTATTAAAATCTGGGTTTAAAATATTGATGGGATAAAGAAAGAACCGTTTCAAAGGATGGTGGCAGCTTAGTGATGATGCGCTGCCATGCTTTACTCTCGTTACCTCTGTTGTAGAGAGGATAGTCTAGTCTTCAGTTTTGATTCCTGTGGGGTAGAACCTCTTGAAGGCTCTCATCCTCACTTCTACTAAACAGCAGCGTCAGTCATTCCAGCGAGTTGTTTGGCAGAGGTGAACGGTGGAAGCTCTATCGCTGATGCTCCTCCTTCTCCAGGTGTCCTGTTATCTCTTGCTGCGTAACAAACTGTCCTACATCTTAGTGACTTACAGCAACCATTTTATTTTGCTTATGATCTTAGGATGGGTCAGGAGTTCAGGAGGAACTTGGCTGGTGTGGTATCGGCCGGAGAACCTGAGGCTGGAGCATCCACTTCCAGGATGGCTTCTCAAGTCACATGTCTTGTGCCCCTGTGTCCTGGTCTCCGTTTCTGCCCCTCTCCCTTTCCCACCTACCCCTCCCCTCCCCAGCCTCTGTGGTATCATATTCTGCAAGGTCTCTCTGTGTCATTTGGTTTCTCATAGGATGTTGGTCTCAGGGTGATTAGGCGTCTCATGTGGTGGCTGGCTTTCCCAAGAGCAAGCATTCCAAGCAGTAGAAAGAGGAAGCCGTCATTTTCTGAAAACCTAGACCTGCAAACTGACACGCAGTCCCTTCAGCCATACTCAGGTGGTCACGGCACTGGCAGAGCCTGTCCAGATTGCATGGAAGAGGACGCAGATGAGCCTCTGATGGGAGGCGTGTCAAGGACTTTGAGGTCATCTTTAATCTATAGTAGGGCCTTTAAACAGAGACGAGAGAGTGGCTATGAGAAATCCTGGACTGTGACTTTACCAGAAAACAATTTATTCATCTAATGATTCAGGAGAGATTAACATTGCTCACCTTGAATAAGAATGGGACCGAGGCAAGAGAAAACTGCCAGAGGAGGAAGGTGGAAAAGATTGCCTTTCCTACAAGATAAGCTTTATTTCACCACTGCCTTCCTGCCCTGGCCCTGGACGCTGGGCTCTGTGATCTCTGTGAGTCCCAGCCGGCTGCTTCTGACCGCTGTGGGTGTGGGGCTCATGCTCAGTCTCCCAGCCCTGCCTTGGCTCCCTTCCTGGGCCCTGGGCACCTCCTGTTGCTCTGTATGGGAGTTCCCTTGTTCCCCTGATCCAGGGAACCCAGCGCCCACTCCAAGAACGAGCAGCCTTGGGTTCGGATGATTGAGCGACAGGCAGTGGTTCTGGCTGCCCTCAGGCTGCTGTGGCACCTCTGGCATTGCTCAGTGTAGCTGGCTTCCCTGGACTACGTTATGGCCGAGTCCTGTTCTCTCTAT